>NC_090948.1:44187434-44487434 GCF_040807025.1 Struthio camelus
CGCATGCGGGCGCTTTGGCCCCAAATGCACAAACGACACCGCTAACGAAGGAAGCAGGACGAGCAGGAAGCACTCAGGCAAAGGCTCAAGACAAATCAGTAAGGAAGGACACAAGCCGTAAGTCGGGAGAAGAGAGGACCCACGCAGAAGGGAACAAAACACAAGCACGATTCATATCAGACAACTGACCAGTCAGCCCTTGTCAGCAGCGCTCCCCACCTGGTCCTCTTCCCCATGCTCATCTCATCCCACAGTGCTTCCCCGCTCACCCAATAACCCAATAATTTACTTTCCGGGCGAGCAAGTGGAAGATTTGTGCTGAGAGGCCACAAAAGCCACAAGAACTTTGTGTCAGCCAAGGCAACAGCGAGACAGGCGTCACCTGTGCAAGGCGTCAGGCAACGCACAGCCTTTGTGCACAGAAAACTTCATACGGCAGTGCTGGGACCCTGGTATCTTGTCATGCCTTCAGTGAAAACATCGATTGCCAGGCAATGCCAACCTGGCGGACACACAACTGACAGCTTCTGGAGCTCCCCTAGGACATGGGGCTTTAAATTCAGCAGGCATTGGTCACTCTAGAGGAAAGCGGCGGCTGTCTTGCAGCAGAAGCACCCAACGAGTACCTCAGGAAAGCAAGGTCGGAAAGGCCGACAACAAGAGCAAGGGAAAGGAGGGCGAAAAAGGCGACAACAGGCATGTGGCCTTGAGCAATGCAAGGCCTATAGGAGCCTTCGCCAATGGAACTCTTCCAGATGGGCTTCTTCGCTTTAATGAGTAAGTCGCCAGCATGAGCTTTGAGCAACTTCACACATTTCCAAGGAAGAATGCTAGTGCTGTCTCTTCTCACCTGGAGCTGGGCATGCTTTCACATGAAGCATCTGGCCCGAGGGACCCTGCGCCACGCCGGAACAGCCGGAGGGAGTGGCGACTGCTAGTAGTGGGGGACTCCCTGCTGCAGGGGGGACAGAGGCACCCACCTGCCGACCTGACCTCCTGGGCAGAGAGGCTTGCTGGGACGGGGGAGGGGCTCAGGTCTAGGATGGTGCGGAGAGACTGCCAAAGCTTGTCCGCTCCTCTGACTATGCCCCACCCCCGCCCCAGCTGCTCCTCCATGTGGGCACCAACCACACTGCCAGGGGCAACTTGGAACCTATCAAAGGTGACCGCAGAGCTCGGCGGACAGCTGGCAGGACTACGAGGGCCCAGGCGCTTTTCTCCTTGGTCCTGCCAGCGAGGGCGAAGGATGTGCCGCGGAGTAGACGGATGCTGCAAGTCAGCAGTTGGCTGCGCAGCTGGTGTGGGCAACAGGGTTTTGCCTTCTGTGACCAAGGGACCCTGTTTGAAGAACAACATCTGCTCGGGAGAGGTGGGATTCCCCCCCCGCACCCGCCCTCGCTAAGCGAGGCACAGGCGTCTTTGCCAACAGGCTGGCCAACCTTGTAAGGAGGGCTTTAAACTGCTCTTGAGGAAGGACAGACCAGGATGGCCGGGGGGGAGGAGGAGGGGGGTCGTCCTTTCTGTGACAGGGCGGCTGGAATGGGTCCTTACCCAGAGCTTACGGGTAAGGATCGAAGGGCAGACTAACATGGGTGACACTGTTGTGGGTGTTTGCTACAGGCCACCTGATGAGGAAGGAGAAGTGGATGAGGCCTTCTACGGACAGCTGGAAGTAGCCTCACAGTCACAGGCCTTGGGCCTCACGAGGGACTTGAACCACCCCGACAGCTGCTGGCGGGCCACCTTAGCAAGGCACCAGCAATCCGAGGGGCTGGGAAGGGCTCCGCCCCCTCTGGAGTTTAATCTGGTGGGAGATGTCAAGGACAACAAGGACAGCTTCTTTAACGAAATCAGTCGCAAAAGGAAGAGTAGGGCAAAAGCGGGCCCGCTGCGGAATGGGGCAGGGGCCCTGCTTGTTCAGGGTACCAGAAAGGCAGAGCTACGGAATGCCTTCCTTGGGGCGTCCTGAGTTTGTTAGGCTCGCGTCCTGCGAGAGTAACTCTCTGAGGCTCTGCCTAGGAGGAAGGCGAGAGATTGCCTCTTTTGTGGGAGACAGGAGTTGGATGCAAAGAGCTTCCCCGTGGCTCTGCAGATCCCCCTGCCTTTCCTCCGTTTTGGCAGTGCCACTTCTTGTGCAAAGGTGAAAGCACTGAGTAAATAGGAACGCGCGCCGCCTGAACAGGGGCTTGAACCCTGGACCCTCAGATTAAAAGTCTGATGCTCTCCCAGCTGAGCTACCCAGGCTCCCTGAGGGGAAAAACAGAGCCCAGCTCCAGAGCGCAGCCCTAATTAGCAGACCAAGGGCTTTCTAAGAAGGTCTACGGAGAGAGAGAGAGAGAGAGAGGCAACTCCTGAGATCAGCAATTCATTAACACCTTGCCGGACCGACTGGGTTAACATTGCCCTTTGGCACTTTTGTTCCGAAGCACCTGCTTGCCGCCAGGCTGGGCGTGAGCCCTGCAGTCTCAGGAGGAGTTTGCTCGCACTCAGCAGTGCACGACAAGAAGTAGGAATGCTGTGGCTCTTTCAAGGCGAAACCCTGGGCTGCTCGGCTGTTAACAAACCACTAATCCCGATGCCAGCCCTGGGGGTGGTGGGGGGGGTCTCTTGCCGCTTTCCTCTGCTCCCATACCAGGTCCAGGGAGACCGGGTGCCTCCTGAGCCCCTCCTGGTGCCTGCAGTGATGCTGCTGCGGCCCTGCAGCACCACCATCTGTGCGTGCTGTAGCGCCTTTTCAGTGGGGCAGGCAACACAAGCAGGCCCTCCTTCACACACAGCTCACCCAGGACAGGTAGCTCCCAGGTCTCTCCACAGCCCTGAGCATCTCCACCCTGGGCAGCACCATGGCAGAGACTCAGGCACCTCTGTATCAACTGTCTGCCCTGGGGCAGGGATCACCCCCACCCCCTCCTCCCCCGGCCCAGGGCCTCCTGCTTCGGAGTGGGCAGGCTGGGTCACTGGGCTGGTGCAGGCTTTGGCAGCACACAGCTCTCTCAGGAATAGCACCTCTCCGTTCTGGAGGGGATCTCTCTGAATGCGTTGCACACGGAGGAGTGACTAGGACGACAAATAAAAGTAAACGAAAAATTGCACTCTCTTGAGGATACACAGAGAAGAACGAGCAGCTCAGGAAGACAGAGAAATCCCAAAGCAGCCAATGAGCAGCATTTGGTCGCCCAGGCATGAGGGCAGGTGGCCCAGCTGGGGCCAGGTGCAGGGCAAGGGGCTCCCATTTCCCCAGGCCCCCTCCCGTCCCCAGGGAGCAGTAGCGGCAGGGCTGCGGGCCCTGCCCCTGCTGCCCGCCAACATCGCGCATGCGGGCGCTTTGGCCCCAAATGCACAAACGACACCGCTAACGAAGGAAGCAGGACGAGCAGGAAGCACTCAGGCAAAGGCTCAAGACAAATCAGTAAGGAAGGACACAAGCCGTAAGTCGGGAGAAGAGAGGACCCACGCAGAAGGGAACAAAACACAAGCACGATTCATATCAGACAACTGACCAGTCAGCCCTTGTCAGCAGCGCTCCCCACCTGGTCCTCTTCCCCATGCTCATCTCATCCCACAGTGCTTCCCCGCTCACCCAATAACCCAATAATTTACTTTCCGGGCGAGCAAGTGGAAGATTTGTGCTGAGAGGCCACAAAAGCCACAAGAACTTTGTGTCAGCCAAGGCAACAGCGAGACAGGCGTCACCTGTGCAAGGCGTCAGGCAACGCACAGCCTTTGTGCACAGAAAACTTCATACGGCAGTGCTGGGACCCTGGTATCTTGTCATGCCTTCAGTGAAAACATCGATTGCCAGGCAATGCCAACCTGGCGGACACACAACTGACAGCTTCTGGAGCTCCCCTAGGACATGGGGCTTTAAATTCAGCAGGCATTGGTCACTCTAGAGGAAAGCGGCGGCTGTCTTGCAGCAGAAGCACCCAACGAGTACCTCAGGAAAGCAAGGTCGGAAAGGCCGACAACAAGAGCAAGGGAAAGGAGGGCGAAAAAGGCGACAACAGGCATGTGGCCTTGAGCAATGCAAGGCCTATAGGAGCCTTCGCCAATGGAACTCTTCCAGATGGGCTTCTTCGCTTTAATGAGTAAGTCGCCAGCATGAGCTTTGAGCAACTTCACACATTTCCAAGGAAGAATGCTAGTGCTGTCTCTTCTCACCTGGAGCTGGGCATGCTTTCACATGAAGCATCTGGCCCGAGGGACCCTGCGCCACGCCGGAACAGCCGGAGGGAGTGGCGACTGCTAGTAGTGGGGGACTCCCTGCTGCAGGGGGGACAGAGGCACCCACCTGCCGACCTGACCTCCTGGGCAGAGAGGCTTGCTGGGACGGGGGAGGGGCTCAGGTCTAGGATGGTGCGGAGAGACTGCCAAAGCTTGTCCGCTCCTCTGACTATGCCCCACCCCCGCCCCAGCTGCTCCTCCATGTGGGCACCAACCACACTGCCAGGGGCAACTTGGAACCTATCAAAGGTGACCGCAGAGCTCGGCGGACAGCTGGCAGGACTACGAGGGCCCAGGCGCTTTTCTCCTTGGTCCTGCCAGCGAGGGCGAAGGATGTGCCGCGGAGTAGACGGATGCTGCAAGTCAGCAGTTGGCTGCGCAGCTGGTGTGGGCAACAGGGTTTTGCCTTCTGTGACCAAGGGACCCTGTTTGAAGAACAACATCTGCTCGGGAGAGGTGGGATTCCCCCCCCGCACCCGCCCTCGCTAAGCGAGGCACAGGCGTCTTTGCCAACAGGCTGGCCAACCTTGTAAGGAGGGCTTTAAACTGCTCTTGAGGAAGGACAGACCAGGATGGCCGGGGGGGAGGAGGAGGGGGGTCGTCCTTTCTGTGACAGGGCGGCTGGAATGGGTCCTTACCCAGAGCTTACGGGTAAGGATCGAAGGGCAGACTAACATGGGTGACACTGTTGTGGGTGTTTGCTACAGGCCACCTGATGAGGAAGGAGAAGTGGATGAGGCCTTCTACGGACAGCTGGAAGTAGCCTCACAGTCACAGGCCTTGGGCCTCACGAGGGACTTGAACCACCCCGACAGCTGCTGGCGGGCCACCTTAGCAAGGCACCAGCAATCCGAGGGGCTGGGAAGGGCTCCGCCCCCTCTGGAGTTTAATCTGGTGGGAGATGTCAAGGACAACAAGGACAGCTTCTTTAACGAAATCAGTCGCAAAAGGAAGAGTAGGGCAAAAGCGGGCCCGCTGCGGAATGGGGCAGGGGCCCTGCTTGTTCAGGGTACCAGAAAGGCAGAGCTACGGAATGCCTTCCTTGGGGCGTCCTGAGTTTGTTAGGCTCGCGTCCTGCGAGAGTAACTCTCTGAGGCTCTGCCTAGGAGGAAGGCGAGAGATTGCCTCTTTTGTGGGAGACAGGAGTTGGATGCAAAGAGCTTCCCCGTGGCTCTGCAGATCCCCCTGCCTTTCCTCCGTTTTGGCAGTGCCACTTCTTGTGCAAAGGTGAAAGCACTGAGTAAATAGGAACGCGCGCCGCCTGAACAGGGGCTTGAACCCTGGACCCTCAGATTAAAAGTCTGATGCTCTCCCAGCTGAGCTACCCAGGCTCCCTGAGGGGAAAAACAGAGCCCAGCTCCAGAGCGCAGCCCTAATTAGCAGACCAAGGGCTTTCTAAGAAGGTCTACGGAGAGAGAGAGAGAGAGAGAGGCAACTCCTGAGATCAGCAATTCATTAACACCTTGCCGGACCGACTGGGTTAACATTGCCCTTTGGCACTTTTGTTCCGAAGCACCTGCTTGCCGCCAGGCTGGGCGTGAGCCCTGCAGTCTCAGGAGGAGTTTGCTCGCACTCAGCAGTGCACGACAAGAAGTAGGAATGCTGTGGCTCTTTCAAGGCGAAACCCTGGGCTGCTCGGCTGTTAACAAACCACTAATCCCGATGCCAGCCCTGGGGGTGGTGGGGGGGGGTCTCTTGCCGCTTTCCTCTGCTCCCATACCAGGTCCAGGGAGACCGGGTGCCTCCTGAGCCCCTCCTGGTGCCTGCAGTGATGCTGCTGCGGCCCTGCAGCACCACCATCTGTGCGTGCTGTAGCGCCTTTTCAGTGGGGCAGGCAACACAAGCAGGCCCTCCTTCACACACAGCTCACCCAGGACAGGTAGCTCCCAGGTCTCTCCACAGCCCTGAGCATCTCCACCCTGGGCAGCACCATGGCAGAGACTCAGGCACCTCTGTATCAACTGTCTGCCCTGGGGCAGGGATCACCCCCACCCCCTCCTCCCCCGGCCCAGGGCCTCCTGCTTCGGAGTGGGCAGGCTGGGTCACTGGGCTGGTGCAGGCTTTGGCAGCACACAGCTCTCTCAGGAATAGCACCTCTCCGTTCTGGAGGGGATCTCTCTGAATGCGTTGCACACGGAGGAGTGACTAGGACGACAAATAAAAGTAAACGAAAAATTGCACTCTCTTGAGGATACACAGAGAAGAACGAGCAGCTCAGGAAGACAGAGAAATCCCAAAGCAGCCAATGAGCAGCATTTGGTCGCCCAGGCATGAGGGCAGGTGGCCCAGCTGGGGCCAGGTGCAGGGCAAGGGGCTCCCATTTCCCCAGGCCCCCTCCCGTCCCCAGGGAGCAGTAGCGGCAGGGCTGCGGGCCCTGCCCCTGCTGCCCGCCAACATCGCGCATGCGGGCGCTTTGGCCCCAAATGCACAAACGACACCGCTAACGAAGGAAGCAGGACGAGCAGGAAGCACTCAGGCAAAGGCTCAAGACAAATCAGTAAGGAAGGACACAAGCCGTAAGTCGGGAGAAGAGAGGACCCACGCAGAAGGGAACAAAACACAAGCACGATTCATATCAGACAACTGACCAGTCAGCCCTTGTCAGCAGCGCTCCCCACCTGGTCCTCTTCCCCATGCTCATCTCATCCCACAGTGCTTCCCCGCTCACCCAATAACCCAATAATTTACTTTCCGGGCGAGCAAGTGGAAGATTTGTGCTGAGAGGCCACAAAAGCCACAAGAACTTTGTGTCAGCCAAGGCAACAGCGAGACAGGCGTCACCTGTGCAAGGCGTCAGGCAACGCACAGCCTTTGTGCACAGAAAACTTCATACGGCAGTGCTGGGACCCTGGTATCTTGTCATGCCTTCAGTGAAAACATCGATTGCCAGGCAATGCCAACCTGGCGGACACACAACTGACAGCTTCTGGAGCTCCCCTAGGACATGGGGCTTTAAATTCAGCAGGCATTGGTCACTCTAGAGGAAAGCGGCGGCTGTCTTGCAGCAGAAGCACCCAACGAGTACCTCAGGAAAGCAAGGTCGGAAAGGCCGACAACAAGAGCAAGGGAAAGGAGGGCGAAAAAGGCGACAACAGGCATGTGGCCTTGAGCAATGCAAGGCCTATAGGAGCCTTCGCCAATGGAACTCTTCCAGATGGGCTTCTTCGCTTTAATGAGTAAGTCGCCAGCATGAGCTTTGAGCAACTTCACACATTTCCAAGGAAGAATGCTAGTGCTGTCTCTTCTCACCTGGAGCTGGGCATGCTTTCACATGAAGCATCTGGCCCGAGGGACCCTGCGCCACGCCGGAACAGCCGGAGGGAGTGGCGACTGCTAGTAGTGGGGGACTCCCTGCTGCAGGGGGGACAGAGGCACCCACCTGCCGACCTGACCTCCTGGGCAGAGAGGCTTGCTGGGACGGGGGAGGGGCTCAGGTCTAGGATGGTGCGGAGAGACTGCCAAAGCTTGTCCGCTCCTCTGACTATGCCCCACCCCCGCCCCAGCTGCTCCTCCATGTGGGCACCAACCACACTGCCAGGGGCAACTTGGAACCTATCAAAGGTGACCGCAGAGCTCGGCGGACAGCTGGCAGGACTACGAGGGCCCAGGCGCTTTTCTCCTTGGTCCTGCCAGCGAGGGCGAAGGATGTGCCGCGGAGTAGACGGATGCTGCAAGTCAGCAGTTGGCTGCGCAGCTGGTGTGGGCAACAGGGTTTTGCCTTCTGTGACCAAGGGACCCTGTTTGAAGAACAACATCTGCTCGGGAGAGGTGGGATTCCCCCCCCGCACCCGCCCTCGCTAAGCGAGGCACAGGCGTCTTTGCCAACAGGCTGGCCAACCTTGTAAGGAGGGCTTTAAACTGCTCTTGAGGAAGGACAGACCAGGATGGCCGGGGGGGAGGAGGAGGGGGGTCGTCCTTTCTGTGACAGGGCGGCTGGAATGGGTCCTTACCCAGAGCTTACGGGTAAGGATCGAAGGGCAGACTAACATGGGTGACACTGTTGTGGGTGTTTGCTACAGGCCACCTGATGAGGAAGGAGAAGTGGATGAGGCCTTCTACGGACAGCTGGAAGTAGCCTCACAGTCACAGGCCTTGGGCCTCACGAGGGACTTGAACCACCCCGACAGCTGCTGGCGGGCCACCTTAGCAAGGCACCAGCAATCCGAGGGGCTGGGAAGGGCTCCGCCCCCTCTGGAGTTTAATCTGGTGGGAGATGTCAAGGACAACAAGGACAGCTTCTTTAACGAAATCAGTCGCAAAAGGAAGAGTAGGGCAAAAGCGGGCCCGCTGCGGAATGGGGCAGGGGCCCTGCTTGTTCAGGGTACCAGAAAGGCAGAGCTACGGAATGCCTTCCTTGGGGCGTCCTGAGTTTGTTAGGCTCGCGTCCTGCGAGAGTAACTCTCTGAGGCTCTGCCTAGGAGGAAGGCGAGAGATTGCCTCTTTTGTGGGAGACAGGAGTTGGATGCAAAGAGCTTCCCCGTGGCTCTGCAGATCCCCCTGCCTTTCCTCCGTTTTGGCAGTGCCACTTCTTGTGCAAAGGTGAAAGCACTGAGTAAATAGGAACGCGCGCCGCCTGAACAGGGGCTTGAACCCTGGACCCTCAGATTAAAAGTCTGATGCTCTCCCAGCTGAGCTACCCAGGCTCCCTGAGGGGAAAAACAGAGCCCAGCTCCAGAGCGCAGCCCTAATTAGCAGACCAAGGGCTTTCTAAGAAGGTCTACGGAGAGAGAGAGAGAGAGAGAGGCAACTCCTGAGATCAGCAATTCATTAACACCTTGCCGGACCGACTGGGTTAACATTGCCCTTTGGCACTTTTGTTCCGAAGCACCTGCTTGCCGCCAGGCTGGGCGTGAGCCCTGCAGTCTCAGGAGGAGTTTGCTCGCACTCAGCAGTGCACGACAAGAAGTAGGAATGCTGTGGCTCTTTCAAGGCGAAACCCTGGGCTGCTCGGCTGTTAACAAACCACTAATCCCGATGCCAGCCCTGGGGGTGGTGGGGGGGGTCTCTTGCCGCTTTCCTCTGCTCCCATACCAGGTCCAGGGAGACCGGGTGCCTCCTGAGCCCCTCCTGGTGCCTGCAGTGATGCTGCTGCGGCCCTGCAGCACCACCATCTGTGCGTGCTGTAGCGCCTTTTCAGTGGGGCAGGCAACACAAGCAGGCCCTCCTTCACACACAGCTCACCCAGGACAGGTAGCTCCCAGGTCTCTCCACAGCCCTGAGCATCTCCACCCTGGGCAGCACCATGGCAGAGACTCAGGCACCTCTGTATCAACTGTCTGCCCTGGGGCAGGGATCACCCCCACCCCCTCCTCCCCCGGCCCAGGGCCTCCTGCTTCGGAGTGGGCAGGCTGGGTCACTGGGCTGGTGCAGGCTTTGGCAGCACACAGCTCTCTCAGGAATAGCACCTCTCCGTTCTGGAGGGGATCTCTCTGAATGCGTTGCACACGGAGGAGTGACTAGGACGACAAATAAAAGTAAACGAAAAATTGCACTCTCTTGAGGATACACAGAGAAGAACGAGCAGCTCAGGAAGACAGAGAAATCCCAAAGCAGCCAATGAGCAGCATTTGGTCGCCCAGGCATGAGGGCAGGTGGCCCAGCTGGGGCCAGGTGCAGGGCAAGGGGCTCCCATTTCCCCAGGCCCCCTCCCGTCCCCAGGGAGCAGTAGCGGCAGGGCTGCGGGCCCTGCTGCCCTGCTGCCCGCCAACATCGCGCATGCGGGCGCTTTGGCCCCAAATGCACAAACGACACCGCTAACGAAGGAAGCAGGACGAGCAGGAAGCACTCAGGCAAAGGCTCAAGACAAATCAGTAAGGAAGGACACAAGCCGTAAGTCGGGAGAAGAGAGGACCCACGCAGAAGGGAACAAAACACAAGCACGATTCATATCAGACAACTGACCAGTCAGCCCTTGTCAGCAGCGCTCCCCACCTGGTCCTCTTCCCCATGCTCATCTCATCCCACAGTGCTTCCCCGCTCACCCAATAACCCAATAATTTACTTTCCGGGCGAGCAAGTGGAAGATTTGTGCTGAGAGGCCACAAAAGCCACAAGAACTTTGTGTCAGCCAAGGCAACAGCGAGACAGGCGTCACCTGTGCAAGGCGTCAGGCAACGCACAGCCTTTGTGCACAGAAAACTTCATACGGCAGTGCTGGGACCCTGGTATCTTGTCATGCCTTCAGTGAAAACATCGATTGCCAGGCAATGCCAACCTGGCGGACACACAACTGACAGCTTCTGGAGCTCCCCTAGGACATGGGGCTTTAAATTCAGCAGGCATTGGTCACTCTAGAGGAAAGCGGCGGCTGTCTTGCAGCAGAAGCACCCAACGAGTACCTCAGGAAAGCAAGGTCGGAAAGGCCGACAACAAGAGCAAGGGAAAGGAGGGCGAAAAAGGCGACAACAGGCATGTGGCCTTGAGCAATGCAAGGCCTATAGGAGCCTTCGCCAATGGAACTCTTCCAGATGGGCTTCTTCGCTTTAATGAGTAAGTCGCCAGCATGAGCTTTGAGCAACTTCACACATTTCCAAGGAAGAATGCTAGTGCTGTCTCTTCTCACCTGGAGCTGGGCATGCTTTCACATGAAGCATCTGGCCCGAGGGACCCTGCGCCACGCCGGAACAGCCGGAGGGAGTGGCGACTGCTAGTAGTGGGGGACTCCCTGCTGCAGGGGGGACAGAGGCACCCACCTGCCGACCTGACCTCCTGGGCAGAGAGGCTTGCTGGGACGGGGGAGGGGCTCAGGTCTAGGATGGTGCGGAGAGACTGCCAAAGCTTGTCCGCTCCTCTGACTATGCCCCACCCCCGCCCCAGCTGCTCCTCCATGTGGGCACCAACCACACTGCCAGGGGCAACTTGGAACCTATCAAAGGTGACCGCAGAGCTCGGCGGACAGCTGGCAGGACTACGAGGGCCCAGGCGCTTTTCTCCTTGGTCCTGCCAGCGAGGGCGAAGGATGTGCCGCGGAGTAGACGGATGCTGCAAGTCAGCAGTTGGCTGCGCAGCTGGTGTGGGCAACAGGGTTTTGCCTTCTGTGACCAAGGGACCCTGTTTGAAGAACAACATCTGCTCGGGAGAGGTGGGATTCCCCCCCCGCACCCGCCCTCGCTAAGCGAGGCACAGGCGTCTTTGCCAACAGGCTGGCCAACCTTGTAAGGAGGGCTTTAAACTGCTCTTGAGGAAGGACAGACCAGGATGGCCGGGGGGGAGGAGGAGGGGGGTCGTCCTTTCTGTGACAGGGCGGCTGGAATGGGTCCTTACCCAGAGCTTACGGGTAAGGATCGAAGGGCAGACTAACATGGGTGACACTGTTGTGGGTGTTTGCTACAGGCCACCTGATGAGGAAGGAGAAGTGGATGAGGCCTTCTACGGACAGCTGGAAGTAGCCTCACAGTCACAGGCCTTGGGCCTCACGAGGGACTTGAACCACCCCGACAGCTGCTGGCGGGCCACCTTAGCAAGGCACCAGCAATCCGAGGGGCTGGGAAGGGCTCCGCCCCCTCTGGAGTTTAATCTGGTGGGAGATGTCAAGGACAACAAGGACAGCTTCTTTAACGAAATCAGTCGCAAAAGGAAGAGTAGGGCAAAAGCGGGCCCGCTGCGGAATGGGGCAGGGGCCCTGCTTGTTCAGGGTACCAGAAAGGCAGAGCTACGGAATGCCTTCCTTGGGGCGTCCTGAGTTTGTTAGGCTCGCGTCCTGCGAGAGTAACTCTCTGAGGCTCTGCCTAGGAGGAAGGCGAGAGATTGCCTCTTTTGTGGGAGACAGGAGTTGGATGCAAAGAGCTTCCCCGTGGCTCTGCAGATCCCCCTGCCTTTCCTCCGTTTTGGCAGTGCCACTTCTTGTGCAAAGGTGAAAGCACTGAGTAAATAGGAACGCGCGCCGCCTGAACAGGGGCTTGAACCCTGGACCCTCAGATTAAAAGTCTGATGCTCTCCCAGCTGAGCTACCCAGGCTCCCTGAGGGGAAAAACAGAGCCCAGCTCCAGAGCGCAGCCCTAATTAGCAGACCAAGGGCTTTCTAAGAAGGTCTACGGAGAGAGAGAGAGAGAGAGAGGCAACTCCTGAGATCAGCAATTCATTAACACCTTGCCGGACCGACTGGGTTAACATTGCCCTTTGGCACTTTTGTTCCGAAGCACCTGCTTGCCGCCAGGCTGGGCGTGAGCCCTGCAGTCTCAGGAGGAGTTTGCTCGCACTCAGCAGTGCACGACAAGAAGTAGGAATGCTGTGGCTCTTTCAAGGCGAAACCCTGGGCTGCTCGGCTGTTAACAAACCACTAATCCCGATGCCAGCCCTGGGGGTGGTGGGGGGGGTCTCTTGCCGCTTTCCTCTGCTCCCATACCAGGTCCAGGGAGACCGGGTGCCTCCTGAGCCCCTCCTGGTGCCTGCAGTGATGCTGCTGCGGCCCTGCAGCACCACCATCTGTGCGTGCTGTAGCGCCTTTTCAGTGGGGCAGGCAACACAAGCAGGCCCTCCTTCACACACAGCTCACCCAGGACAGGTAGCTCCCAGGTCTCTCCACAGCCCTGAGCATCTCCACCCTGGGCAGCACCATGGCAGAGACTCAGGCACCTCTGTATCAACTGTCTGCCCTGGGGCAGGGATCACCCCCACCCCCTCCTCCCCCGGCCCAGGGCCTCCTGCTTCGGAGTGGGCAGGCTGGGTCACTGGGCTGGTGCAGGCTTTGGCAGCACACAGCTCTCTCAGGAATAGCACCTCTCCGTTCTGGAGGGGATCTCTCTGAATGCGTTGCACACGGAGGAGTGACTAGGACGACAAATAAAAGTAAACGAAAAATTGCACTCTCTTGAGGATACACAGAGAAGAACGAGCAGCTCAGGAAGACAGAGAAATCCCAAAGCAGCCAATGAGCAGCATTTGGTCGCCCAGGCATGAGGGCAGGTGGCCCAGCTGGGGCCAGGTGCAGGGCAAGGGGCTCCCATTTCCCCAGGCCCCCTCCCGTCCCCAGGGAGCAGTAGCGGCAGGGCTGCGGGCCTGCTGCTGCCCGCCAACATCGCGCATGCGGGCGCTTTGGCCCCAAATGCACAAACGACACCGCTAACGAAGGAAGCAGGACGAGCAGGAAGCACTCAGGCAAAGGCTCAAGACAAATCAGTAAGGAAGGACACAAGCCGTAAGTCGGGAGAAGAGAGGACCCACGCAGAAGGGAACAAAACACAAGCACGATTCATATCAGACAACTGACCAGTCAGCCCTTGTCAGCAGCGCTCCCCACCTGGTCCTCTTCCCCATGCTCATCTCATCCCACAGTGCTTCCCCGCTCACCCAATAACCCAATAATTTACTTTCCGGGCGAGCAAGTGGAAGATTTGTGCTGAGAGGCCACAAAAGCCACAAGAACTTTGTGTCAGCCAAGGCAACAGCGAGACAGGCGTCACCTGTGCAAGGCGTCAGGCAACGCACAGCCTTTGTGCACAGAAAACTTCATACGGCAGTGCTGGGACCCTGGTATCTTGTCATGCCTTCAGTGAAAACATCGATTGCCAGGCAATGCCAACCTGGCGGACACACAACTGACAGCTTCTGGAGCTCCCCTAGGACATGGGGCTTTAAATTCAGCAGGCATTGGTCACTCTAGAGGAAAGCGGCGGCTGTCTTGCAGCAGAAGCACCCAACGAGTACCTCAGGAAAGCAAGGTCGGAAAGGCCGACAACAAGAGCAAGGGAAAGGAGGGCGAAAAAGGCGACAACAGGCATGTGGCCTTGAGCAATGCAAGGCCTATAGGAGCCTTCGCCAATGGAACTCTTCCAGATGGGCTTCTTCGCTTTAATGAGTAAGTCGCCAGCATGAGCTTTGAGCAACTTCACACATTTCCAAGGAAGAATGCTAGTGCTGTCTCTTCTCACCTGGAGCTGGGCATGCTTTCACATGAAGCATCTGGCCCGAGGGACCCTGCGCCACGCCGGAACAGCCGGAGGGAGTGGCGACTGCTAGTAGTGGGGGACTCCCTGCTGCAGGGGGGACAGAGGCACCCACCTGCCGACCTGACCTCCTGGGCAGAGAGGCTTGCTGGGACGGGGGAGGGGCTCAGGTCTAGGATGGTGCGGAGAGACTGCCAAAGCTTGTCCGCTCCTCTGACTATGCCCCACCCCCGCCCCAGCTGCTCCTCCATGTGGGCACCAACCACACTGCCAGGGGCAACTTGGAACCTATCAAAGGTGACCGCAGAGCTCGGCGGACAGCTGGCAGGACTACGAGGGCCCAGGCGCTTTTCTCCTTGGTCCTGCCAGCGAGGGCGAAGGATGTGCCGCGGAGTAGACGGATGCTGCAAGTCAGCAGTTGGCTGCGCAGCTGGTGTGGGCAACAGGGTTTTGCCTTCTGTGACCAAGGGACCCTGTTTGAAGAACAACATCTGCTCGGGAGAGGTGGGATTCCCCCCCCGCACCCGCCCTCGCTAAGCGAGGCACAGGCGTCTTTGCCAACAGGCTGGCCAACCTTGTAAGGAGGGCTTTAAACTGCTCTTGAGGAAGGACAGACCAGGATGGCCGGGGGGGAGGAGGAGGGGGGTCGTCCTTTCTGTGACAGGGCGGCTGGAATGGGTCCTTACCCAGAGCTTACGGGTAAGGATCGAAGGGCAGACTAACATGGGTGACACTGTTGTGGGTGTTTGCTACAGGCCACCTGATGAGGAAGGAGAAGTGGATGAGGCCTTCTACGGACAGCTGGAAGTAGCCTCACAGTCACAGGCCTTGGGCCTCACGAGGGACTTGAACCACCCCGACAGCTGCTGGCGGGCCACCTTAGCAAGGCACCAGCAATCCGAGGGGCTGGGAAGGGCTCCGCCCCCTCTGGAGTTTAATCTGGTGGGAGATGTCAAGGACAACAAGGACAGCTTCTTTAACGAAATCAGTCGCAAAAGGAAGAGTAGGGCAAAAGCGGGCCCGCTGCGGAATGGGGCAGGGGCCCTGCTTGTTCAGGGTACCAGAAAGGCAGAGCTACGGAATGCCTTCCTTGGGGCGTCCTGAGTTTGTTAGGCTCGCGTCCTGCGAGAGTAACTCTCTGAGGCTCTGCCTAGGAGGAAGGCGAGAGATTGCCTCTTTTGTGGGAGACAGGAGTTGGATGCAAAGAGCTTCCCCGTGGCTCTGCAGATCCCCCTGCCTTTCCTCCGTTTTGGCAGTGCCACTTCTTGTGCAAAGGTGAAAGCACTGAGTAAATAGGAACGCGCGCCGCCTGAACAGGGGCTTGAACCCTGGACCCTCAGATTAAAAGTCTGATGCTCTCCCAGCTGAGCTACCCAGGCTCCCTGAGGGGAAAAACAGAGCCCAGCTCCAGAGCGCAGCCCTAATTAGCAGACCAAGGGCTTTCTAAGAAGGTCTACGGAGAGAGAGAGAGAGAGAGAGGCAACTCCTGAGATCAGCAATTCATTAACACCTTGCCGGACCGACTGGGTTAACATTGCCCTTTGGCACTTTTGTTCCGAAGCACCTGCTTGCCGCCAGGCTGGGCGTGAGCCCTGCAGTCTCAGGAGGAGTTTGCTCGCACTCAGCAGTGCACGACAAGAAGTAGGAATGCTGTGGCTCTTTCAAGGCGAAACCCTGGGCTGCTCGGCTGTTAACAAACCACTAATCCCGATGCCAGCCCTGGGGGTGGCGGGGGTGGCCTCTCTTGCTGCTTTCCTCTGCTCCCATACCAGGTCCCTGGAGACCTTACCACTTATATGATTTAAAACATTGCCCAGGCATTAACATCAGATACATCTGTAAGGTTCTAACAGAGTTTTGTGGCTTCTGCTCAGCCTAGCTGAAACAGGCCACCATTTCCCTGTCCTGGTTACATGGCGAGCCTTCCAGCCTCCTGAACAAGGGGGAACATGTACCAGGCTCTCAGTTGCCCGAGGGTACCACTTAACAGAAAACTGATCTTAAACTGCTAACAAAGCGAACTTCTGCTAACGCTAAAGGACATGAGTTGGGAAGAGGGGTGGGCAGATTTCCTGCAGGGCATATCGGACCTTGAGAGAGGGCTGGCGCATACCGAGAGCAATGGTTTCCAGCCCAGGGGTACTGTGAACAGCTAGGAGGCTTTGCATCTGTCACCTTCCAAGTCAGAGATTGTCTCTGAAACTATTACAACCTGGAACACACAAAGGAGTTGCCATTTGTGCAGTTTGTGTTTGGAAAATCAGTTCTACTGGCAACATTCTGCTTCAAGTCACCTGGCAGCTGGTATGTAGAATGATGAGAGAGGATAACATTGCATTTCTACTCTAGTCACCTGCTTCTCACAACAAGGAAGTTATCACCTGCAATCCAAGCTCTAGGGACTTGTCATCTGAAAGGACACGCTGCTCTTTTGCAGACCTCAGTCCACGTGTTCCCTGGAGAGGGATAGGGCTGAGGTTTACAACCTATACCTACAATAAAGTCATATCGGGGGGATACTTCTTGAAACTCTTCAGCCCCAATTCTCTCTCTCAACCATCGTGTCCAGCTGGATCATGGCTATTCAGGTAACGTGACTAATGAGATATTTGGTCCCATAGGGGTCAGAAGGCCTAGGTGATCAGAGGGCAAAGGGAAGGGTCCTGGGGGAACCAGAGGACAACTGAGGGGTGCTGGGTCACACCAGAATGCAGACAGAGAGTTCCAGAGGGGCCAGGAAGGCAAACAGAGGATGCAGGCAGGCAACAAGCACAAATGAAGGGGTCCTGAGGTGACCAGAAGGCCAAAAGAGGAGTCCCAAGGGAATCAGAGGGCAAAGGGAAGGGTCCTGAAAAGACTAGAAGGTGAATGAAGGTCTCTGGTGTGCAGTGAAGGCAATCAGTGGTCTTCTGATGGGACTGTAAGGCAAACAGAGCAGTCTCGAGATGCAGGGACTTCAGCATCCCTGGACAGCCACCTTGCCCTTCTCATTTCCCCAGGGGATTTCCCTAGTGCTGCCATCATACTGGGACACCTCCGCACCACCTGCTCCGGGCACTGCTGCCCCTCACAGCCACTGCCTCTCTGGCCCCTCTGCCAGTCAGTGCCCACAGCCCACGAGAGTCCCCACAGCACCTGGCGGCCTCCCATCCCCCCACTGCCAACAGGGACAGGTGGTCCTGAGCGACAGCCCTGCCTGGTCCCCCAAGAGACGGGAAACCTCGCTGCCCCCGGCAATCTACAGGGTCTTCCGCGTGTGAGCAGCCCGCATCTGCCACGGGACACATGCTGGGCCGCCACCGTGGGCCTGAAGGGCACCCGTATGTGGAACTACACCTCCCAGCATGCCATGGGGCACAACACGGCCGCTGGGAGCCAGGATGCGTGGCCTACATCTCCCGGCATGCCACGGGCCATGGTGCTCTGTAACGTTCCGCCTGCAGTGCTGCCGCTTCGGCCTTCGTGGAGGCCATGCAGGGAGCGACTGTGCTCAGGCCTCCTCCCCGCGGGACGCCACTGTGGCACGGCCCTGGCCAGCGCTCCCTGCCTGGCAAGAGAAGAAATAACGAGCTCTGGGGTGCAACCAAAGGAAGAACCCAAAACCACCAGGGGAAGCCAGGGCAAGCAGCGGGCTGTGTGGCACACTGCAACACCCATCAAGGACATTAGGAGAGCCCCAAAGACTCAAATGGAGGGCTCCAGAGTGCACCAAAAAGGAATTATGAAGTTTAGAGCTCCAAAAATTGAGGGCCCCTGAGGACAGACAGAGGGCTCTGGAACTTACTGAAATAAGACTGGATAAGCCCTGATAGGACAAGGGGGCTTGGGGTCACAGCAAAGGGGACTGTAAGATGTGCCACAAGGCACAAGGTGGCCAATGGGAAATTGTATTCTGATTTGCTCTGTCTCCATGGAGACTCCATTTTCCAGAACTGCATGCCCAGACCCTCCCCAGCCTACAGGCCTGGGCAATCTGGTGGCATTCTGAAGCACCTAACAGACAACAGAGGTCCCTGTGCTTCCTGTGCAGGCTGAGCAGTACTCAAAAGGAAATGTGGTTTCCCCTCCCCACCCAGGCCAGCAGTGACGTATGGATCCATCTCCTCACTGCAAAGGAGTTGCTCAGAAAAGGCTGTGAGTCTGCCTGGGGTTGGAGGGAAGTCTGAGCCTTCAACATTGGAAGAACAGGGCATTTCTCTGCTGATTTGAAGTGAGGAAAGTTTGAGCTCCCTTCAGCCCCACAATCTTCCTCCTTGCCACCCTCAACCCTGCACCATGCAAATTCCTCTGGAGAAACCTGCGCTGCTCTTCTGTCTGCTGGTCTTCGCCTTTGCTGTAGCCCTCAAAGGTGAGATCCCATCATTGCTTTGGGGAGAGGACATGGGCATGCGTGGGTTTTATGTGCTTCGCTCCGAAGGCCACATTCTCTGTCTGGAACCTATATCCTTCCAGAGTTTCCTTGACCTCTCCTGCTGTCCTCCAGGATGTATGGAGGTTGGAGGACAGAGATCTGACACTGTGCTCTCCTCCTCTCCCAGCCTATCCAGTTTCCACCCCAGGGTTCCCAGATTCCCCTTTGCAAGGGCCGGGCAGGACCACCATGGGAAAGAGGGTTCAAAGACAGCTGGACACTCTTGCAGGTGTAGTAGAAGGAAAAGGAGGGGTACAGCTTGGGTGGAGGGAGTGGGGCAGGGGAGGCCTCTCTTTCTGGGAGTGCTGGCCAAGCCAGGGCTGCCAAAGCCTGGCAAGTCCCAGAAGGGCCTCAGCTCTCTCTTGTGTTCCTTCACAGCTTCAGGGTGTCCTTGAACTGTGTAAGGCAGAGGCAACACCCAGACTCCCAGCAGGGACAGTTATACAAACACAAGTCACACTATGGTCAATATTGAGTGTTTATTATCTCTGCGTCTAAGTGAGGCTTCCCAATGATTTCCTGATCAAGGCAATAATTGAGCAGGAGAGTCCCTGGCACTGCTGAGCATCGGTCCATGGCAAGGAACCCTGGGGCAGAGGCACTATATGAAGTTTTTATGGACTACACACATGTGCTATAAGCATAATGAGCTCATCGTGAATCTCAGTTCAAAGCCCAGGTGTAGCACCACATTGGCATAGGCTTGGCCGCATGACTATGGGTCAGCATGCCCTGCAGATGCTTCTTTTCCCATGGATTGGTCTGGCTAGCTTCCACTGCCTATCTCCTCGACATTCTTCTGCATTTACCTTTACTGTGGCCCTACAAGAAGTGTGAATGAGCACCAGAGACGGACCCAGTGTGCTCAGCCCAGCCTCTCCTGTGCAGGGATTGGGACTGATTTGTACCTTGGGTAGTGTTCCCAGTACTGCTGGTGTGGTTCAATGGTGCCAGAGAGGCTAGAGACTCCCTCCATCCCTCCATCCCTCCATCCACCTCAGGCCTTTCATCTCCAAAGGGGGGATGACACAAAGGAAGAGGACAGCCAGCAAGAGGCATTGCCAGCCAAGGGTCAAAGATCCTTCCAGCTGGGCTCTGCTACTCTCTGCCTCCCTTGAAGTTCTTCTCCTTGCCGTCCCAAAGAGGAAATGCTCCCATAGAGTATGGGGCCTTGTCTCCTGGCCTTGTCATTTGCAGCACTGCTGGGAGGTGAGAGTGGTGAGGGGAGAGGGATAGAGAGCTTGACTGAGTAGGTTTTGGCTGCCCCTGCACACCTGTCCTGCTACTGCCCCACTCTAAATGCCAGCAGAAGAGGCTACAGAAGAGGGAGGTTCCTGAGATTTTTCTGAGAGAGGACTAGACTGGGCACATTCCCAGACAAAGCCAAGAACTGTCCCCAAGAAGCTGTGCTGAGTCCCACTCTAAGCAGCCTTGGAATATTCCAGGAATTCCTATTTTCCAGGGAGGTAGAGAGAGCCCAATGCACCTTTTTCCTCAGGGGCTTGTGTGCAACTTGCAAACCACTTCCCTATGTGTCTGTGCCCAGCTTGCTCCCTTTGCTCTCTGTGCACGGGTATATGGGTCCAGAGGCAGCTGTTGGCGGCAGCAGGAGGGCTGATAGGAGCTAGGGACTCCATATGTCTCTCCTGCCAAGCCTCTGTATTCAGCTTTAAAGATAAGAGTTGCTCTAGTTGCTCTAGTGAGTCTCCTGCCCCAGCAGTCTTTTGGGTAGTACAAAGAAATATGGGGCTGTGGTGCCGGGGCAAGCCAGTGCCTCCAGGGACAACTCTGGAAGCTAAAGGTTTCTGATCCTGTGTAGCCTACAACCTAGCCGGTTCTGGTGCAGTCCTGGTTCAGGTATGAATACTGCACCCATGAGCTTTCCCATATCCCCTCAAACCTCAACTGTCTTTCCAGGTGCCCTTTCCAACATAAATATGGTGGCGTCTGGTCCCAAGGAGAGGAAGGTCTCTGGATCACTTCCACTTACCTGCACTGTAACAGGAGCACCTCTGGATAGCCGTCGCTATGACTGGAATTGTATCCGTCAGGCTCCAAGAGGAGAGCTACAATTTCTAGGCTGGATCTATCCTTTTGGGAATAACACAGGCTATGCCCCGACCTTCCAAGGCCGAGTCACTATTTCTGCAGACAAAGCCAAGAACAAGGTCTCCCTGCAGCTGCATGCCCTGACAGCCACCGACACAGCTACCTACTTCTGTGCCAGACAACACACAATGACACCAATGGAGGGAGGAATTGCACAAATAGTGGAAGGGCTGCTGATAGGTGCCACACAGGCAAGCATGGGACTCAGGATGGTGCAGACCATAGAAGAGGGGTTTGCTCTGGGGTGCTCCCCAAGAATTTAGGAACCCTGGGTGCACCAAGTGGGGCTGCCATAGCCCTCCAGTGACCCTATGAGTGCTGATTAAACCTAATCAGCAAAGGAGAAGTGACACCACAGACTCACACCGTAAGCATCTAGGTACTGTGGGATTTCGTACTGGATTATCTATTGAATATGCCTACTGTTACTATTGAATGTTCAGTATTACAAATTAAATATGTACACCTGAAATCAATAGGCCACATACCTTAAACTCTAGAAAGTGACACTGTTACAACTGTCTATATCCCTGTGTAAGTAAGAGGTGTTCTCACCACAACTATACAGTATGGAAGGTGTCGATGAAGTCAAGGGGTGGGAATGTGGGGGGATGCTCCCAGCTCCCCCCTCAACCATCTGGTGCCAGTAACAAGCAGTCTGCATTCCTGTGCCTCACACTCTGAAGGGGAGAACGTCAAGACTTTGAGATAATAAGGCATGCTTAAGCATCAGGACCTTGAAAAACAAAGCCTCCTCTCACTGCTGGGGCAGTGTTAATTATTGTGGACTAGAATTATCTCCTCCTTGCCAGAATCCTGAGAGACAACACCTGCTTTCATTGCTGGGGCAGTGTTAATCATTGTGAACTGGAATTAGTTGCTTCTTCACCATTGCAAGAGTAAAGCAGTCATTCACAGTCACTCAAATGCCTTTCTTCAGTGCTGAAGAGTGCTTAAGGCAGCTAGCCTGCCACTGAGGGTGTTCAGCCTCCCCACCCCACATGACCGTGGATGCAATTGTCATAACAATGACAGAGGAGAATTGAACCCTGCAGGAGTCAAAAGCTAAGGACTGCAACTGTGAGAAGAGAATTGCAACTGGCCTAGTGACTCCACCTCCACCTTCCCCTGAAGGGTATAAATAGGTTGGCCCTGGAGGCCATCTTTGGCTCTTTGTGGATCTCTTTGTGGGTCTGCCAGCTCGCAGAACCCCTTGGGGATGGGGACGCCCTCCTGCAGTTACTTCCCTGGGATTGAGTGTACGTTGGCCGCTGAAGCAACAGTGGGTAAGATCAACCAGAATTGGCTTGCCTAGTTCATTCATTTGGGTAATTACAATTAGTATAAATTAGCCAGCTTTACTGTTTACTAAGTAGTTACCATTAGCATAAAACTTAGTGTAACTAGAAAATAAGTATTCTAGTTGAGCTAAATTTCTGTTAATAAGAATTGTTGCTTTGTACCATTTTAACTTGTGTAGTGAATTTTGATCTTTAAAATATGTTGTGGAATCATGCAGTAAATCTCCTTCTCCCCCTCCTCCCCTCCCTTGTGCCACACAAAACCCACACAGTCCAGGACTGTAAGGTAGTCGGTCATCCTGCGACAGCTGCTATGGTGATAGGGCCCTTTTTCAGCATCACAGTCCCCTGTACTCACTATGGGAAATAGTAGTGAGATTGGAGCTCCCAATCTATCCATGAGCAGTTGAATTTACAGTAAAGTTTGACAATTTTAGTAGCAGTTAGAAGTAAAATGGCAGGCATGAATAATCATGCGCAGCTCAATCCTGAAGTGCCTCACAGAGCCTTCACCTCTATTCACAGCTTTCCCCAAAGGTAACCTGGTGCTCCTTCAATCTCAGGAGGTTGGGAGAGACAGGGACCCTTCAGCCCTCCACCTCAGGCCATCTCTGTGCAGGGATGCTGTGGAGCTGGTGCAGGATCCACAAGAGGGTATATGGCTCCTTCACTGTGTAGCCCCCAACTTCCCAAACTGCCTGTCCATCCTCCACTCTAAAAGGAGTTGCATCTTTGATGGGGCAGTGGAAAACCACCATGGCTCTGGGCACAGCAAGGGTGGACAGCTGCTCTGTCACATGCTGGATCTGCAGCAGTGTTAGTCTGCAGCAGCATGGGGAGAGCCACCCACAAGCCCATCCCAACACTGCCCAATCCTCCTGGGTGGACCCTCTCCCAGTCTGCTGCAGCTGCCTGCTGTCTGTTCTGAGACACCAGCACTTCTGGCCATACAGAGAGATTTCTTTGCTGTGATATTGACACTGTCTCCAGGTAAGTCCTGCGTAGTGCTTATTCCTGCACTGATGCCTGCCGGAGGGGAATGCAAGAGTGTGAGAGTTATTGCTAGCATATAGGTGTATGTTCACGGTGTGTCTATTTGTGGCACCTTCACCTTGCATAGGGAGATTGGGGCTGGGGTGGGATGTGGCAATGTCCAGGGCTCATTCACCCTCTCTACAGACACTGTGACAGGGTTGGACTCTTTCTTCCAACCCTCAAGTCATACCTGTGTGTTTCCAGATGTTTTTCTCAGATGAGATTATGGCATCTTGTCACAAGGAGAGGATGTTTTCTGTGTATCTCCTACTCACCTGCAATATCAATGGAGATTGTATGGATAGTTTTTGCTTTGCGACACTGTGAGATACTGGGTCTGTCATGGCCCTGGGAATAGCTACAAGTCATAGGAGGAATGGATCTAAAATAGGTTCCAAGCCTAAGTCACCATCTCTGCAGACAAAGCCAAGAACAAGGTCTCCCTGCAGCTGCATGTCCTGGCAGTGGCTCGCACAACCACCTACTTCTGTGCAGGAGCACGTGGTGACATGGCTGGAGAGAGGGACAGCACACATGGGGAAGGGCTGTTGGACCAACGGGGCTCTTTAGGTGAGAGAAACCTGTGAGGAAGGGACTATCAAGAGGGAGGGAGTTGCCTCTGAGGGCACACAGGTGGAAGAGGAAGGACAAGAGGGATTTGTTCTTGATCTTGTAAGCCTTGTAAAGGGAAGAGAGAGCTGGCAAGATGGCAAGTAGCATGGTGGGATGTTTTCCAGTCTGCCCTACATGGTGCATAAAGAAGTGCTGGGACAGAGGGAGTGCAGGGGGAGAGGGGCCAGCACCTTCCCTAGACATGGCTGGAGAGAAATGTGGGGATGGAGCTGTTTCTGAAAGGCACAAGCCATGCCAAGTTGTCCTGGGAAAAAGTCCCCACCTTGAGAAAGGCACAGAAAACTATCAAAGAAAGTATAATAATGGCCAAAAGGGTAGCTTGCGTAGTTCAGGTTAAACATTAGGAGAGGTGGAAACCCAGCCCTGCCCCAGGCATGGCTGGGGGATTGGTGGGTGCTCAGCATCACCTCAGAACTTCAGTGTGGCCCAGAGAGCCACCTACCCTGAGCAGCATGGGCAGAGTAATGCACAGTTTCCTGCTCAGCCCTTGACCAGAGTCTCTGGCTGGGCCCTGTGTCAGCCTGCTGCAGCTGGTCTCTGTCTGCTCTGGGGCAACAGCTGCGGCACTGGTGCTGCCTGAGTCTACTCCTGACTTTTAGTAGTTCTCAGATCTGGAGGGATTTGGGACCCATAAGGACTCCTCTGTTCAAATTGCTAGAGCTGACTGTGGCAGTCTTCTCCTCCTCCCTCCCCCTGGGTTTTCCCCATCCAAATCTGGCTGATGGAAGTTGATTGCTAGAATTCCCAGGACTAGCTTGTAGAGTGGCTGAGCATGTATTCCCAATAGGCGTGCTCACATAATACACAGTATGCACATGGTTGACCTCACAGATCAACTAACTCAGAAAACACAGTGCTTACACAAACCCAAACAGCACAAGTGACTTGATCCTGTTTCTCTCTCTGGCTGATGAAGATGAAAGCCCATCAGTCAAAAATATATGCATATATGCACATATGCATATATACATATATACAATGTGGACCCTCCAGTAGCAGGCTCTGGACACTCAGGTCTGTCCAGTAGCTGGCCCCTGGATCCCCCTATCTGCCAGTTGCTGGTACCTGAACATATAAGCCCATGAAGCTTGCAGCCCCATTCCAGTTGCTGGTACTCAGAGTTACACACACAAACAGAATACATACACTGCTGTTCCTCCCAGTAACTGGCCTCTGACATACAGTCTATGCAGTAACTGGCACCTGGATCCCCTGCTCTCCCTGTTGCCTCACACGCAGTCACAGACACGCGCGCACACACACACACGCATATGTGCTTCGCCATTTAACTGATTCAGACTTATGGCCTTACCAGTAGCCCAACCCCCAGACTCAACCATCTCTCCTGTAGCTGGCATAGACCTCCTGGTCCCCCTAATAGTCAACTCTCAGATTCCTTGGTCTCTCCATACCCACACAATATGCACTCATTCTGGTACCTCTAGTTGATGGCACCCCAAGCGCATGAGCCCATATAACCCATGTTTCCCCTTTCCAGCTGCTGGCACCACAGTTGCCCAGGACCTCATGATCCACGGTCTTTTCTCCAGCTGCTGGCACTTAATCCTCTATACACTCACAGACAAAGAGAATAGGAAGACCCCTCACTTAGGAAAAAAGTTTGAAATTGAGCTTAATATGGAGATAAAATCGACTATGGTGATCAGGTATAAGGCATGGCCAGACAAGTGAACTCACCATCCCCTTAATGTACATGCAGCAGGCCCCTTTTAACCCCTTTTCCATCTGCTTTCCCACATGGGTACCCCCCTCAGTTCTTCCTGATCCTGCCCTTTTTCTCATCCCTTAACATCCCATGATAAGGCTTGTACATTGCCACAATTGTCTTAAAACATCCCATAATAAGTTCTATTAAATCTCCAAACCCTCTGCCCGGTATCCCATAATAAGTCACATAATACCCTTAGGCTACCATTCCCTTTTGTGTGCAAGGGATCCAGGTGAAAGTTTCTCCGTTTCTTAAAAAGGATGATGAGCTACCTGTCCTCCTGGAGTGAGCTCTGGGAGTAGCAGATTCCCTGTGCTCTTTTTTCACTGATTAGGTTACTAAAGTTCCTCTGCCTGTCATTGCTCTTCGTATTTTTGCTGGGTCTCTGTGTTTACAGTGATTAGACTTCAAATAGATCACAGAATCACAGAATCGTTTATGTTGGAAGGGACCTCTGGAGATCATGTAGTCCAACCTCCCTGCTCAAGCAGGGTCACCTAGAGCATATTGCCCAGGATCACATCCAGACGGGTTTTGAATATCTCCAGCGAAGGAGACTCCACCACCTCTCTGGGCAACCTGCTCCAATGCTCTGTCACCCTCACAGGGAAGAAGTTTTTTCTCAGGTTCAGATGGAACTTCCTGTGGTTCAGTTTCTGCCCGTTGCCTCTTGTCCTGTTGCTGGGCACCACGGAGAAGAGGCTGGCCTCATCCTCTTGACACTCCCCCTTCAGATACTTGTACGCACTGATGAGATCGCCTCTCAATCTTCTCTTCCCCAGGCTGAACAGGCCCAGCTCTTGCAGCCTTTCTTCATAGGAGAGGTGCTCCAGCCCTCTAATCATCTTGGTAGCCCTCCGCTGGACTCTCTCCAGGAGTGCCATGTCTCTCTTGTCCTGGGGAGCCCAGAACTGGACACAGGACTCCAGGTGAGGCCTCCCCAGGGCTGAGGAGAGGGGCAGGATCACCTCCCTCCACCTGCTGGCAACACTCTGCCTAATGCACCCCAGGAGACCCTTGGCCTTCTTGGCCACAAGGGCACACTGCTGCCTCATGGTCAGCTTGTTGTCCACCAGCACTCCCAGGTCCTTCTCGGCAGAGCTACTTTCCAGCAGGTCAACCCCCAGCCTGTCCTGGTGCATGGGGTTATTCTTCCCCACGTGCACGACCCTGCACTTGCCTTTGTTGAACTTCGGGAGGTTCCTCTCCGCCCATCTCTCCAGCCTGTCCAGGTCCCTCTGAATGGCAGCACAGTCTTCTGGTGTGTTAGCCTCTCCCCCCAGTTTAGGATCATCAGCAAACTTGCTGAGGGTGCATTCTGTCCCTTCCTCCAGGTAAATAACCTAACACTTCTTCCAGGTTAGATAACCTAACACTGGCCATGCAGAGAGATTTATTAGCTGTGGTGTTGGCACTGGCTCCAGCCATTGTTTCCACCTGCTTTGGTTCTTGGTTGGAGGGCAATGCAAAAGCATGCGAGTAATTTCTGGCATCTGGGAATACTTGTGTGGTATGAGTATTTGCAGATCTTTCCTTTTCACACTGAGATTGGAGCTGGCGGAGGTATGTGACAGTCTCCTTGGCTTCATCACCCGCCTAACTTCTGCCTGTGGGAAGGAGTTGGACCATTTACCCCCCAACCCTCTTGTCTGCTCATGTCTTTCCAGGTAGCCTTTCCCACATGGAGATGATGGCATCCACTCCTATGGAGAAAGTCATCAAATCTCTCAGTCAATTGCACCAGTTCTGATTTGTTCATTTATGAGTGCAGAGGGAGCTGGCAGATGTTATTGCTAGGCCACTCTCCATCATATTTGAAAGGTCTTGGAGAACAGGAGAGGGGCCTGAGGACTGGAAGAAAGCCAATGTCACGCCAGTCTTCCAAAAGGGCAAGAAGGAGGAGCCAGGAAACTCCAGGCCTGTCAGCCTCCCCTCCATCCCTGGAAAGGTGATGGAACAGCTCCTCCTGGAGGTCCTCACTAAGCATGTGGAGGACAAGAAGGTGATCAGGAGTAGTCAGCATGGCTTCACCAAAAGGAAATCATGCTTGGCCAATCTGATAGCCTTCCATGATGGAATGACAGGCTGGGTAGATGAGGGGAGAGCAGTGGATGTTGTCTCCCTGGACTTCTGCAAGGCTTTTGACACTGTCTCCCATCACATCTTCATAGGTGACCTCGGGAAGTGTGGGTTGGATGAGTGGAGAGTGAGGCGGATGGAGAACTGGCTGGATGGCCGAGCTCCGAGGGTTGTGGTGAATGGCGCAGAGTCAAGTTGGAGGCCTGTAGCTAGCGGTGTCCCCCAGGGGTCAGTCCTGGGTCCAGTCTTGTTCAGTGTATTCCTCAGTCACCTGGAGGAAGGCCCAGAGTGCACCCTCATCAAGTCTGCTGATGATACTAAACTGGGGGGGGGAGTGGCTGACACACCAGAAGGCTGTGCTGCCTTTCAAAGGGACCCGGACAGGCTGGAGAGCTGGGCGGAGAGGAACCTCCCGAAGTTCAACAAAGGCAAGTGCAGGGTCGTGCACGTGGGGAGGAATAACCCCATGCACCAGGACAGGCTGGGGGTTGACCTGCTGGAAAGTAGCTCTACAGAGAAGGACCTGGGAGTGCTGGTGGACAACAAGCTGACCATGAGCCATGTTTAGAAATACAATCGAACATCTTGGCCCAGCCACATAGCATCAAATCACACACACACCTGCTCCCCCACCCCCCCTACGGTAGCCAAATATAAGCACCACAGTCAGGCTAGGCAGCTTTGCAGGGGCCTGAGCACTCACTTGTCACCCTAGGACCACCGTTCCTTGAGCAGCCTTGCTCTGGAACTGTTGCTCCTTGCCACTGTTCCTTGCTCCAGGACAGTGTCAGTTCTCCTAGAAAATGTGTTCAAACCAAGAGCACCTACTGAACCCTTCTGGTTGGGCAGGAAAGCAAGAAATCCATAGGCAGGACCACAGAGTGCTCATGGTCAGACAGCTGGGTGAAGGGCTCATGACCCCCTTCTATAGGGATCACCATGTTGTGGCCTTATCTTAAGGCCAGGGAGAGCTGCATTCATGTCTCAGAGGGGCTGTTTCAGAGACACTGGCTGATCTGCCCATGAAGCAAGAGATGCTGCTGGACTAGGGCTTGGCTCTGGGACTAGGCTGACCCAAGTCCCATCTGCCATCTCCAGCACCTGCCCCCTAAGCCCTGCCTGGCACTGGGCAGCTAGGAAAGGGCTATGCCCCTCTACCCAGCTCAGATTCCCAGGCACAAGCATGGAGCGGGGCAGTACACAAACCCAGGACCCCCCGCCCCCACCAACCATCAGAGCTGTCCCTGCCCAGACCACCATGTGGCAGTGAGCAGCGCCCTGCAGTGCCCGACTGTGAAGTGCTCACCGTGTAGTGCTATAGAGCAAGTCCAGCAGGAGATGGGGATCCAAGGGTATGCTCCAGAGGAGTGGCTGGGCCAGGGAGCTGCGGAAGTTCTCTGATCCCTTCTCAGGCAGCGCTTCACTTTTTACAGGCAACTCCACATCTGCCCTCCTTCCTTCCCCACTGGGTGCTGAGCTCCACCTCCCCTTGGCCTGCATGGCCCAGAGACTCAGACACGCTGTGCAGGGGTCCAGCTGCACCCAGAGTCAGCATTCCTTGCTGACTCTTGCAGGTTCTGGCGGACAATTGGCAGGACGGAGGCCCTGAGCTGGGTAAGACAAACACATTGTGAGAGATGGGTTTGCAAGGCTTCACTCTTCACTCACTGGAAATTGTCTTTGGAGGTGGGAGTGAATTTGCCAAAACACAAATACCTGACAAATGATGACTTCCCAGATGATACACACAGGTAACCCCAGGAGAAATATGCTCTGTACTGAGGATGATATGCTGCTTTGAATGCAGGTCTCATTCCCACAGGTGCTACACTTGCCCACCATGTCCCTGTCACCTGAGCACCCCAACCTTAGCCTCTCTCCTGCCCTGGTGGAAATGACAAATCTTTCCCTTGCCCAAGGCCCAGAGCACTCCTTCCTGTGTCCACTTTCCCCACTTATTGTCAAGGGCTCATGTTTTCCCCTTGGGGCAGTGGGGATGCCCCAGCTGCTAGCTCCTGCTACATGTCCAGAGCTGCTGTTAGTTGAACCTCAGTCTGTTCTTTCCTGCCAGCCTTGGGTGGAAATGGGAGGGAGAAACTGTGCTTAACTAACCTGATAGCCCCCTACAATGAGACAACTGGCTTGGTGGATGAAAAGAGAGCGGTGGATGTTGTTCCAACTTGACTTTAGCAAGGTTGAACTGGAGACCAGTGACTAGCGGTATGTTCCAGGGTTTGCTACTGGGGCCAATACAGTACCAATACAATATGAAACAATTTTATTATGACCTGGATGATAGGACAGAGCGCATCCTCAGCAAGTTTGCAGACAACACAGAACTGGGAGGAGTGACTGGTACACCAGACGGTTGCGCTGCTACTCTCCGGGACCTCAACAGGTTGGAGAAATGGGCCAACAGGAACCTCATGAAGTTCAGCAAAGTCCTGCATGTGAGGAGGAATAACCCCATGCACCAGGAAGGGCTGGGAGCTGACTGACTGGAACGCAGCTTTGCAGAAAAGGACCTGGTGGACAAGCAAGTGTAACATGAATCAGCAATGTGCCTTTGTGGCAAAGAAAGTCAAGAGCATCCTGTGCTGCATCAGGAAGAACTTTGCAAGTAGGTCAAGGGAGGTAATCCTTCCCCTTTGCTCAGCACTGCTGAGGCCACATCTGGAGTGCTGTATTCAGTTCTGGGCTCCCCAGGACAAGAGAGACATGGGCATCCTGGCACAAGTCCAGGGAAGGGCAACAAAGATGATTAAGGAATTCAGGCACCTGTCATACGAGGAGAGGCTGAGAGAACTGGGAGTGTTTAACCTGGAGAAGAGAAGGCTCGGGGCAATCTTATCAATGTGTATAAATACCTGACGGAGGGGAGTAAAGAAGGTGGAGCCAAATTCTTCTCCGTGGTATCCAGTGACAGGACAAGAAGCAATGGGCACAATTTGAAATACAAGAAATTCAACTTAAACACAAGAAGAAACCTTTTTATAGTCAATATGTTCAAACACTGGGATAGGTTGCCTAGAGAGGCTGTGGAGACTGCATCCTTGGAGATATCCAAAACCTGACTGGACGAGGTCCTGAGCAACCTGCTCTAGATGACCCTGCTTTGAGCAGTGGGGTTGGACGAGATGATCTCCAGAGGTCCCTTCCAACCTATACTCTTCTGTGGTTTGGTGATTCTGTGACCCTCCTCCCCCATTCCCCTCCCCCCCCAGCCCCCCAAAATTAACACATCCACACAAACAAGAGGCAATTGCACCAAGCAAAAGTAACCTCTGAAGAATTAATGTATCACAGACTCATTTGGATACGGCATGAAAATATTTGAAATATAAATAATTTGAGGTCCAGAAAAGTCCTGATGAATGTAAGACAAAACTAAACGGACAGTGCATTTGGGACAGCTGGTCCCTAGACACTGTTAAAAAAAATTCCCACCTTAATTCTCTACAATTTTATAAATCTGGAATCAAGTCCTTGAAGTGAAAATGGCTCTGACAACATAAATTGTTCCACATTCATTGTCACAAGGTATGGACAAGTTTGAATAAGCTAGGAGTGTTATTACATCTATCAGAAAAGCCAGGCTATTTTCAATTTACAGCAACTACTCTGTGGTTTGATTGCTCAGCAGTAAAAGAGCAGAGAGGAAGAGGAAGACAAAATCCAGCTTTCATAAGACATGAAAGAAGGGGTGTCACCTGGCACTGAAATGAAGACAGAAATGTTTTTGTACGAGTGTTCATCACTGAGTGGACTAGGTATCACAGTGGTTGAAAGGGACTGAACCACCCTACACAAACTGACTCCCTGAAGAGTTTAAAGATGCAACGTGGTCCACTTCCTCACAGCCTCTTCTTCCCACAGACAACTGCATCTTCAGGAACAAATTTGATACTGATCATGATTCAAGCAACGGGATGATTTATCTATGCCAGGCCAGTAGGTGTATGAGGCAACTTTTTTTTTTTTTTAATATGACGCTCATTCAACACCCATCCCACCAACACGCATGCTGTGGAAGCGCAGTCATGTTGCCGGTAGGTGCCTAACCACTGTACAGTCCTCCTCTTGCCCTTTCTGACTGTACTGTACCACTCACTACCTGTAAAGTGGAACAGCTCCAGGAAAGGCTCAGTGACGAGTGTGTCTCCATCAGTTCACATGCCGCAGTACCCCACAAGTGCTAACTGTGATGGATCTCTAGGGATGAGCCTGCTGCAGCTCAGGAGCCACAGCCCTCTCTGTGTTGCTGGCCTGTACCTCCAAGGCAAGCATACACCTAATGTCTCTAGCCCCATGGCTGGGTCCCTCTGCCCTGACTTTGGAGTGGCTGGTTTGGATCATCCCTCAGGCACACGGGGGACTTAAAAGCTGTTTCTCCAGCACCCCAGGGAAGTACTGACTGTCTGCAGTTCAAGGACCGATATGCACTCAAATGGGCACCTCTGTTTTACATCAAGGAAAGACTGGTTTACACCCCAGATCTCCCTTCTCTCTCCCTCTTTCTCTCTGGAGGGGTGAGCTTTAGGCCCTTAAATTGATCCTAAATGTATTTGAATAGCAGCTAGTTGCTCAGATTTGCTTAATTTTGTAGGTAAATCTACAGAATGAGAACCACTTGTGACTGCACAGCTGCAAGGACTGAAGGTCTGAGCAAAACTCCAGATATCCTTGCCCTCTGCATACAATTCTGAAATGAGGCAAGGGTTTTTCCCTTGGGCTCAAAACAATATGTACAAGATCGGCACCTTTGATTCCAGATTAGCTCCTGGCATCCAGGTTTTCAGAGCCCGGAGGGCACAAATGAGCAATACTGGTGCTGAACAGCCTCCACTGGTCCCTCACATACCCCTGCCCAGGGCAGCTGGATGTCTTCCTGTCTCCCCTTGCCCCCACTTTTTTTTGCTTTTGGGGTTTTTTTTGTTTTAACCTTCAGTGCCAGCCTTCAGTATCACTTTGTTAGATGATCAAACTAACAGTTTTGTACCCTTCCCCGGGCTGCTCCTTGCATTTGGGCAGATCAGTCCTATACTACCTCATAACTGCATTATTGTCTTCCCTCAAATGTCAAGTTTCTCTTTTACCAGGATGTTAGTAGACTTCCCTTCCTGTGCACCCTCCTCCAGCTTGAGAGCAGTTAGAAAGCCACAGTGAGTCATATTTCCTTGCTACACCACCTGCACCTGTCTGTGCCCAGGTCTCCCCCCCCCCTCCCCTCCCCTCCTTTCCCCCCTCCCCCCACCTTCCTTCCCTATAAGGCTGTTAGCATGGGGTTAGCATAGAGATACTACCTCAGGATAAGAGAGCCATTGCATATGCATTTTCAAGGACTGTCCTGTTTAAACCCTCTCTGTGAAGGGAAGTGCTCATACACTTACCTCAGTGCAAATGCTTGGTTAATGTTTCAATTAAATTTAATTAAAATGGTCAATGTTAAATTAAAGCGGTTAATGTTTCAATTAAAGGTGATTTGCCTGTATCATGTGGCTGTGTTTACACCCTTGCATTGCAAGGTTGTCTTTTACAACACCTTCACGTCTAGCTACCACACCTCTGCTTCCTGGATAATCACTAAGCGGCAGTTGCTTTATTGTCCTGCGTACACAAGAGGAATGCATTTACACGCAACTCTTCAGGTGCAGGCGGCACTAAGGTGCAGAATTTGACCATCATGCAGGATTTGAGCAAACCATTTGGCCCCATCCCTAGCAAACCCTTTATTCTTTGAATATTCCCAAGGGCACAATATCTCTCTACCTAATGAAGAGCAATCCTTTCCCCTTCTCGAGTTACCAAAAGCAGGATTAGGACTTCCTGAGGCACCAAATTACCCTCAGCCCTGGCCCTTCCAGAAAGATAACAATTCTGAAAGCCCAGGTTTAGCCTAGTCCTCGTCTTGCTGGGTGACCAAAAATAATCTAAAGTGCAAAAAATAGACTGCTTCTGCAACCCAGAAGAGTTTTGCTTATTGCTGTAGAATAACACTCAAACACTGAACAACTTTTGGCTTTCCCTTGGGCCGAAATCCATGAGCCTGCCCAGAGCTCATCACAATCCTGCAGATTCCAAGAGGACTAAAATCTCCACCTTTTTGCCCAGCATTGAAAGGGCATCCAGTTTCTTCATGCATTATATTGGCCATGTGACTGCCTGTCTCATCTGAAATGGTGTGCAGTAAAAGGGAAGGAAGAGGCACTTCTTGTAAGCAAGTATTTCATGGTGTTGAGAACTTGGAGTAGCAACAGACAAGCTTGTATTTGGAAGTGGAGTCTCCATCTCAGTTGAGCCAAGTAAGTGCCACTTCTTTTACTACTAAAAATGTATTAAAAGTTGGGGATGGAGGTGGGGCAAAGGGATTATGTGAGCTGGCAGCATAACGAGACTTTTTTTCTGCTTCTTGGCGTCTCTGGAGCATGCATGCTCCAAGCAGGTCTTCATTTTGAGTCCTCAGCTCATATCTACTTAACAAAGCTTCACAGGAGGAACAGGGCTAGTTTCCTAGCTGCATACGTCATGATTTCTTCATACCCCCGGCAGTATGCACTAAAAAATTTAACACCATATTGTTTATGCCCAGTCAAGATGGCATCTTAGCCTAGCTCTAGGATGAGGTTAAAGTAGTTTGCTTTCTTCCATTTGAAATTTTGACTCTGTAGCACTAAGGTTTGTGGAAAGGAAAAATGTAGATGTAAAGGGTTTCAGGAGAAAATAGTTCCTACAGAAAGGCAAGACATACAGATTTTCTTAGCAACTGCTTGAAATGTGAGCAAAATCTGAGACAGACCCTTTACGTTTAGAAATGTCACTCTTCTGAAGGTGCTCTTTATAAGTATGGACCATCTGCCTAAGCTTTTGTGTGGGAGCATGAAAGTTAGGGCAGTGGGTGAGTTTGTTGGGTTGATTTCTATAGTCCTAAAACACCCAGCTGCATACTAGCCCCTCCCCTCCAACACACAGGCACACAAACACTGCTTTCAGCACTCCCCTTGGCTTCCAGATGCTGATGTCCAGTGGCTTTTTACACCCCTATTTACACCCTACTCCAGACAGGCATGGGGCTCTCTCAGATGCTGGCTCACATCTGCCAGCCCCATATAGCTGTCTCCCAATCTGCAGGACATCTTATACGCCACTACATATCTGTTTTGGGGCAAATGAATCCCACCCCAATCCTGTGGGAACAGGGAATCCAAAGTTACCATTCTGAAAAAGGCTCATTCCTCTCCGCTAATGTAAGTCCAGAAAATACTACAAGCTTCCATCAGCCCAACCTCAATCTGGGCCAGTATAAACTTGGCAGTTATCAGCAGAAGAGGTAAAGTCTTCCGCCATGAACACCAGGGCCTTCAAGAAAAATCAGCCAACCAAAGACAGGTGGGTGGATGAAAGACTGAGTAACGATATTGCCTTTTCAGAAGAACCCAGAAACTCTCACTCGAGGTTCTGGTTCCCCACAAAAATTGTCCTGTATGCTTTTTAAAATAAGCTTATTCTGAATTTGAGATTCATGTTATATTAGCAATTGCTGTGTCATAACTCCTGTTCTACAGGAAACAAGGAAAAAGAAGAACCTTTTGCAGAAAAGTAGGTTTTAGAAACTGCTAGTTCTTCCAAAGACATGACTAGATTTTCCATATTTCCAGCATTCTGATAGTCTGTCTCTTTTGGTGCTATTTTTATATTTCTGTGGAATATGTTCAGTGGCATTTAAAGCAGCTAAGAACAGACATACCGTATTCATTGAACCTCTTGAGGTTTCCCAAACACAAAAGACATAGAAAAAATCCATTAATAGTCACTGCACCGTACCTGAGACATCTACTCCTAAGGATTCAGTTGAGGAATAGCTAAGGAATTATTGGATTCATTCCACATAAACTTTTCATTGAGAAAACCAAGACCCATAAGAGAATGGAATATATAGCCAATTCTGTGCCTTTGTAAGACTAAGGGGGAAAAGAAGTATAGCCGTTTGTATAACTATATGAACTGCCTTCTGCACGCAATAGAAATACATCCTAGCCAGGAGCCAGGGAGGATCCCACAGTTGGCAGGGCAGGCGCCTTGCCAGCCAGTGCTCAGCCCTGAGTTCCAGCAGCCAAACCTCCGGGGGGGGGGGGGGATATGAACATATCAGGAAACCCAGAAAATCGGGGACAAACATTCCAGAGATTTCTTTTGATTGTTTTTTGCCTAGTTTTCCACATTAATGACAGGGGTAGGTTTCTCTGAAAGTATATGCACCTAGTACTGCCTGAGATGCCCTAAGGATCTACAAGGAGACCTGTTCCTTTCTGAAGGAAAAGTGAGAAGTAAGACAGGATGCATGGGGTATGTGGAACAGCACTGAACTCCTCTGTTTAGGCAGACTGTCTTTGGTCTGCTGTTTGGGGAACAGGAAGAAATAGTGGCAGAAAGACATTCAACTGTCTGGACTGTCTCTGACCTGTAGGTGATTTGGCTCTCAGAAAAGAGAGCAGCAAATGAAGTCATCCCCATGTGATGCTTCTTTTTCAGAGAACCAAGACGATTCTGCCCTGGAAGTCATTGCGCTTAAATCAAGGAAACACAAACAGTACAGTGGCAAAGTGAACGTGGCTTGTTTGGCACAGACTTTCTACTCTAAGAATGTCAGCCTTGATGTACCCAAGGGCAGCACTGTATATGACCTGAAGGCACCTCTTGTCACATCAGAGGGGATGTACAGTACTATGAAGGTAGTTGTGGTGGAACCAGATACAGCGGTGACCTGCAAGGCTATGCACAAGGGCAACAAGACTGCAGCCAGCACAACCCTTCCAGGTACTGCGTTGTAGTCCAAACACGACCTGTTGCTGGGAGGTGCATCTCCCAACATTTTTCCTGCGCATGCTAGGAAGTGTCCCCTTTGAGCATGCAGCAGTAACGAGTAAGAGCAGTCAAAAAGGTATTTAGGCCCCTAATTAGGTGGTGCCAAGAGATATTAAAAAGCACCTAACATAGATGATCTTAATTCAACTATTTAAGCACCTGGAGTTTTCTTCAACACCTCGCCTCCCCCCAGTATTTGTGACTCTAGCCTTATCTAAGGCAAAACATTTCTAGGCGCAGAAGTACACACGCCTGCAGGAAGAAAGCCTGAAATAGCTTTTATGAAAACAAAAATGAAAAAGTAAATATGCTTCCCCTCCCCTGCCCAAAAACCTTTTTGTTTTTTTTTTTATTTCTAATGGATAAATTTTTCTGTGATAAAGATCATTTAAAAAGGCTGAGAAAACAAAACTCAATAGTCCCAGATTTTTTGTTTGTTTGTTTTTCACTGCAGTCATGAGTAGGAAGCTAGTTTTTCCCTTCAAATTAAACTCAGGATTAATGATCTCCCATCTGATTCTCCAATACTGCATTGCTGGGGAAGGAGGGGGGGGTCATACATATACTTTGTGTAATTCTTGTTTTATATAACTTATATTTTATAGTGTCTTTTTTTTAATCATACAGCAGAAAAGAAATCTGAAGAACTGGTAACAGTGAATGCTTGCAACGTTACAGACACCTCTTCAAAAGGTTAGTTGCTGAAAGGAACAGTGGAGCTAAGTTACTTCGTTGCGGATTCAATAGCGATGCAAGAAAGCATGTTTTCTTTGGTACAGAAGTGTTAGAACTGCAAATACGTACCTGCTGTTTCAGGTTAAGTGGTCAAACAGATGACAGTTTTCCATGAGATATGCAAAGGAAAGTAAAATCCTAGTCAGTCAGACATCTCCTCTCTTCCCTGCACTGGCCACATTCCTCTGTTACCTTTTCCTTTGTTCCTGCTTCCCTCGTCTGTCTATGACTTGTGGATTTTTCTTTTTCTGCCCACACCAAGACCACAATCTCTTCCCTCTTTTCCTTCTTTTTTAAAGCAGGTATCAAAATGGAGAAAGTGAACATGCTGTTCATGACTGCATTGGGTTTGAGAGTCCTGCTGGCAAAAAGCATCGCCTTCAATATACTCATGAGTATCAGGCTGCTTCTCTTCTGAGGCAGGGAACACACCCTTCAGTCCCTGGGAACATAAGAGGCGAGTGCAGGGAGCAACTGTTTGACTTCACATCCTTCTGTAACCCCACAGAGAGCCCTGTCAGTTCAGCTGTTCATGTTTCCACTGACTAAGTCAATGCTTCCAGTGGCTAACTCATTGGCAGCGCATCGCCAAATTGCCTTTGCACCTGTCCGCTCCAGAGCACCTCAGGTTGTATCAGAAATCTTCTGCTGGCTGTTTCAAGTGGCAGAGCACAAAAATCTGGAGAAAAGTCAGGTTCGGTAAGGGACCTAAAGGGAGGATCTCAAAACTCAAAAGTGTGAAAAGGGGAAAACAAAAGGAGGAGGGAGAAATTTTAAGATAATGTACCCAAAATAACACAAACAATTGTCCAATACATTCACAGTTAACAGAAACCTAGGCAAAACTGCATTAAATGTTAACAAAATTTTAAAACAAATACTACTCTTTCAGGTGCTGGGGAAGTGAGACAGCAGAGGGCTAAAGAAGAGCAGGAGAGAACACATACCAGCATAATTTCAACACCATGGGTCAACATCTAAAGCATCACAGAAGCATCCAGTCCCTGTAGATCTATCATTCCCTCCACTTCCTCAAGGTGCTCTTCAGTTAACACCATGTGGAAGTTTTGTTAGACATTTAATACTGTTGAACCTTTTTCCTGTTTATCTAGTTTCATTAATTGTAAGAACAATTTTTGATATTTCTTATTCGCAAGAGTTGCCACAAGAGTTTTTTCCACAAGAGTTTTTTTCCATGAGAGTTTTTCCTCATCCCTCAGCTAAGCAGGAGTAGTTAGAGCTCCTACTCCTCTATCCCTTACATCAAAACATCCAAGCCGCTTAGTTTTGAAAAATTAAATCCGAACTTCAGCCTTACTGAGCTTTGAAAATAGCCTGTCTGGTCATATTACATTACTGTCTACAGAAGTAATGCTTTACTGCTTAGGGATCCCATCCCAGGCACAGCAGGAACATTGTATAGTTTTAATTTTTTAGAAGCTTTTCTTAGTGGTAATTTTCTAGAGTAGGTGATTAGCTCTTCACTGGACCAGAAGTGATTCACTTCAGCCAGGGATATATTTGCATCTCTTCTCTATAACAAGTATCTCTTTTCTCAAGTAGGTGGTACCTGTGTTTCAAATGTCTGTAGTAAGTGCCTAAATAAAGTTTTATATGCTTTATTATCAGGCTTTTGTGATTTCTGCGGTGCTCTTTCTTCTGACATTTCAGTGGGAACTGTTGAAATCCAGCTGTCTTATCAGGGAGATCTAGAAAGTCACCCATTACAGACTAGATTCCCCTAGTGTGTGTGTGTGTTGTGTCTGCCGCCGCCGTGCCCCCCCCCCCCCCCCCCGGTTGGACTTTCTGCAGGGAAAGAAAAGGCCTCTTTGGCACATTTACAGAATTACAGAATTGAAAAATGGTTGAGGTTGGAAGGGACCTCTGGAGATCATCTAGCCCAACCCAACCCCCCCCCCCCCGCTCAAGCAGGGTCCTCTAGAGCATACTTCCTAGGCTCGCATCTAGGCAGGTTTTGAATATCTCCAGGGAAGGAGACTCCACAGCCTCTCTGGACAACCTGTTGAGACTTCAGGAAGGCTAAGAATTCTGGCCCCACTGGGTTTGAATTAAATTTAATTATTCATACCCTTTGCAGGTGACTCCAGCTCAAAATTGTGGATCACAGCAGAAACAGAGATGCATCCAAAAAGAAATCAGTTAAGAAATGGGTCGATAAAAGCATGAGGAATGAAAACACACACCTCAGAAGATGAGAGAACAGGGTGTTTATTTTCTGCTCACTGATACTGGGAAGAGGCCAACAGGAAATACTGTGGTGTGGTTTGATAGGCTGATAATATAGCCGTTTGGTTGGCAGTCCAAAAGACCCCCCAACACACACATTCCCAAACTGACTTTTCTCTCACAAGCTGTAAGATGCCGCCTGCTTGAAACAGGATACTGTGGTTAAAACGTATGACTAAATCACACTAAGCAAGACGAGTTCCCCCTTGCTCAAAAACATGCTAACTGCTTCCTGAGGGGAAGCACTCCAAGGTCGAGTCCAGTCCTTATTACAAGCCTCCAGACCACTTGGTATATCTCTTCTTCCACTGCTCTCTGTGAATGCAGAGAGCATGCATGCTCCAGAGACGCCAAGAAGCAGAAAAAAAGTCTCGTTATGCTGCCAGCTCACATAATCCCTTTGCCCCACCTCCATCCCCAACTTTTAATACATTTTTAGTAGTAAAAGAAGTGGCACTTACTTGGCTCAACTGAGATGGAGACTCCACTTCCAAATACAAGCTTGTCTGTTGCTACTCCAAGTTCTCAACACCATGAAATACTTGCTTACAAGAAGTGCCTCTTCCTTCCCTTTTACTGCACACCATTTCAGATGAGACAGGCAGTCACATGGCCAATATAATGCATGAAGAAACTGGATGCCCTTTCAATGCTGGGCAAAAAGGTGGAGATTTTAGTCCTCTTGGAATCTGCAGGATTGTGATGAGCTCTGGGCAGGCTCATGGATTTCGGCCCAAGGGAAAGCCAAAAGTTGTTCAGTGTTTGAGTGTTATTCTACAGCAATAAGCAAAACTCTTCTGGGTTGCAGAAGCAGTCTATTTTTTGCACTTTAGATTATTTTTGGTCACCCAGCAAGACGAGGACTAGGCTAAACCTGGGCTTTCAGAATTGTTATCTTTCTGGAAGGGCCAGGGCTGAGGGTAATTTGGTGCCTCAGGAAGTCCTAATCCTGCTTTTGGTAACTCGAGAAGGGGAAAGGATTGCTCTTCATTAGGTAGAGAGATATTGTGCCCTTGGGAATATTCAAAGAATAAAGGGTTTGCTAGGGATGGGGCCAAATGGTTTGCTCAAATCCTGCATGATGGTCAAATTCTGCACCTTAGTGCCGCCTGCACCTGAAGAGTTGCGTGTAAATGCATTCCTCTTGTGTACGCAGGACAATAAAGCAACTGCCGCTTAGTGATTATCCAGGAAGCAGAGGTGTGGTAGCTAGACGTGAAGGTGTTGTAAAAGACAACCTTGCAATGCAAGGGTGTAAACACAGCCACATGATACAGGCAAATCACCTTTAATTGAAACATTAACCGCTTTAATTTAACATTGACCATTTTAATTAAATTTAATTGAAACATTAACCAAGCATTTGCACTGAGGTAAGTGTATGAGCACTTCCCTTCACAGAGAGGGTTTAAACAGGACAGTCCTTGAAAATGCATATGCAATGGCTCTCTTATCCTGAGGTAGTATCTCTATGCTAACCCCATGCTAACAGCCTTATAGGGAAGGAAGGTGGGGGGAGGGGGGAAAGGAGGGGAGGGGAGGGGGGGGGGGAGACCTGGGCACAGACAGGTGCAGGTGGTGTAGCAAGGAAATATGACTCACTGTGGCTTTCTAACTGCTCTCAAGCTGGAGGAGGGTGCACAGGAAGGGAAGTCTACTAACATCCTGGTAAAAGAGAAACTTGACATTTGAGGGAAGACAATAATGCAGTTATGAGGTAGTATAGGACTGATCTGCCCAAATGCAAGGAGCAGCCCGGGGAAGGGTACAAAACTGTTAGTTTGATCATCTAACAAAGTGATACTGAAGGCTGGCACTGAAGGTTAAAACAAAAAAAACCCCAAAAGCAAAAAAAAGTGGGGGCAAGGGGAGACAGGAAGACATCCAGCTGCCCTGGGCAGGGGTATGTGAGGGACCAGTGGAGGCTGTTCAGCACCAGTATTGCTCATTTGTGCCCTCCGGGCTCTGAAAACCTGGATGCCAGGAGCTAATCTGGAATCAAAGGTGCCGATCTTGTACATATTGTTTTGAGCCCAAGGGAAAAACCCTTGCCTCATTTCAGAATTGTATGCAGAGGGCAAGGATATCTGGAGTTTTGCTCAGACCTTCAGTCCTTGCAGCTGTGCAGTCACAAGTGGTTCTCATTCTGTAGATTTACCTACAAAATTAAGCAAATCTGAGCAACTAGCTGCTATTCAAATACATTTAGGATCAATTTAAGGGCCTAAAGCTCACCCCTCCAGAGAGAAAGAGGGAGAGAGAAGGGAGATCTGGGGTGTAAACCAGTCTTTCCTTGATGTAAAACAGAGGTGCCCATTTGAGTGCATATCGGTCCTTGAACTGCAGACAGTCAGTACTTCCCTGGGGTGCTGGAGAAACAGCTTTTAAGTCCCCCGTGTGCCTGAGGGATGATCCAAACCAGCCACTCCAAAGTCAGGGCAGAGGGACCCAGCCATGGGGCTAGAGACATTAGGTGTATGCTTGCCTTGGAGGTACAGGCCAGCAACACAGAGAGGGTGTGGCTCCTGAGCTGCAGCAGGCTCATCCCTAGAGATCCATCACAGTTAGCACTTGTGGGGTACTGCGGCATGTGAACTGATGGAGACACACTCGTCACTGAGCCTTTCCTGGAGCTGTTCCACTTTACAGGTAGTGAGTGGTACAGTACAGTCAGAAAGGGCAAGAGGAGGACTGTACAGTGGTTAGGCACCTACCGGCAACATGACTGCGCTTCCACAGCATGCGTGTTGGTGGGATGGGCGTTGAATGAGCGTCATATTAAAAAAAAAAAAAAGTTGCCTCATACACCTACTGGCCTGGCATAGATAAATCATCCCGTTGCTTGAATCATGATCAGTATCAAATTTGTTCCTGAAGATGCAGTTGTCTGTGGGAAGAAGAGGCTGTGAGGAAGTGGACCACGTTGCATCTTTAAACTCTTCAGGGAGTCAGTTTGTGTAGGGTGGTTCAGTCCCTTTCAACCACTGTGATACCTAGTCCACCCAGTGATGAACACTCGTACAAAAACATTTCTGTCTTCATTTCAGTGCCAGGTGACACCCCTTCTTTCATGTCTTATGAAAGCTGGATTTTGTCTTCCTCTTCCTCTCTGCTCTTTTACTGCTGAGCAATCAAACCACAGAGTAGTTGCTGTAAATTGAAAATAGCCTGGCTTTTCTGATAGATGTAATAACACTCCTAGCTTATTCAAACTTGTCCATACCTTGTGACAATGAATGTGGAACAATTTATGTTGTCAGAGCCATTTTCACTTCAAGGACTTGATTCCAGATTTATAAAATTGTAGAGAATTAAGGTGGGAATTTTTTTTAACAGTGTCTAGGGACCAGCTGTCCCAAATGCACTGTCCATTTAGTTTTGTCTTACATTCATCAGGACTTTTCTGGACCTCAAATTATTTATATTTCAAATATTTTCATGCCGTATCCAAATGAGTCTGTGATACATTAATTCTTCAGAGGTTACTTTTGCTTGGTGCAATTGCCTCTTGTTTGTGTGGATGTGTTAATTTTGGGGGGCTGGGGGGGGAGGGGAATGGGGGAGGAGGGTCACAGAATCACCAAACCACAGAAGAGTATAGGTTGGAAGGGACCTCTGGAGATCATCTCGTCCAACCCCACTGCTCAAAGCAGGGTCATCTAGAGCAGGTTGCTCAGGACCTCGTCCAGTCAGGTTTTGGATATCTCCAAGGATGCAGTCTCCACAGCCTCTCTAGGCAACCTATCCCAGTGTTTGAACATATTGACTATAAAAAGGTTTCTTCTTGTGTTTAAGTTGAATTTCTTGTATTTCAAATTGTGCCCATTGCTTCTTGTCCTGTCACTGGATACCACGGAGAAGAATTTGGCTCCACCTTCTTTACTCCCCTCCGTCAGGTATTTATACACATTGATAAGATTGCCCCGAGCCTTCTCTTCTCCAGGTTAAACACTCCCAGTTCTCTCAGCCTCTCCTCGTATGACAGGTGCCTGAATTCCTTAATCATCTTTGTTGCCCTTCCCTGGACTTGTGCCAGGATGCCCATGTCTCTCTTGTCCTGGGGAGCCCAGAACTGAATACAGCACTCCAGATGTGGCCTCAGCAGTGCTGAGCAAAGGGGAAGGATTACCTCCCTTGACCTACTTGCAAAGTTCTTCCTGATGCAGCACAGGATGCTCTTGACTTTCTTTGCCACAAAGGCACATTGCTGATTCATGTTACACTTGCTTGTCCACCAGGTCCTTTTCTGCAAAGCTGCGTTCCAGTCAGTCAGCTCCCAGCCCTTCCTGGTGCATGGGGTTATTCCTCCTCACATGCAGGACTTTGCTGAACTTCATGAGGTTCCTGTTGGCCCATTTCTCCAACCTGTTGAGGTCCCGGAGAGTAGCAGCGCAACCGTCTGGTGTACCAGTCACTCCTCCCAGTTCTGTGTTGTCTGCAAACTTGCTGAGGATGCGCTCTGTCCTATCATCCAGGTCATAATAAAATTGTTTCATATTGTATTGGTACTGTATTGGCCCCAGTAGCAAACCCTGGAACATACCGCTAGTCACTGGTCTCCAGTTCAACCTTGCTAAAGTCAAGTTGGAACAACATCCACCGCTCTCTTTTCATCCACCAAGCCAGTTGTCTCATTGTAGGGGGCTATCAGGTTAGTTAAGCACAGTTTCTCCCTCCCATTTCCACCCAAGGCTGGCAGGAAAGAACAGACTGAGGTTCAACTAACAGCAGCTCTGGACATGTAGCAGGAGCTAGCAGCTGGGGCATCCCCACTGCCCCAGGGGGAAAACATGAGCCCTTGACAATAAGTGGGGAAAGTGGACACAGGAAGGAGTGCTCTGGGCCTTGGGCAAGGGAAAGATTTGTCATTTCCACCAGGGCAGGAGAGAGGCTAAGGTTGGGGTGCTCAGGTGACAGGGACATGGTGGGCAAGTGTAGCACCTGTGGGAATGAGACCTGCATTCAAAGCAGCATATCATCCTCAGTACAGAGCATATTTCTCCTGGGGTTACCTGTGTGTATCATCTGGGAAGTCATCATTTGTCAGGTATTTGTGTTTTGGCAAATTCACTCCCACCTCCAAAGACAATTTCCAGTGAGTGAAGAGTGAAGCCTTGCAAACCCATCTCTCACAATGTGTTTGTCTTACCCAGCTCAGGGCCTCCGTCCTGCCAATTGTCCGCCAGAACCTGCAAGAGTCAGCAAGGAATGCTGACTCTGGGTGCAGCTGGACCCCTGCACAGCGTGTCTGAGTCTCTGGGCCATGCAGGCCAAGGGGAGGTGGAGCTCAGCACCCAGTGGGGAAGGAAGGAGGGCAGATGTGGAGTTGCCTGTAAAAAGTGAAGCGCTGCCTGAGAAGGGATCAGAGAACTTCCGCAGCTCCCTGGCCCAGCCACTCCTCTGGAGCATACCCTTGGATCCCCATCTCCTGCTGGACTTGCTCTATAGCACTACACGGTGAGCACTTCACAGTCGGGCACTGCAGGGCGCTGCTCACTGCCACATGGTGGTCTGGGCAGGGACAGCTCTGATGGTTGGTGGGGGCGGGGGGTCCTGGGTTTGTGTACTGCCCCGCTCCATGCTTGTGCCTGGGAATCTGAGCTGGGTAGAGGGGCATAGCCCTTTCCTAGCTGCCCAGTGCCAGGCAGGGCTTAGGGGGCAGGTGCTGGAGATGGCAGATGGGACTTGGGTCAGCCTAGTCCCAGAGCCAAGCCCTAGTCCAGCAGCATCTCTTGCTTCATGGGCAGATCAGCCAGTGTCTCTGAAACAGCCCCTCTGAGACATGAATGCAGCTCTCCCTGGCCTTAAGATAAGGCCACAACATGGTGATCCCTATAGAAGGGGGTCATGAGCCCTTCACCCAGCTGTCTGACCATGAGCACTCTGTGGTCCTGCCTATGGATTTCTTGCTTTCCTGCCCAACCAGAAGGGTTCAGTAGGTGCTCTTGGTTTGAACACATTTTCTAGGAGAACTGACACTGTCCTGGAGCAAGGAACAGTGGCAAGGAGCAACAGTTCCAGAGCAAGGCTGCTCAAGGAACGGTGGTCCTAGGGTGACAAGTGAGTGCTCAGGCCCCTGCAAAGCTGCCTAGCCTGACTGTGGTGCTTATATTTGGCTACCGTAGGGGGGGTGGGGGAGCAGGTGTGTGTGTGATTTGATGCTATGTGGCTGGGCCAAGATGTTCGATTGTATTTCCAAACCTGCCTCTATCTGCAGAATTGGTCACTCTGCATTAGTAACAGACTCTTTACCTGCATGTTTGCTTATCTGGTTTAAGCTGTATGACGGCCAAGCCTGTCACTGGAGGCCTGTTGGAGCGTACCATGTGTCTGCTTTTTTTCCTGGGGGCAGCTTGAATTTTTTTTTCTGTTCGCAGAAAGGACATTAACAATATGGGGAGGGTAAAAGGGTTTCATTTTCTGGAGGAATGAAAGAAGTGTCAATGACACCTGAAGGTTTAGGAATGCACAGACAGCTTCGAGAGGCACAGCCCTTGTGGAGGCTTCTTGCTGTTAGATAGCTGAGGAGGAGCAGCATCCAGTCGCTGTGCTCTGGGTCACAGTTGTAAGTTGCTTCCTTTATTTCCTGGCTCTGTTTATCACAACGGAAATGCTCTGCTCAGCAGGGTGCAGCCGGGAACAGAGAAGACAGAACTTCCTCATCTCTCAGGAGGTTGTGGCTGTGCTGGAAAGAATGCTGTCAGCAGCAGGTCCTCCTTTGAAGGACTTGCTATCCCTCCTTCTGCTCTTAGCAATGCTAATATTGTTCCATTCACTTTTGCTCTTCAAACATCAGCTACAGGCTTGCTGAGATAGCAATAGAGGACTGAGCAGGAGGGCAAAGGGTTCAATATCTGCTGTGGCTTGTAGAGTATTGAGAATGACAGCCTTGTGGTGACATGATGCATCAGAATGTTCTTGTCTTTTATTAGAAGCAAAGACAGAGGTGCTGGGAAACTACATGGTGGGGGGAGGGCTTGTGTTCTGCTCGACAGGCAGAGGAGTGGTAGAATTAATCTAAAAAAAGTTTTTAAAAAACACATAATAAAAAATATTTTAGCAGAAACTTCAAATAAACTGTTTTGGTAATGCTTAACTGCATTTTACACAGAAATCTTAGTAGGCCTATCTATTCTGACTGAAGAAAAGAGGAGCAAATATAATCATCTCCGCAGTGCTGTATTCTCTAATGGGGATTATGCAAAATGTTCAGTCATCTTAATAATTCCTTTAGTCCCATTCCCCCACTTTTGAGCTTGTGGGTTTTTAACTTTTTTATACACATTTAGCCACCAGCAGCAAAAGTAGGACCTTCTTTTCACAGAATCACAGAGTCACAGAATGGCCAAGGTTGGAAGGGACCTCTGGAGATCATCTAGTCCAACCTCCCTGCTCAAGCAGGGTCCTCTAGAGCAAATTGCACAGGATTGCAGCCAGGCAGGTTTCCACAACCTCTCTGGGCAACCTGTTGCAGTGCTCTGTCACCCTCACAGTCGAGAAGTTTTTCCTCATGTTTAGATGGAACTTCCTGTGTTTCAGTTTCTGCCCATTGCCTCTTGTCCTGTCGCTGGGCACCACGGAGAAGAGACTGGCCCCATCCTCTTGGCTCCCTCCCTTCAGATACTTGCACACATTGATCAGATGCCCTATCAATCTTCTCTTCTCCAGACTGAACAGGCCCAGCTCTCGCAGACTGTCTTCATAGGAGAGATGCTCCAGTCCCCTCATCATCTTTGTAGCCCTCTGCTGGACTCTCTCCAGGAGTGCCATGTCTCTCTTGTCCTGGGGAGCCCAGAACTGGACACAGGACTCCAGGTGAGGCCTCCCCAGGGCTGAGGAGAGGGGCAGGATCACCTCCCTCGACCTGCTGGCAACACTCTGCCTAATGCACCCCAGGAGACCCTTGGCCTTCTTGGCCACAAGGGCACACTGCTGCCTCATGGTCAGCTTGTTGTCCACCAGCACTCCCAGGTCCTTCTCGGCAGAGCTACTTTCCAGCAGGTCAACCCCCAGCCTGTCCTGGTGCATGGGATTATTCCTCCCCACGTGCACGACCCTGCACTTGCCTTTGTTGAACTTCGGGAGGTTCCTCTCCGCCCAGCTCTCCAGCCTGTCCGGGTCCCTTTGAAAGGCAGCACAGCCTTCTGGTGTGTCAGCCACTCCCCCCCCCAGTTTAGTATCATCAGCAGACTTGATGAGGGTGCACTCTGGGCCTTCCTCCAGGTGACTGAGGAATACACTGAACAAGACTGGACCCAGGACTGACCCCTGGGGGACACCGCTAGCTACAGGCCTCCAACTTGACTCTGCGCCATTCACCACAACCCTCGGAGCTCGGCCATCCAGCCAGTTCTCCATCCGCCTCACTCTCCACTCATCCAACCCACACTTCCCGAGGTCACCTATGAAGATGTGATGGGAGACAGTGTCAAAAGCCTTGCAGAAGTCCAGGGAGACAACATCCACTGCTCTCCCCTCATCTACCCAGCCTGTCATTCCATCATGGAAGGCTATCAGATTGGCCAAGCATGATTTCCTTTTGGTGAAGCCATGCTGACTACTCCTGATCACCTTCTTGTCCTCCACATGCTTAGTGAGGACCTCCAGGAGGAGCTGTTCCATCACCTTTCCAGGGATGGAGGGGAGGCTGACAGGCCTGGAGTTTCCTGGCTCCTCCTTCTTGCCCTTTTGGAAGAGTGGGGTGACATTGGCTTTCTTCCAGTCCTCAGGCCCCTCTCCTGTTCTCCAAGACCTTTCAAATATGATGGAGAGTGGCCTAGCAATAGAAGCCCTTCTTGTTATCCTTGATATTGTTTGCCAGATTCAATTCCAAATGGGCCTTAGCCTTCCTTATTGCATCTCTGCATACTATGACAATGTCCCTATATTCCTCCCAAGTTGCCTGTTCCCTTTGCCACATTCTGTAGACTTCCTTCTTTGGTTTTGGGTTTTGCCAGGAGTTCCTTGCTCAGCCATGCAGGTCTCCTGCCCACTTTGCTGAACTTCTTACTCAGAGGGATGCACCCGTCTTGAGCTTGGAGGAAGTGATACTTGAATATTAAACAGTTCTCCTGGACCCTCTTTCCTTCTAGGGCCCTACCCTGTGAGATGCCTCCAAGTAGGTCCCTGAAAAGTCCAAAGTCAGCTCTCCTGAAGTCCAGGGTTGTGATCTTACTTATTGCCCTGCTTCCTGCTCGCAGGATCCTGAACTCCACCATCTCATGGTCACTGCAGCCAAGGCTGCCCCCAATCCTGATGCCTCCAACCAGATCTTCTTTGTTCGTTAGTACACGGTCTAGTAGCACACCTCTCCTCATTGGCATCTCCACCACCTGTGTCAAAAAGTTATCCTCAGTGCTCTGCAGGAACCTCTTTGACTGTTTGTGCCTAGCTGTGCTGTCTTGCCAACAGATGTCAGGGTGGTTGAAGTCCCCCATGAGAACCAGGGCCTGTAATCGTGAGGCTACTTCCAGCTGTCTGTAGAAGGCCTCATCGATGATTTCCTCCTCCTGATCAGGTGCCATGTAGTAAACTCCCACAACTTTGTCACTCATGTTACCCTGCCCTTTAATCCTTACCCATAAGCTCTCAACTTCATCCACTCCCTGGGCAGAGCTTTTCTTCTGCATTCACAACTTTTCATAGACTTTTGCTGCATGGAATATTTGCAGCAGAACTGCGGACATAAGGAACTTAGACACTCCCAGAAGAAATAGGTCCTCTTTTTCCTCCCACTGTAATTGCTGAATGGTAATTACCGAGCTCCAGAGAAGTTTGTCACCAGTCCAAACTGTATTTTTACATCCTGAAGAATGCCCTTTCACACACTCTCCCTGATGAGCCATTTTAGCTCATAAAAGCTGAACTGAATGTGGGTGAACATATTTGCAATTTTAGCATTTTGAGGCAATGTAGATCAATACTTGTGTGTTGTATCGCTACAAGTTTTCAGAAAGAGAATAAAGTAATGGCACAGTATAATCATGATTGGCAAGAGCAGTAGTGCTCTAAAATAGAGGATCCTTAGCGTAAAAATTTAGTCCTCAGTAATACTATCAGAATGTAATATAACATAATAAAGGTTGTTGCAGCTCTCCAAGACACAAGGATGGAGTTGGATGACATTTGTTTGCCAGAGTTGGACTGTGCAGAGCTGGGTTCAGCCATACTTATCACAGAGCCTGTGCCCCAGCCAACAGAAAGTAGCTCCAAAATCAGTGTAAGTAAGTGGAGGGGAAAGTCCAGTGTATGTAGAAATGATGGTGGGGATGACCCAGTTTAGTCAAGTACAATAACAGAGCATCATTTCCAGAATTTGGCTGACATGTTTGCTGTGCAGACATGAAACTAAATTCTCACACTCATCTTTCCCTAGAGAATCCTGTAGCCTTCACTGTTTGCCATTGAGATGAAACCACACAAAGGAAAGAGTGAAAATATGTCCCCTATAAAAGGAGTGTTTGTAGCCAATGCACAGACTGCGTCCCACTGCTCAATGAACTGACTCTAACTCAGCTGCTGTGGAAACTCCTCCCGGGTTTTGACAACAGCTGTTCAGACAGGCATGACTAGAGAATCCACTTTATCCACATACTAGCACATCACTTGGCGAAAGCCTCATCTACCACCCTGATCTAGGAGCACTTCATCCCACTGCACCTGGGGCCAAGAAGGTGCAGAGTTGGAAGCAGGAGAGCTCTGTGGGTAATTGTGAGGTGTGGTGATCCAGGCTCTGCAGACCCACAAGTCACTGGATGTATTAACACAGGAGAGCTAGCACTGCCTCTGGCAGTGTGCAGACTAGCTCTAGGAGCACAGAGGCTTCAGCTGCTGCCCTGTAACAGCTAGTGAGTCTCATCCCAGAGAGTGCCTGGTAGCTCTCTTAGAAGAGAATTTATTTTTAAACCTCTGCTGTTTTCCAGGGTTTCTTTGGCGTACTATGATGGCAGGCGAGAAGAATACCAGGGATTTCCTTTTGGAAGCACTGGAGGATCTTGTGCTGGATATGTTTGAGAAGTTTAAATATAAATTATCACATATTGATTATGATGGGATGGCCAATCTCTCCAAGAGTTTGCTCAAGAAAGCCAACGATCCAGTTAAACTTGCAGACCATATGTGTGACCACTATGGAGCTGACATTGCTGTGGATGTAGCTATCTGTGTGCTTGAAAGGATCAACCAAAGAGACACTGCAGCTAAACTGAAAGAGAAGAAAGGAAAAGGTAAGGAAACTGTGGATACTGATACTTTCTGATTGTCTGATTCTTTCTGATTGTCCCTGGAAAAGGCACAGGAGAACCTTCATGAAAGCTGTGAGAGAGGGCATATTTAAATTTCTAAAACACAGAGGAGCGCAGTGTGCTCCTTTGCCATGCATGGAATTGCAGGGAGACTTCTCTTGCCATTGGTCTTCCTGCCCATTTGTGGTACAGTCCTTGTATCCTGCACAGCCACCTACTCCTGGACCATGGTGGAAAGAGACAATGGTCTGTAGAGACCTTCTCTCTGCCTGCACTTCCTGCCTTGCCTTGGCCTAGGGATTTTAGGGGAGTTTCTGAAGGAAGACAATCCAGGAGGATTTGCCGGCTTCCCGTGTGCCATGTCACTGACATGCTCTGTCATGCTGCTCTACTAACAGTCACATGTAATTTCATTTTCAGTCCTGAGATGCAGCCTACCACCTGCTTCAATAGCACAAGGTATGTGTCACTGGAGAAGCTGTGTTTGGGTTTTGCTACCTACATACTCCACCTACCACCAGAAAGAGTATGATCGTATTCACAGTCCTGCAGCCCCAGCAAGGTCAGAATGGAAATGAGAAAGTAGCTGGCAGATGCTCCTGAAGAAAAAGGTGTACTGCTACAGAGATCACTGGTGGGAATTGGTATGTCTGGGCATCATATGAGTGCGTAGCACTAGTGTTGCATTCACGTGACGTATAATAGGATTTCAGTTATGGGTGGTGGCCATTTCAGTTAGTAGGACTGGGAGGACAAGGCCTATTGGATGATCCTTTAAAATGAAAGAGTTGAGATGAACTGAGGGTACAATACTTTTGTGGTTGAAAGGTTGTAATTTTAGAAGAATGAACATTGAATTTGATTTGAAGTTATTTTGTTGCATGTTTTTAATTTAGATTACAAGACAAAGTACAGAGAGCATGTACAAAAGAATTACCATTGGATCAAAGACATGAATGCTCGTATTGGTGAGACAGTGACTTTGAACTCCAGATACACAAGGCTGGTTCTTGTCAGTGGACATCGCCATGAGAAAAAGAAAGAACATGAAATCATGGCTGTGGGCAGGAGACATGCGGAAATCATGCGGGAACAAGTGAATTCTTCCATTGCTATAGAAGATCTTTTTAAACCTGACAGGCACAGGCAGATACCAAAGACTGTTGCACTCTTGGGAGCTGCAGGAATTGGGAAGACAATGACAGTAAGAAAGATCATGCTGGACTGGGCAGCAGGAGGGCTTTACAGACAATTTGACTATGTTTTCTACATACATTGTCGGGAAGGTAATCTTCTTACCATGCAGGGGAGTGTAGCTGACATGATCTCCAAATGCTGTCCCAGTAATAATCCCCCACTTGTAGAGATCTTGAGCAAGCCAGAAAATCTCCTCTTCATCATTGATGGCTTTGATGAACTGAGGTTTTCCTTGAACCAACCACAAAATGATCTTTGCTGTGATCCCTGGGAAATGAAGCCAGTGGAAATCATCCTGAGCAGTTTATTTAGCAAAACCCTTCTCCCTGAATGTTCCCTGCTGATCACGACAAGACCAGCTGCCCTGCAGAAGCTGGAGCAGTGCTTGGAGTGTGAATGTTCTGCTGAAATACTGGGATTTTCAGAAGCTGAGAGGGAGGAATATTTCATTAAGTTTTTTGAAAATAAGGAAGTGGGAAAAAAGGCCTTTCAGTTTGTCAAAGGAAATGAAATGCTCTTCACCATGTGCCTTATCCCCATCATGTGTTGGATTGTCTGTACTGTTATGAAACAACAACTTGAAAGTGGTGAAGATCTTGCACAAATGTCCAAGACAACTACAGGAATATATGTCCTTTATCTTTCCAGCCTACTAAAATCTCTGAGCAGCAAGCTAAAACAGAACTTGCATGTTATCCTGAAGAGACTTTGCTGCCTAGCTGTTGATGGGATCTGGAAGCAGAGAGTCCTCTTTGAGGAAGAGGAAATCAGTGAATTCCTCCTAAATCAGAGAGAAGTTCTCCCGCTCTTTCTGAACGAGAGCACTTTTCAGAAGGGCATTGTTTGTGGAAACGCCTACAGCTTCATTCATCTGAGTGTCCAAGAGTTTTTTGCATCTCTGTTCTACATACTAGAAGATGATGGCAAAATAAGAGAACAGCCAGTAGATCCTAAGAAGGATGTGAAAAAATTGTTAGAAAATTATGGAAACTCTAGACATGATTTCATGTTAACTGTGCGGTTCCTCTTTGGTCTCTTAAATGAGCAACAAAGAAAGATTATAGAGAAAGAAACAGGGTGCAAAATTTCATCTGAAGTTAAGCAAGAATTACTAATATGGCTTCAAACTAATCAAAAAACAGCTTTAGCTGTTCATGCAGAGAAGAGAGCTTTGATTCATGATTTGGAGGCTTGTCACTGTTTGTATGAAATCCAAGATGGGAGTTTCGTGAAAACTGCTTTGGATTATTTCACTGGAATATATTTAAGAGACATCAGTTTTAGCCAACTTGATCAAATGGTTCTTTCATTCTGTGTAAAAAATTGGCCTAAACTGGACTCACTTGAGCTGGGCTATTGCTCATTTGTTTCCGAAGACCTTGAAGAACACTTAGACCAACAGCTAGCAAAGCTGTCACATCTGTAAGTTATACCCTCTTAACAACTGAAAGTGTTGTTAAGTCTTCTCTTAATAACTGATAGAGTTTAAGTAGAAAAGAGATGATTGAATTACTCATCAAATAATTAAGGCTGAACTTTCCATAAAGTAAAGGTGCAGCGATGGAAGCTATTTTGGGTGGAGTGTAATGGGCTGTTGTACCACTAGTTACTAGAAATGGGAGTCATTTCAAAACTAAGCACATAAATAAAAGAATCTGCTTATCAGCTAAGTGTCTTAGCTCCAATTGTAATCAAAGAAGCCCAGAATGCAAGTCATTTAACATTCAAATAGACAACCACTGATTGGTCAAGTTAAATCATGCTGTAGTCACCACTGACTGAATTAGACTGAACTAGAAGACACTTCTCTGACTGTGGTGAAACTATACTGATTAGTCTGGCTCACTTGTCCACATTAACATTAGGATGTGTTAGTCTCAAGTGTAAGCCCACACAACTGCAATTCCACACAAGGTTTTCTTTCCATTTGGCCCCCCATTATTTGTTCATGTCTTGAAATTAAAGGCTTGGAGGAAAGACGTTCTCATTGCATCAGCATGTTTCAGAAGCAGGAAGGGAGCAGCTAATTAAGCTGTCCAGTGACCTTTCAAAGTCCCTTGTTCCAGTGTAAGGCCATGCTCTCCACTTCAGTTAAGATGGGCAGCAAAACTTACTTCTTTATTGAGGTTCCTTTTTTTTTTTCCAAACCCAGTTATGCTCTCATTCAAACTGGTCCAAAATGTGGACTTTTTGGACCCTGAGTATTCTGGAGGTGGTACCTAGACCCAGTGAACTGCAAGGGAAGAATTTCCCCTGGCATGCAGTACAAATACAGGCCCTTGCCCTTTGTACACAGCAACAGAACACAACATACTGTTGATTTTTGGTTTGTGAGTGCCAGCATCTTTTTCATGGTAGTTAAGGGGAAACCCTCTGAGTGTTCAGAGATCAACTGCTGTGTGTGGTAGGTGATTTCAATCTACTTTTCCTGTTTCTTTCTTCAATGTGGGTCTATAACATTACTGTTGTAGGAGTCTACTGTTATAGGTGCATGATGTTATGAAGTAGGAAATGGCCCCAGAGTGGTCAGGTATCAGGAGCAAAACAGCTTCAGTGGCATGCTGTTCAGTCCAAGCAAATTTGTCTTTCTCAAACAGAGCTGTGTGACACCCAACTGGCACTCTGATGTGGAGGTAGCAGAACTCTGAGAAATATTGTTATCCTGACAAAAGTATAAGTGAACAGAATGTATGTAGTTCCCTTTAGTATACACAGTGCACATGGAAGCAGCTGTGACTCAAATACAATTGGTGAGATACTGTATTTATTTATTAAGGAGATTTGGTTTGAACTGGAATTTAGAGTATTCTGTCATGCATCATCACAGCTGTGAAGGCGTTACTTTAACTTTCGTGAAGCATAAATGCAAACTATAGCCAAAGAACAACATTAAACTCACTTATACTTTATTTCTAGGGAAAAAAAACAGGAAGAGGTGAAGCAATCACCTATTTACTTGCTTTGTCAATCCCTGAAGAATCCAAGCTGTGCCTTAAAGATACTAAGGTAAAAAGTTATTTTCTTTCAGAGAAAAGAGGAAGCCAAGGAAACCCTAACCTCTCTCTTGTTGCTCCCTCATACACTCTCTAACAGATCAACTCTGTTGATGCTCCTACAACAGTAACAAATGTCTGCTAAGAGGTTTCGGAACATGCTGAAGGATCTTCCACTTCAACAAGGTGGTTTTCATCCAGGTCACTGATACCAATGAACAAATCAGGGAAGACTGAGGTGACAAAGTAGTTACAGTAGATCATTTAAGTATAGAAAAGATTTAGGAGATGAGAGTATTTCTAAGATACCTTTCTGTGTGTAAACTCATTCACGTTTGAGTGATATGTAGATCACATTGTATCACCTTTCTCCCTGGCTCCCAGTTAGGATTTAGGACAACAAAAAGACTATGTTTCCTCCTTTTTGTTTTTAGCTGGCCTTACACTGACATCTTCCTTGAGATAGTAAGAAAAAGCTGACAGAATGGAGAATGTAGGCCTACTGAATGTTTTCCTCTTTTCATGGGAAACTGCACTAGACTGTGTTTGTTATCACTCTGAATGACAGCCAGGTACAAAATTATGATATGATAATAATGAAAAGCCTCTTTATTATGTAGCCACCTGTGTACCTGGACAGCATAGATTTAATTTTAGACCTTAAAAAAGCTTGTGAGGGGAAAGAAAACCCAAGAAGCAATATTTCTGCACTGGTACATACTTTTCTTGTTGTCATTTCCCATTTTTCCTTCTTGTTATTTTCTTTCCTCTCCACCTTTTGCAGGCCCTTTTCAGACAGAGGCAGCTCGAACTCATAGAAACAAGACCCCAGGGGAGAGTTCTGTCTGTCAGTTGTTGGGGGAGAGAGAACGGGGGCCTTTTGCAGGCAGCAATAAGAAGCCTGAAGCACTTTGTTCGCAGCGAAGGGATGGAGGAACTACTTTTCAATTCCTGCTGTATTATTATGATACAAGAAAAGTCTGGCAGTGACACACAACAAACCTCTTCCTTCCAGAAACTGCTGATAGTCTGGAATCAAAGTGAATTTTGATGGAGAAGGAAGGCCCAGAACAGCCTTACCCCAGATTGAGGTTGACTCAGCCACACAGTTGGTTTCAGTTTGCAGGCACTTCAGTCTAGTCCCAACATGATCCGGAGCGCAGGGAGGAGAGTTCCTTGGAGATGCCAAGGCTATTTCAACAGCCACGTTGAAACATTAGGGAAGCCAACACATAATTTCTGATGTCTGCATCTTTACACCCTGAAGCTGCACAAGCACTAATTCACCCTTACAGCAGATCACACATGGAGGAGGTTGTGGGACTTTGCCAACCTTTTCAGTGGGAAATATTTTAGGATTGTGGGGGAGGGGTTTACTCTTTCTCTGATGATCCCTAAGGCTCTTTGGAATATAAACACCGTCTTGAAAGAAGCATAGTCTGATTGTGTGCCAGTGTTGCTAGAATAGGAGTGAATTCCTTCCTCATTAAAGACTTGGGATGGGCTCTCCCATGTATTTCACTGCACAAGTGTGTTGGGACAGTTCAACAAAACTAGGGTTCACCTCCCTCACTGGAAGTGAGAACCCACTCCCAAAACTGCAGTTTCTTCTCCCTTCCTGTTGAAGGGGCCATCTCCTTTTAAACCATGAATCATTACTCTCCTTTAAATGTGCGGGAGATGTGTTCTCCATGAGGCATCCTCTCCCAAGCATTCCCCCAAGGGATTCCGTCACTGAACCCTCTCTTTCCCAGCTGCTGTCATATGAGCACATCTACTTTTAGCCTCCTTTCTCTGTTTCTCCCACCTCTTTGCCCCATCAGAGTACTTTGAGACTCCTTCCAGGAGAACTTCCTTTTCTCCTCAAAGTAGAGAGACTCTCTAGAATCTGGAAAGGGTGTCCAGGCTGTTTCCTGGGATTGCTGCTGGGATATAAGAGAGCCTGTAGATAGGACTTCTGGAGGATCAGATGGCTACAGTTCAGAAAAATGCTTCTCTTCTGGGGCAGGAAGAGCTCACAATGGAAGGCTGCACAAGGTCCTCAAGGGAAGAGCAAGGGGTGAAGAGTGGCAGTGGGAGTGAGATACATCTTGAGAGAGTCCTTGAGCTGCATACGGCTGTTGCTGCCTCAGATATCTGCTTAGCTGCAGCTAGCTAAGCTAGGAACGCTGCATCTTCAAGGAGCATAAAAACATCAGGAGATAGCCTAAGGGAAACTGCAAAGGGACCCCAAGTGCAGGGCAAAATAGTCAGCCCTTCCCAAGAAATCTTCATACCTTGGAGGACTCTTTGCCCTTGGACTGGCTACCCAAGATGCCCCATGTTCATGCTTTCAGAGGGGGACAGGGGTGAAGCTGTTTGTGTAGGACCTTGCAGGGGAGAGGCAGAACCAGGAAACAGGTGGCTATGGGTCCCTCAGGGCCCAGCAGGTGCGTATGGGGCTGGGGGATGGAGAGTGGGATGCCCAGCTGCCTGCAGCAGCCAAGCTGGGCCCAGTTGCCTGGGCAAGGGATGCCCACAGCTGCCTGCAGCCATGGCCTACTGGGATTGGCACAGCTCCCCAGTCCCACCTCATCACCACTCTCCTGATTGGCCCAGTACTGATTGGGTGGGACTGAGGGGTTTTTGGTGCCCGGGTGGAGCTGAGATAGGTCCACGGAGAGGGCTGGGGTCGGACTGGGGCAGTCCTTCCCCTCCCCTGGCTTCTGACTCGCCAGCACAGAGGTTCAGGGCCAAAGCCCACATTGGGCCCTTCTGGGAGGGATTTGGCTTATGGGAGGCCACGACAGTGGGCAGGAAGTGAGCACAGCCTCCAGTGTTGGCCCCTCATTGGCCAAGGGATGTGTGTGCAGGCAATGTGACGTGGGGCTCCTGCTGCATCCCTATAGCTGCCAAGTTCTTGCTGGTGGGTAGATCTGTCTGTCATCGATGCTGTGACCAGCCCCACTGTTCTCTGCATGTCTCCTTGACAGGTTGGAATGGTGCTGCCTCACAGCCGCCTGCTGTGAGGATCTAGCCAGTGTGCTGAGTACCATTCAGACGCTGACGGAACTGAGACTGCGTGGAAATGCCCTGAGAGACCATGGAGTACAGCTGCTATGCAAGGGGCTGAAACATCCCATTTGCCGGCTGCAGAAACTGGGGTGAGGGACACTGGGCTCCTGGGGTATTGCTCTGGCTGGGAATATGATGAAGTTGTGGCTGTGGATGGTTGCAGGGATGGAAAGAGGTTGAGACTGAAATCTCTCTAGACTCCATGCTCCCAGCCTGTCCTGCCACAAGAGCATGAATCATCTATAAAGGGGATGCTCCTCCATGCACCTGCCCCTGCAGTATTGGGGTCTGCTAATTCAAGTGTGTGCAGGCCCAAAAGAGCAGGCACTGAAGGAAGGCAGGCATATGAGTGGACAGTAAGGTAGATGGAGAACTGGCTGGATGGCCGAGCTCCGAGGGTTGTGGTGAATGGCGCAGAGTCAAGTTGGAGGCCTGTAGCTAGCGGTGTCCCCCAGGGGTCAGTCCTGGGTCCAGTCTTGTTCAGTGTATTCCTCAGTCACCTGGAGGAAGGCCCAGAGTGCACCCTCATCAAGTCTGCTGATGATACTAAACTGGGGGGGGGAGTGGCTGACACACCAGAAGGCTGTGCTGCCTTTCAAAGGGACCCGGACAGGCTGGAGAGCTGGGCGGAGAGGAACCTCCCGAAGTTCAACAAAGGCAAGTGCAGGGTCGTGCACGTGGGGAGGAATAACCCCATGCACCAGGACAGGCTGGGGGTTGACCTGCTGGAAAGTAGCTCTGCCGAGAAGGACCTGGGAGTGCTGGTGGACAACAAGCTGACCATGAGGCAGCAGTGTGCCCTTGTGGCCAAGAAGGCCAAGGGTCTCCTGGGGTGCATTAGGCAGAGTGTTGCCAGCATGGTCGAGGGAGGTGATCCTGCCCCTCTCCTCAGCCCTGGGGAGGCCTCACCTGGAGTCCTGTGTCCAGTTCTGGGCTCCCCAGGACAAGAGAGACATGGCACTCCTGGAGAGAGTCCAGCAGAGGGCTACAAAGATGATGAGGGGACTGGAGCATCTCTCCTATGAAGACAGTCTGCGAGAGCTGGGCCTGTTCAGTCTGGAGAAGAGAAGATTGATAGGGCATCTGATCAATGTGTGCAAGTATCTGAAGGGAGGGAGCCAAGAGGATGGGGCCAGTCTCTTCTCCGTGGTGCCCAGCGACAGGACAAGAGGCAATGGGCAGAAACTGAAACACAGGAAGTTCCATCTAAACATGAGGAAAAACTTCTCGACTGTGAGGGTGACAGAGCACTGCAACAGGTTGCCCAGAGAGGCTGTGGAGTCTTCTTCCTTGGAAATATTCAAAAGCCATCTGGACACAGTCCTGGGCAGTGTTCTTGGACTAGATGATCTCCAGAGATCCCTTCAACCTCAACCATCCTGTGATTCTGTGATACAGCCTGTCCTTGTGAATCAAACCTCTTCCTGGAGGGGATTCATCACTCCAGAGTCAGACTCTTCCTGCCTGTGGGGTTGCTCATCCTCTGAACGTGCATGTCCCTTTCTGCTGTATGGAGGCTCCCTGGACAGCCAGGTTAAATCTAGGGATACTTTTTGTGATAGCTTCCCTGGTGCTGAGCTGGAAATTCAGTCTCCTAACTCTAGATGTACACATAGTCTGCATGAGCACACTGTGGCCATGGTAATGTGTTGATATCTGTGGTGAGTCTCTCAACTCACTTTACAGTCAGTTCCTTTGCCCACACAGTCTGGTTTGCCTCCAGAAAACCCTCCAGAGGGTTAGCATGCTAAGTCCCATGTCACCCCTTTCAGCACCACAAGTGTGTCTCAGTTACATTGCAGCATCCCATATCTCACTGGAAAACCCCTTTTAGGAATCAGAATCCAGCCCTATGCATCTGTTTACATCAACGGAAGCACTAGCAGCCAGATCCACAGGGTTGAAGCTCTCAGGAAATCTCTGTGTCCAGGATTTCCTATTGTTTTACTCTTGCCTTCAGAAGACCCTAACGAATAGGGAAGACCAGGGATAGAAAAGACTGGAAATCTCTGGCTGTTCCTCAGCAATGGTGCCCATCCTCCATTTCTATCAGAGTGATGCAGACCCTTTATTATCCTGCCTGAGGGTCTCTTCATTAACTTCTCAGTCTCCCTGAGCAAACATGCTCTTTGGGCTCGTCCTGGTCACAAGCAAACAGCTCCCACAGATTGTTTGCATCAGAGTTGCTCAGTTTTAAGGCCTTTAAGGAAAAGAATTCTCCCTTCCTTTTTGGTGATGGTCCTGTCTAGTCCACTAGAGACCATAGTAAAGTAAGTAACCTGGTCTTCCTCCATCAGCCATGGAGAGAGAGACAGGGAACATAGACCCTCAGTTTGCATGCTATTTTGGGCTTCTAAGCAAGGGTTGGGGGTGATGTGATGTAAGGCCCTGGTAGCATATCAAAGGTGAGGCAGGCTCATGGTCATAGGCAGACCAAGCATGTAATGAGTGAGATGGTCCTTCCTGATGAAATAATAGTTCATAGCCTCAGTTGTGAGAGACCTGGAGAGAGCCCATTGCAACTGGCCGGTGTCATTTGGGGAGCTGTGCAAATTGGTACTGCTGGAGGAAATGCTCTTCAGGATTTGCAAGAAACTTGGAAAAAAAGAAAAAAGAGAATTAGAAAATTGAAGGGGAAGGGAGATTTTTCAAAATGATTTGATATTTCATGGCAATTTGCCCACATTCTGGAATCTGAAAAACAAAAATCTCATATCAGACGTTTATGTAGAATTCTGGGAGTAAATTTGTTCCTGGTATACCTTGTGGCTATTTCCAGGAACACATAGCTTTCCCATGAATATGAAAATCTCCAAGCATAGGTTCATAAAAGTGTCTACCAAAACTCAGTATGACTCCAGAGGCAGTGGTGGAGTGGGAACAGTAGAGAGAGAGTGTTTGAAGAGACAATGGGGACAGAGATTATTTGGTAATTCATATTTGAAGATCATGTGACTGATCTGAAGATTGTTTTCCTCTTCACTTTATACACCACAGATTAGGTTACTGTCTCCCCACTTCTGAAAAGGACAAGCTCCAGTACTCACAGTCTTCCTTGCTATGCTCTTTAGGATATTCCCACAGTGTCCACAAGATCTCCTGATGCCTTTAGTCTGTTCCATTCTCCCTCTTGCCCTCCTGCTCCCATCCCAGAGGCCTCTGAGCACCACCCCCAACAGAGTGCACTTATGTCACTACAGATGTGTGCCTAGGTATAGAATTTCACATGGCAGGACGCTCTTCCATTCTGTCTTCGCTGTATGCTTGCCCTATGTCTCCATCATTTCCAAAAAAGATTCACCGTGATTCCACCCTTCCTCCCCTCCCCTCTCCTCTCCCCGCCCCTCTCCCCTCCCGTCCCCCCTTCCCTCTCCTCCCCTCTCCTCTCCACTCCTCTCCTCTCCTCTCTTTTCCCCTTTTCTTCCCTCCCCTTCCCCCTTCCCTTCCCTCCCTTTCTCCTTCCCCTTCCCCTTCCCCCTCCCCTTCTTTTCCTTCTTTATCCAACCCTCCTCTCCCCTATCTTTATGTGAGACTGCTGTCCTTCCTCACTTTGTCCTCTCTCTTTGCTCATGCCTTTCTGCCTCCTTTACCTTGCACCCATTATGGAGGATTTTATACACAGAAAATCTACTGTTCTTTCACCCTGAGATTAATCCCTTCTGACTCTCAGGATAGAGAAGCATATCTTTAAAAGACGTGGAACTCCACTCAGTGCAAGTCTTATTAGATCATGACTTCTTATGGTAGATGGGGAGTCAATACAAGGAAGCCACTACAATGTGGGAAACCCAGGAGAGTAAAGGGTTATTAGATTAAAGCTATTAGAATGTATTTCTTCCACTGAAAAAGGACTCATGTTAAATAGCTCCAAGTAGTATCTGCAAGGTCTTAGACAAAAGAAAATTGTGTATGGGCAATGCCAAAATGCACCTGCAAGGACAATCATATTGTATACAAACATTGTATCGCAGGTCTTCTGATGGGATAAAGTTTGCACTAGCTTACTTATTCCAGCAGGAGCCATTGCTGTGGTGCGCTTTCCTGAGCTTGGAGAGCTTATTTCCCAGCTCTCTTCACTCTGTTGTTCTGAAGAAATAATTGTTCCATGTCTTCCTGCCCACTGTGCCTTTCCTCAGCTCCCTGCTTTCAGAGGGAGAAAGGGATGAGACTGTCTGTGCAGTACCTTGCAGGGACCTCTGACCAGGCCTGAGGGCAAAGCTGGGCCCTGTGGGGAGAGGCAGAACCAGGAAACAGGTGGCTATGGGTCCCTCAGGGCCCAGCAGGTGCGTATGGGGCTGGGGGATGGAGAGTGGGATGCCCAGCTGCCTGCAGCAGCCAAGCTGGGCCCAGTTGCCTGGGCAAGGGATGCCCACAGCTGCCTGCAGCCATGGCCTACTGGGATTGGCACAGCTCCCCAGTCCCACCTCATCACCACTCTCCTGATTGGCCCAGTACTGATTGGGTGGGACTGAGGGGTTTTTGGTGCCCGGGTGGAGCTGAGATAGGTCCACGGAGAGGGCTGGGGCAGTCCTTCCCTTGCTCTGTCTCTTGACAGACCAGCACTAGCACCTCTTTAGGCACTTAATGGCAGGGTTTCTGACCATTGTCACTGTTGATTGGCCAGGAGAGGGCCTGGTGGGTGGGGCTATCAAAGCAGCTGGGCCCTGAGCCCCTGAACCCTCTCTCTGTGTCTCCTCTGCAGGTTGTGGGGTTGCAGTCTCACAGATGCCTGCTGTGGGGATCTTGCTGCTGTGCTCCGCACCAGCCAGACCCTGCTGGAGCTAGGGCTGGGTGCTAATGCCCTGGGAGATGCTGGAGTGCACCTGTTGTGTGAGGGGCTGAAACACCCTGCATGCCGACTGCAGACACTGGGGTAAGGAACTTTGGGGCCCCTCTGAGCATTCCCCAGGCTGTGCTGTGAGGAAGGCTTGCGGAAGTATGTGTTTGGAGCTAAGGAGCTTTCACCTGCAAGGTCAAGGAAGACTGAGAGTGATATGTGTCCTTGGTGCTGGGTCACTGCTTACCCTGCTTATCCTTACTGCTTATTCTGTGCTCTCAGCCTGCCATGCTTCTGTATAGAATGGGAAATGGCAAGCCCCCCTCCTCCCCAGGCACCTTATCTCCATGAGCTTTGTTTCTTTGGCTCTGAGTGTCTGATAGCCTAGATGAAGTAATGCTGGAAGATGGCAGAGCATGTGACCTAATGAAAGAAGCCCCCAACTCACCAGAGGTGATTAACTCTGGCATAAGATCTGCTCCCTTGCCAGGAACAAAAGTTCTCTGAAGGTTCCTTTCCTTCTTGCAGTACAGATGATCCCTGTATGAATAACTTAAGTGCAGGGATATTCTTTGGGAAAGTCAGAATAGGACTGAGAGGGAGATTCAATCTCCTCTCTCTTGGAATCTGCAAGGTCCTTAGTCCACCTTAGGCCACAGTTATGTGTTCACATGTCACACAGTTCCCTTTCCAGTCAGCTGTTCTACCCACACAGCACTTCTGGCCTCTGGCTTCCATTCCAGAAGAGCAGAAGTTCCAAGTACTAAGTCTTCCCTGACTTTTTATGGGAGCATAGACATCCAGCTTCAAGGCAGGCAGCTGTTGCATATCGCTCGGTGTAGGTCTCTCCATTGCAAACAGGATTCTTGCCCTGAGAGAAACCAATAATTCTAGTGAACACTGAGGAAACTAAAAATCCCAATGCTGAACCACTCTTGGCAGCAGAACATGGAGATCCACTAAAATGGCCAAAGCTGTATTTATGGAAGGACCTATGGAACCAATCCAACAGGAAATTGACACTGAAAGCAATGCAGGGAGGCTGGGCAATTAAAATTGCCAGGCTTGTTAGTCCACTAGAGCAACAAGAGAGCAGCTGGACAGCAAAGAGACATAAGGAAGAGGGGAAAAGAGTTTTTTAAGGCATGTTTGGACACTTAGAAATGTTGCCATGAATGCACAGGTCTGTACTAGATATTAGACTGGAAAAGGAAGAGTTCCTTGAAAATGGCTTTATTAGAGGACTTTGACTTTGGGAAACATCCCAAGCACACAATATGGCTAACAGAAGGCAGGAATGTCCCAGCAGACCTGTTTGCCTGAATATCCATGGCTTTACAAAGGTGCCTACTCTGCCACTTGCAAGTAGTTCAACTGAGCTTGCTGTCTTACTCTCCCTTTCACTGCCCTTTCTTCTCACAGTTAACCATGTCTGCAATGGTGTCATCATGTCATTGGAATCCCTGCTCTTGGCAACATACATTGAGCCTGTATTTCATGGCTGTGTTGTCTTTTCAAAGAAGAATTTCAGTGTGTCTTTGCCTTTCTTCTTCTTTCAATGTTTCAGCTGTACTCAGAGTATCTCACCTGTCTGTTCCTTTTAAAGCCTGTGTACTCTAAGCAAGAACCTAACTTTCCCTTTTTCTTCTTTTCTTCCCCCTAGATCTCTCTGTTTGTAAGTATTCCCTTTTTGTTCTCCCTTCTTGTGACCGCAAGGTAGGAAAGAGAGGGTTGGATATGAACACAGAGAGATACTCAAGTCATATGAAGGGTTAAACAAAGTAGATGTAGTGAAGGACTTACAGTGTAAACTGCATGGAGAACTGGAGGGGTTGTTGATGGGAGGCTGCTGGATGCAGTTTGGACACCCAAGCAGGACTCACTCTGTGGTACCCTAAGGGCCCCTTTTATCTACTAGAACTATTTACTTATCTGAGCTGTGCTAACCCTGAGTAACTGCTGTCTGCAAAGCAGCTAGACGTTGTTGACAAAATAGAATATGCATGTCCGGCCTTGATGGATTTCAGTCTCTACTATCACCTACTCTGCCAGTCACCTAACTCCTTCTGCAGGTGTTCTCTTGCTACACTCCTCAAGAGATTTCCTCTGTCATGCCCCTCATCCATGACTTCTCCTGGGTGTCCTTGATTGACCCAGAGGAAGTTCTTTTATATCACTCTCAGCTGGGGTTGTGCTCCCACTGGACTTTTCTCTCTGAAATTTCAGGCCTTAGATTCCCTATCACTAACCATTTTTTTTCCATTAAAAAGAGGAAGTTGGGGATTACAAAGTTTATTTTTTGTCCAGAAGGAGGCTTTTCTAACCTCTCATATGCTCTCTCTTCCTTTTCTGAACGTCCCATCATCCAGGAGGAATAAGCTTGCCTTTTAAACTTTGGCTTAGCTTCTTGTAAAGTACAGGAAACCATGCCACCTTTTAGTGGCAAGAGCATAGCTTAAAGAAAGACCTTACAGCAGGAGAGAGCCTGCTGAAAAGAGGATTTCCAGATCATGGCTAATGGAATTGTGTGGGGGTGATTTGTGAATCTTCAGCTCAAGGAGGACTTGTGATATCTGTCACAAAGCAGTTCCTGCAAGGTCTCCATAGAAGGCCAAAGGGCTTATAGCGCCCAGGATGAAAAATGGTCATTGCCAGCTACAGTTATACAACCACTGGCTGTCTACATGGCCAGAGAAATAAACCCTGAAGGGGTAAGAAGGATGGAAGAATGTTGTTGTTACACTGAGAGACTAGCCTGCCTTGGACTGAGCTTGTTGCACTGTTTTGTGCAGATTTCCTCCTCCAGTTCAGTGCCTTTCTTGACATCACTGAGACTGGTCTAAGCTGGAGGACAAACGTTATAAAAATGGGCTGAGGAACTTGGTCTAATCCCAAAGCTGAACCTGCTTTGAGCAGGAGATTGGGATAGAGACCTCCTGAGGTCCCTTCCACACTGAACTATCTGGTGACTCTGTTGAGGAGCTATTAGTGCTATTGGGACTGAGATTGGCCTGCAGAGAGAGGTGGGGAAGGACTGGGGGCATCCCACCTGACTGCTGATTGGCCAGGACAGAGGTACGTGGCCAAAGCCCCATTTGAGCAATTCTCAGAGAGGATTGGCTGAGTGGAAGCCAAGGCTCTGTGTAGGGAGCTGGTAGTGCCTCCAGCACTAGCACCTCTTTAGGCACTTAATGGCAGGGTTTCTGACCATTGTCACTGTTGATTGGCCAGGAGAGGGCCTGGTGGGTGGGGCTATCAAAGCAGCTGGGCCCTGAGCCCCTGAACCCTCTCTCTGTGTCTCCTCTGCAGGTTGTGGGGTTGCAGTCTCACAGATGCCTGCTGTGGGGATCTTGCTGCTGTGCTCCGCACCAGCCAGACCCTGCTGGAGCTAGGGCTGGGTGCTAATGCCCTGGGAGATGCTGGAGTGCACCTGTTGTGTGAGGGGCTGAAACACCCTGCATGCCGACTGAAAGCATTTCGGTAAGGAACTTTGGGGCCCCTCTGAGCATTCCCCAGGCTGTCCTATGGGGAGAGCTTTGGAGGGCATGAGACTGACTCTGGGGAGATACTCTTTCTGGGATGGAAAGATGCTGACAGTGTCAACCTTGTGATTTTATTCGTAACTTGCATCCAGCCTTTTTGGAATAGCATTAATAGTCCCTAAAAGAGGGTACCCCAAGCACTTGCTCCTGCAGAACTGCTAAAAAGGAGTGAAGCTCTCAGGATTGTGCTGAGTATGACTAGCTAATTTCCATATTGGCTGCTAGAAGTGCATTTTGCGTAGAAAGGGAACTGATTGAAGCCACCCCTGCTATGCTCAGCCTGTTCTGATCCTATGGGACTGCACTCTGGTGAGGGGTTACCCTGCCTGTGCTTACGTTACCTTTGGTTCCTAGCTCTTTTCCTCATGGAGAAGCCCTGCTCTTGTATCCTCTTGAGAGATGCAATCATGCTAGGAGGTATCTGCAGACTGTCAAAGAAAATTTCTGACACAGATGACTGACAACCTAACAGGTCCAGAAAAGTGTCTCTCCTTGTTATTTAAAATAAGGAAGAAAAACTTCACATCGATCCCTGGGAACATGATGGAAAGATTGAAGAAAATGACTGGGACTAGTCAGCATGGATTTATGAAGGCGAAATCATGCTTGAGGAACTTGATAGCCTTCTATGATAAAATTACCGTCTCAGTGGATGAGTGCTGGATGTTATTTATCCTGACTTTAGCAAGGCTTTCAATTCTATCTTCCATGACATTCCCATTGACAAAGTGATGAAATATGCATTAGATCAGTGGACAGTGAGGTGAACTGAAAACTGATGTAGCCAGCAGGTTGTGGAAGGTGATTTTTTTCCCCTCTATTCAGCACTTGTGAGACCTCATCTAGATTAATGGGTCCAATTTGGGATCCACAGAATGAGAAAGACATTGCTATACTGGAAAAAGTCCAGCAGAGGCCTCCAAGTTTTTAAGGGTACTGGAGCATGTGCCACATGTGGAGAGGCTGAGTGAATTTGGTCAGTTTGGTCATAAGAAAAAAAAAAAAAAAGTAGAGGGTGGACCTTACTGGTATCTGTGAAGTGCACTAATACAGGACAGGAGGCCATGCTCATAGCTTTGCAAGAAGGGAATTCCAATTAGATAAAAGGACTTTTATTTACTTATTGGTTCCATGAGGGTTGTCAGACACTAGGAAAGGGGCCCAGAGAGGTTATAATGTCTCCATTCTTAGAGATATTCGAATCTTGACAGGACATGGCCCTTACAGGTCCTGCTATAAGTTGGAGCAGGGGGTTGGACTAGATGATGAGCAGGGGTCCCCTCCCTCCTGTATCACTCTATGAGTCTGATTTCCTTTGCTTCTCTGGATGTGAGTGGCCAGACTTGCCAGGTGAGAAAGTGGGGGAAGCATTGCCAGGTAGTCAGAGTACTGCACTGGCAGATGTAATTGAGACCTGCTTCAGTCCAGAAATTTATTACCGGCTTTATTCCATCCCTAAAACTATCACTTAAAGTCGACCTTCTCTTTAGATGCTTGTTAATGTAAGAGAATGTACTGCTGAGAATTAGACTTTGCTTGTGCATGGAAAAAGACCTGAGATTGGAGACATAGAGCTCTTTTACTTCCTGTCTTCAATGAGAGCAGAATTCTCCTCTTAAAAACAGGGAGGCCTTTCTGTGAACTTTGGTGCTTTGTGTCTCCTTTCAGTGGAAAGAGGACTGTACAAAGAAGGCTCTCACACTGAAGAAGGCCCTTCATAGGCAAGGGTTCAAGAGTCAAGGATCATTCCTAGACTAAGTGAGATCCTTTCTTCAAAAAGACCAGGTCTTGCACTGTGTTCTATGTCTGAGAAGACGATTAAAACAGGAGCCTTACTTTTCCCCTGAGTGAAGAACAGTCCCCTCAGCAGTCTGTACTGAGCTTATCCTGATGGTGCATTGTATGAGCCACGAGTACAAATAAATTTTTTTCAGTAGGGGGCTTTAAGGGAGTGGAAAGGCTTAGACTGTTCCAGCCATTTTCCTTCCCACTTCCTTCCCCACAACAACCTGAGGACAGTGAGAGCAGTAGGTAGGGGGCAGGGAGAGTGAGCATAAAAATACATGAAATTTAAGGATATCTGATTTATGACAATTAACAGGGTTGGACTTACTGTGTTAGTCATGTCTATGCATATGCTTTTGGTGTTTATGTGGATGCTGGTAAAAGCATTGCTGACTGAGTATTGGTGTTTGTGGCTGTCCATGTGTGTAGTGTGTGGGTGTATGTGTGCACATGTGTCTACTGGGAACATATGCTTAACGTTGTTACTGGTCAGAGCTAAAAATGGGAACTACAACAGCCACATCTATTGGACTGGGACAGGAAGAATCCTCTTGGTCCTGAAGCTGACAGGTTTTAGCTTTCTTTAACAGCAATGTTATGGGTCTGGCAGCCAGCTGTTTTAGAAAACAGTAAGTATTTATAGTAGATTTTAAGTTTCTTCTTCTTTCCTTCTTGTCCCCAAAGGTTGAACAAATATGGATTCAGTGAAGAAGCTTATCGGGAGCTGGCTCACATAAGAAAAATCAAGCCCAGCCTGAACATAGGGTACATCTTTTGATCAAGACTCTCCACAGCCTGGGTATTGGCCTTATGGTTCTATCACTAGGGTAGCGCATGTTAAAAGCGAAGCAGGAACCAAGAAAATGTTTGTTTCAGTTTAGGCAAAAACAATTCTGATCATATGTGGCTGAGACTGATCAGTCATCCTCAGGACAGTAGGAGCTGAGTTTTACCCAACCACCGTAAATCTAAATAAACAGAAAAAAATGAGGATATGGATGAGTCCAGGAAATTCCTTCTGTCATTCTCTGGGGCTTTGGGATTCAGTGGAGGTGTATAAGAATGCACTTTGGATGCCAAGAGATTTTTATTCAGTTTCCATAGATCCTTTATAGAGATTTGTATACTGATGATGCTTTCTGTATAGTTTTGTCTGATTTCATAATTCTCAAGGGTATCATTTCTGTCTTCATTTTTATTATATATCTATCCAGGATGATGTCTGTACCAATTTTACTGAAAGTAAATACTGTTCCCCTTGCATTGTGACATTTCCGTTCCTTCCTGTAGTCAGTGCCAACGTCTAAGCAATGTCCCGACGATCTGGGCCAGGGCAATTCCCAGGGATGGTTCCTCTGGCAGAGCTAGAAAGACTCCCTTAACCTTCCTCTCCCCACCACCCCTTCTAGGAACCTTCTGGGCATTTTCAAGAAAATGATTTAGGGTGCAACAAATGACCCTAGATGCGCAAAGAAAAGGGGAGACCCAAGGTCCAGTATGGTACTGAGTGGGATGGTAGGGGGGTTAAAACACTTCAGCAGGAATTGGAGGGTTTTCTGTTCTTGCCATGCCATTGTTTTGTGCATGTTGTGGAATGATGCTTGACAGTCGTTCCTATAACAAGACATACAGAGACATGGCATACAGAGGAGAGTGTGTGTACCTATTAGAGTGTAGAGACGTTTGGGCCAACCAGCTATGTCAAGAAGTTTCTGTGAGAGGCAACAACCCAAACAAAGAAAGCAGCATCCAGGTTAGAATCTGAAGGGGAAGGAAAAAGGGTGGGGGATGTTGTGCAGCAGCCACCTGCAAAGTGTGTGAGGAGGAAGTTGTTGAAGTTGTTCTGTAAGGTGAAAGAAAATACTGAGCTTTGGACACTCATCCACTCTTCTGGGGGCTGAAAAAAGCAGCAAGTGCACACAAACCTGCTAGAGGATGGTTAGAGCAGGAGGGAAGTCAGGAGTAGAGTGTGGAGAGGCTCATGGCTGGAGCGGGGAGTAGTGTGAGACAAGGCAGAGGCAGAGAAGAAAAGAGTTAGGAGAAGCACAAGGCACAGCGAGAAGAGTAAGGTGTGGAGAGAGAGAGAGAGGCAGTACATGGCTAGAAGAGGCAACTCGGAAAAACTAGTCACAGCTAAGAGGTCAGATCAGCTTTGGTGGGCTTTGGCCTCAGCAGAGCTTAAGCATCTGAACCCTACCAGTCACTACAGGAAGTGGAAAGCAGTCAACTGTCCCAGCACTCAGAAGGCAGAGCAATAAGAAAAAGCAAAGGGTTTTTAATGGCTAGAGCAGTTCCTCTAGTCTCCAGATAGCCTCTTCCCACATGCTGTATCACTCAAAGAAGTGAAGAAAATTACAGTAGTCCTGCATCTGCTGGTTTGGAGTACTTTAAAGCACCACCACTGCTGTTAAAATGACCAAATGATCAATGCATGTCTGGAAGTTACATGCTGTCTTGCAGGGAGGAAGAGTGCGAGCCAACTGTCCTCCAAAACCTAATTTATGTGGAAAAAACAAAAATAAAACAAAGGTCTCAGCCCCTCTAACCAGAAGGACATATGGAACAAAGGTTTCACAAGACTAATGATTTCACGAGTTCTCTCAGGAGCAGTTGCTGAAAAGGCCTCAACCCTCCAGTTGCTTCTTTTCCGAGAGTGGGAAGTTGAAACAATTAATCTGGCTTCACAGACCACCAGCAGATCAGTCTAACTGGGTGTGCTAACTGGTTCCTGACGCTGCAAACCCAACAGGTAGTTGCTACAAATGTGGCTGTGGGTGTTGTACACCAAAGAGAGATGTGGGGAGATGTTATGGTATAAAATAATTTAAAAGCCATGGAGAGTTTGACTAAGGAATTACCACTGGAACACAGCACAGCACAGGAACTTGGAAGCAGCAGCTGAAATGGCTTGCAGAAACTTAGTGAAGACATAAGGAAATATGTTTGTTTTTGTGCAGTACACTGTTACAAAGCTGAACTTGTTCCCACCGGCTGTGGAAGCCAAAATACAAATGGAGTCAGAGGACAAATTAATAGAAGAAAGACAACTTAAAAGGTAACTGAATACAATGATCATAATATACTTTCAGCTGGAGAGGAGCTTGAGAGGCTGGGCAGTGGAAGGGACACAAATGAGAAGGGAAAAACAGAACATGTTAAAATATATTAAGAAGGGGAAATAGGTGGTTTCTTTTACTGTTGCTGAGAAGACAAGGCACTCCATGTAACAGGTTCCATTCTAACAATGCCACATCCATTTATGCTTGTCAGCTGGCATTCCTGCTCACAGGACCTGCTCTTCTATTCCTAGAGCTAGAGTCTTCCCACTGAACTGTGTGCTAGAACTTCCCTAATGATGAGAGAATTACTTTGATCTGCCCTCACCAAGTGAGCCATCCCATCTCAAGAAAGTGGAATAGAAGCTATTCTGATCCATAGGGGTGGATAAAGTTACCTAAACAAGGTTCCAGGCATTTGAGCTGCCCTAGTTCCCCTAAGAATCTGTATAGGGCAAGCAAAAGGGACACAGGACCTGTGGAAGACCTATGTGCTTCTGGAGCAGCATTTGGATAATCCACAGCCCCTAAAATAGAGGCCCTTCATCAATCACTTGAGTTCTGCCTCAAGCATCTGTCTTAGAGTCCCTGGAAGTAGCTGTGCTCACAGCCTGGTAGTCCCTATTGAATACAGCAGCTTTACAGAAGGGGTCATGCCCTCACCCTGAGTACTTGGAGGGCCTGTCCCTTCAGGATGTTACATTTGCTGCTCATGGACATTCATAAGGACGTTTTTAGCATTGCTCTCTGAAAAGAAAGGTGGGACACAATTCAAGATTAAGACACTTAAATGGAGGCATCTAAATAAGATAACTTCCTATGAACTTACTGTCTGAGACTTGTAGTTAAGAGACACCAGGGTGTTCATTCAGTTTCCTAGATATAGGAGTCTAGAGTTACGACAGGCATCCCGTCTTGGGAGCAGAAGGGCTCAGGTCTCCAAAGAATGCTATTGTCACCTCTTCCAGCTTCAGAAATGTTTCATATACCTTGGATTATCTCAGATGGTGCTAGAGGCCTGTAGTTAGGAAACTGGCTCACATACTAGTTAATACTATCAGTGAAGCCTGGCTAGTCAAGCAAATCCCTCTCTAGACTACACAGACCATATTACCTAGCCACTCAGAACCTGTAAGGGGATCTGAAACATCCAGGGTGAATGGAGAGACCTCTATTTAGATGTTTCAGTCCTTGTGCTTTATTTGCAAACTGGATCTTCCCATTCTCATGCATATGTCCTGAGAAACCCTGATGGGCCAAGGCTTGCACTTATACATAGCTTTACTCTGATCTGCTCTTGATGATCATAAGCCAGTAAACAACTCAAAGGCTATTCTTTTTATTTGGGATAGAAAAGTGTTCTTCCTCAGAGAAAGCTCTGCATGTCTTATGCAGGGGGGATCTTTTTTCGTGCATGGTCTTCCTTGAGAGAGTAGTTTGGATTCACCTGTCTCTCAGCACCAAAATTGTCATGCCTTCAAACCTCCTGCTGAGCTGTCGCCTCTCAGGTATTGTGCACTGGAAAAGAGCAATAAGGCATGTTGGTCTTTTCTTTAGTATAGTGGTTATTTGCTGTCCACAGCTGACTAAGAATTTCTGGGTTAAGAATTAACCACCTCTCACCTTTTCCTGTTTTTCTAATATCTCAGTAGAAAACTTTTATAAGTTATAAGCTTCTTCTTATAATTCAAATCAAAATGATCTGTTTTCCCAGATTCTGCCTCCTCTGGGGGCAACAGTTAACTGAGATCTGTCTGTCTGTATGTATGAGGCCCATTCAAACACTACAGTCACACACCCCCACCCACCCACCCCCACACACACACACACCCTTCTGTGCCATCTCATCCTGCAAATATTTCCCCACAAATGCCTGGAATTGATCCATCAAGGGAAAAATTTCTATTATTAACAAACGTCAGGACTTTAATGAAGGCATAACCATTCTCTTTTCTGCTCCTGTGGATCCCAGATAGGACACATTATTCCAGATGAGGTCTTAAGTGCTGAATCACCTTGCTCACTCCTGCTAATAAAGCCCAGTAAGTACCTGGCTTTCTTGGCATGTTGTTGACTCCTCTTCACCTTGAACTTTCAACAGTAGGACTCCCCCCAGATCCTTTCCTGTCAAGTTCCTCTCTAAAAAGGCAGCCCTCTGCGTATCCCATTGCATGGGTTTTTCTTTTCCATCTCAGAGGAAGGACTTCAAACTTACCTGGGTTGAACTTCCTGAGATTCCTGTCTGCCCAGTTGTCCAGCTTCTTGAGGTCTCTCTGAATGGCAGCCCTACATGCTAATTTACTGACTGCTTTCCCACTTTGGTATTATCCACAAAATTGCTGAGAGTACTCTCTGTTCCATCATCTTTCCTGTTAATAAAGATGTTAACTAGTATCAGCCCAGCTACTCATCCCTGAGGAATCTATCCCTTCAGTCTATGCCAATTGAATTTCATACTGTTCACCATCACTCTTCGAGCCTAGCAATCCTGCAATTTTTGGCCCACCTTATAGTCTACTTTCCTAGTACATGTATTACCAGTTTGACTATAATGGTACTTTGGAAAACTGTGCCAAAGGCCTTGCAAAAATCAAGGCGAACAGCATCCAGTGCTCTCCCTTTATTCATTCTTTCAGTCACTGTAGAAGGCAATCAGGTTGGTCATTTGCCCTTGGTCGATCCATCCTTACCTAATCACCTTTTCCTTCAGGAACATGGCTTCCAGGCCATTTGCTCCATAGCCTTCCCAAGGACTGAGGTGAGACGGATTGGCCAAAAGTTCCCTCTGTCCTCCTTCTTCTCTGTTTGAGGATGGGTGTGACATTTCTCTTCCTCCAGTGATCAGGAACCTCCCACAATCAGCATGGCATTTCCAAGATGATAGTGAGTGCCCTCATGGTGACATTGCCCAGCTCCCTCAGCACCCTCAGATGAATCACATATAGTCCAGTTGGCTGGCTAGTATATGACTAAAATGGTTTAAGTGCTTCCTAACTGGGTCCTCCTCTACAGTGGATAATAACACATTCCTACCAGCTCCGCTAGTAGGTCCAGGAAGCTGGGAGTCCTGAGGGCTAACCTTACCAGTAAAAGCCAAGGCTAAGGAAGGCACTGAGTACGTTTGGCCTTCTCCATGTCTTTTGTCATTAGGTTTCCTGGTTCATCCAGCAGTAGGACATATTTTCCTTAGTCTTCCTTATGCTAACGTTGTACTTACAGAAAAGGGAGCTATTATAGCTCTGGCCCAGCTTAGCACTAGTGCCTAAAGTAAATGAAGCCTGCAGGCCACAGGACTGAATTGTAAATGAGTTTGAGAGACATTGCTGAGGATGCGACTGCAGAACCAGCTAGAATCAGCACTCAAAGATTCAGAACACAATGAACAGAGGTTACAGTTAACCTTTGGATAAGATGCAGACCACCATGGACAGAGGTAACGACCTTTGGATGAGATAAGGCACTGCGAAGCGGGAACACGACAACTTTCCCAGGATGTAGACATGAACCAATCAAAAGGAAAGAGACCACTAACTCAGTAAAGAAGACTGGAAGATACTGTCACTGCGAAATAAGACTGTAAGGAGTACAATTACCCCAGCATTTCTTTGTTTGGGGTCCCTCCCTGGAGGCACCCAGCTCAAGCTGTTACTTTGCTGTACTGTTATTTAAATAAATAATTAATTTCACTGCTAGACGTATGTGAGACTCTGCTCCTTGGAAACCTAGAGTCGAATTGTTTCCATAACACTACTTACAAAATTCTTTACTGTCTCTATTTACATCCTTTTCTAGTACCAACTCCAGCAGAGCTTTGGCTTTCCTAATTGCATCCCTGCAGTGGCAGGCAACAGGCCCAGTTCCTCCTGGGAACAACATTCCCACTTCCACCCTCTTTATTCTTCTTGTTCGTTTGTTTGTTTTGAGCTTGGTTAGGAGTTAACTATTCATCAGTGCTAGCCTCCTGGCATGTCTGTTTGATTTCCTAAAGAGTCTATATCCATTGCGCTGCAGCACTGTAGTCTTCTGTGCTAGTTCACTGATCCCTGTAATCCCAAGGCTCTCTAATTAACAGCTCTCCGACTGTTCACAGACATCTCATTCTTCCTGTTTGTTGCATGCCCTGCATATATTCCTTTCCAGGCTCTGTTGTATCCATTGTGGAGCTGTTTCCTCAGAAGTGTGAGAGCCTTTTCCTTCATACTGCTCCCTGGAGCTGTACCTTCACATCTCTTGGGACTTTGGTCACCATATCCCAATGAACCTAGCTGCTAACTCCTCCTCACTAGGTTTGAAGTCTGCTGCCAAAGACGGTCTTTTCTCCACTTAATCCACATGGATCCTATCTCTCCTCAGCAGTCCTTGTTCCTCAAAGAGGGTGCTGTGGCCATAAAAGTCAAAGCCCTGACTGTGACACCAGTGCACAACCAGCATTGATCTGCAGGATTAGTCTGTTCCTACCCAAACTCCTCCACTTTAGCAGCAAGATGGAGAGCACCACCTGTGCTCCTTTCATCCCAGACCTGTAGCCACTTTTGATGAGGCTCAAAGTCTTCCTTGGTGGTGTTATAGATATCTATATGGATGAGCAATCACTTGGTGTTGCTCCAGCTGTTATTACCCATCACTTCTTCTAGGTTCTGACCTATGATTCAGGCTCACCTGCCATTGAGGCCTCTGCTGAAAGAGGGCACTATTCCTACCCTGCAAGTGCACATTTACGTCTGTTTCCAAAAGTCACAAGCTGCTAGCCTATCAAACCGCAGAAGTCTCTGTCTTCTATTCATTCAAGTGTCATCTCTACCTTCACCTCCTTCTGCACAGCTCTGGGTTCAAACTCTTGCCTCTTTAGGGTCTCTGAGAAGAATTTGTTGCTCTCCTGCTTATCTTCCCTCATTCTGCATAGCCTAATCACATCTTCCCACTGGTCCTTCACCTATTAGCTCAGTGACATGATGTAAAATTACATCTGCCACAGGTGAGGCCACTGTTACACCCAGTCCTAGTCACAGGGAGAAGTAGCAGGAATTCCTGGCAGTCAGAGACTTTAGACAGCTGTGTCCTCCCTTAGGAGTTTCATCTGGATTGAGTTGTCCAGTTGTCCAGGAATGTCTTTTTTCCTACGATGCGAGGGATCATGCCCTGTTACACTTCACTACCATGGTTGCACCAGCTCTTTCAGTCCCAGGTAGACTTGAGCAGAATTCTTTTCTATATTAACTGCCAAGTCCATGTTGCTACATTCTGTTCACTGTTGCTTTTCAGTAACAGTTCTCTAGGTGCCCCACAGCAAGAGCTGAATAGGAGTCAGAAATTCCTTTATCAAGAAATAGTTAAATTTGAAGGTGTAAGCTGTTCTTAATCAGGAAACAGGAAACAGAAGCAGAAGCCCAGCACTGTTTACAAAAACTGAACAACTGCCACATGAACTCTTGAGCTCCCATTTGCCAGTCATTACTCCACACTTCTCTCAGCATTTGCTGTCTGTTTTCCTTATCAGGCAAGAGAATAAGAAATTTTCAGGAAAAGTTGGCTGAAATTGTGTCACCTCACTGATAGGCATGGGGACCAGGCAGCAAGAGTTGTTCTCCAAGGTCTATGAGATTGTGAGAAGTCTCTGTCTGGTAATTTGAGGAATTCATGTGGAGCAGGACGACTTGTCCCAGAGCTACTGAGGTAAGAACTAGCTATCCAGATGCCTCTAAGACCATGAAAGTGGGCACCTCTGTAGTAGATGAGTCCCTGGGGTCCTCTGGGACAAATATAACTTCCTGCTGTTTGGAATATTGGGGAGCAGTCTGGAGATTTCCCAGATTTTGCTGTGGTTAGGTGAGGTAGATTCCTGAACATTGCAAAGAGAAGGGAAGGCAGCAGAATCCCAAAAGATTAGGGGTAAGGTACCTCCTATTGCCTCAGCATTGGAGATAAAATCACTGCCTCCTGCCAATGGCATTTCATGTACATTCCCCTTCTCTCCTGCGTGGCATTTCCACCTGATAAGAAGGAGGAACAAGATGCAGAGGCCATCTACCTCAGTGCTGATGAGATCCTGTGATGGGCCAGAGGCAGGAGTGGTGGTGAGGTCTCTCATCCTGGTCAGTTTTTCAAGGAGTTAAACAGATGGTGTGAAGGAGTTGGATATGCTTATGGGAACTGGAGGCAGTGTCAGGGCTGGTGACTAGTACAGGATGAGCCGGAGGAGTCCAAGCCAACAATTGGAGGAGAAATTACTTCTGCAGATGGTCTCTGACCATTCAGCATAAAGTTGTGAAACGATGCTGTGCTTTATATTGACACCAATGCACCAGCACAGAATGGATGTGAAAGGGTGGCAGACATCCCAGCGGTGCTGGTATTCCAATTGGAAGCAGCTCTGCTCTCGATGACCTACTGTCTGGACTTTCCACAGTCCCTAAAAAATTACTGTTTTTCATGTTTTCCCTCCTGAAGACTCATCACCCAGACCCCTTTCAGTGCCAAACTACTCTTCCTGCAGCCATGACCCAAATAGAGTGCCAAGTGAGGTGAATTTCAGATTTCAAACTCATTCAGGGGAAGTTTCACTGTCTCCTTGAGTGGCAGGGCTATGGGCCTAAGGAGTGTTCCTGGCAACCACTAGACAATGTGTATGCTCCAGCCAAGTTCAGGGCGTTCCATAGCGAGCATCCCTCCAAACCCAGGCCCTCATAAGGTGTAAAGGCTCACCTTGCTCAAAGAGAAGGCTAATCTCAGGGCCATCAGAGCACAAAGAGGCCTTGACGACCCCATCCAGCCTCACCTGTGGCCTGCACCAACCTCTCTTACTAGGGGCTTCATTTAAGCTCAGGCCTGACCTTTAGTCCACACCTGAGCTATATTAGGTGACTCTAGCCCTGTTCCTGAATTGTTTTTGGATTTCCTGTATTGACTTTATACCTATCTTTGTTACCTTGCTTTCACCCAATGATGACTGGACTGTTGGTAGCTGTCACCACCCTGCTCTGTTCATCTGCCTCTAGTGGCATGGAACTGAATGCCATTGGTGAGGCTGTTGGCCAGCCTATTTTGGTGCTGCCCTCAGCTCCTGGCTCACTTTTCTTTAGGGAGCAGACTTGGTCTTGCTTCTCCCTGACAGACATGCTAGAGCAAGTCCATTGAAGGACCACAAAGATGACTGAGGGACTGGAGTATCTGACATACAAGGAGATACTGAGAGAGTTGGAACCGTTGAATTTCAAGAAAAGATGGCTTGGTGGGATCCTATCAATGCATATACATATCTGATAGGAGGGAATAAAGAAGATGAATCCTGATGCTTCTTAATGGTACCCTGTAACCATACAAGAGGTAATGGGCAAAAATTGAAATAGAGGAAATTCTGATTAAATGTAAGACAAAACTTTTTCACTATGATGATTGTCAAACATTGGAAAAGGTTTCCCAGGCAGGCTGTGGCATGTCCATCCTTGGAGATGTTCAAAACCTGACTCAACAAGGCCCTGAGCCACCTGCTCTAGTTGATCTCACTCTGAGCAGCGGGTTTAACTAAACAATTTCCAGAGGTCCCTTCAAACTTCAATTTTTCTCTGATCATTTGTCCCAACAAAATAGTACATATTACCCCCATCAGGTGTGAAGCTGCTTTAAAGTGACCAGAGCTGTTACAGATGAGACTTCTCTGGTGTGGACCTCCACGTGGTTGGCACTCCTCTGTCTTGGGTCTGTGTGCACAGGAACAAATTACCTAGCTTGGCATTCAAGGGATCATAGAGTTTGCTGATGGGTGAAGTTCCTAATAAACCTACAAGGAGGTTTATGCAGTGTACGTATCTTTCTTCCAGTGTCCCTAATTAATGATCTAGATTCTGGAGGAATGGCACAAATTCCAGTCTGAGGTGGATCTGTTATAGCCACTGGAGACTAGCTGAAGCTAACATTTGTGTCCCTGAAAGAAATAAGTGGATTCAGGCAGAACCACGAAAGGAATGGTGTTAACAAAGGTATCTAAGCCCCAAATACTGGATGAGACAGTCTGCCCTCTTACTTCTGTAATACATAGCAGCACAGCAGAAGGTTAATAAAGCGGTTTTAGCTGCTTGTCATTTAGCCTCTTCTCCAGTTTCCTTGCATCAATGGAAGCAAGTCCTTTAGATGGCAGAGCTCTAATTAGAGTATTTCTAGAAAGCTATTTGGATGAAATGAATGTACTGGGTATTCACCTTTTTAATTTGGGAACTGATAATTCTACTGAACTGGTTATGAAAAGCCAGCTATAGTTACAGTCAAGACCTCTGTTACTGGAGTTGCATTTTCATGTGATAAATTGTAGGAAAAAAAGTGTCTGATAAGTACTCAGCTAAATGTAAATGGTTCTAAGAAAAAGTGCATCAGTTTGGAAGCTATCATCAGGGAGGCATTTCCATATGAACCACAGAATCCATACTATGTGGATCCCTAAATCAAAACAGCCAGGCAGCTAGGATTTCTAAGAGTAAGTAGAAGAAGCAAACCGAAATAGAACCAAAATTTTACAGATGCAGCAACATCAGGCTATTCACAGCTTCTACAAAAAACAGCTACATCTCTCGCTCCTTCCTGAGATCTACTGTATGTCTGTCCAAGATTTAAACTATACAGCATAAGAACTAAATTTTATTTACATATTTCAAATTGTCAAAATAACATGACATAAAGTTGTTTCCCTAATGGCCCTATCAACTTCACCTGCCATGCTGTGAGGCTTCGAGTAATTCAGTATATAGACCTCAGGGAGCCCATAAAATGGTTTTCCTTCTAAATTCAGACTTGCCCTGGCCAAGACAAGACACTCATTGACGCCACAGAGAGTTTTACATGGCACGGGATGTGAAGAGGTCTCAGCCTGTTCCTGTTAGGTGCAGCTGTTCCTTTTTAGTTCTGCTCATGAGCCTTGAAATTGTGCCCATTCAGAGGGGTTTTACTTTCTAGTCCCACTGTATTTAGTGCAAACCTTTTATCCTTGACATTGTCCGAGTCCAACACCTTCTGACCAGGTTCTTTTAGCTATTCCACACACGGAGCCTACAGTCTCACATTAGCCCCTCTTTGCTTCCTCCCTCAGCACAGACTGGCCACGACCCTACTACCAGATTGCTTCAAGTAGAGTTACCCTATTTAATGGGTCATCCAGAACTATAGACCACAGATATGGTTTCTTGAGCCCTTCAAAGTTGCCTTCATATGCCTATTCCAGCCTCACAAACAACAGCCCTCCTTCACTGCCTCCCTCAGCCTACACTGCTCACGAGCCTGCTCACAGATTACTTATAAGGATTGCTTAATCGCCTTATCTGCTTAATCGCCTCATCCATAGCCAGAGCTCACAGATAAGGTCTATGGGCCCTTCCAAGTTGCCTTCGCATGCCTGTTCCAGCCTCAGAACAACAGCCCTTCCGCACTTCCTTCCTCAGCTCAAACTGACTGCCACCCTAGTCACAGATTACTACAAGGAGTGTGATCCTGCTTACATGGCTCACCGACAACCAGAGCTCACAGACAAGGTCTCTTGGGCCCTTCAAAGTACCCTTCAACTGCTATCTAGCCTCAAAACAGTGACCCTTCTACACTTCCTCCCTCTTCTTAGACTGTTTTTTAGCCCACTCACAGATACTACTCTAATACAAGGAATACTAGCCGGCTTAAAAAACTCACCCACAATGTCTCTTGGACTACCAGTACTCACAAAGTGACCTTGGCATGCCAATCCTGTCTTTGCATGCCTAGTACAGCACCAGAAAAAGTGCTTTTGATTTCCCCCCCCACTGAAACGTACAACAGGCCTACTCTCAGCCTACTACCTGCAGTTCTTCTCCTCTAAAATGGCTCCCCCACCAACCAGCGCTCACAGGGAAGAGCTCTTGATGCAAAAATCTTGCCTTTGCATGCCTTCGGGCAGCCCCACAACAAGTTCCCCCATTGGCTTCCTCTGCTTCCAGACAGCAGGTCTTGTCAGAGCTTGCTACCAGCAGCACAACCCTGCTCAAATGGCTCCCCCACCAACTAGGGCTCACATGGAAGAGCTTTCAGCACGCCAGTCTTGTTTTTTGCATGCCTAGGGCAGCCGCAAAACAAGTGACTATCTTGGCTTCCTACCCTCGCAAAACTTACTCCAAGTCCACTCACAGCTTACTTGTAGGAGTATCACTCTGCTGCTACATCTCCCCCACCAGCTTTCTATGGAAGAGATTTCTTTTTACTTGAAAACATTGCCTGAGCATGCCTAGTGCAGAACGAGACACTGCCTCTCTTGGCTACCTCCCCTGCCGAAGCTTACACCACACCTCCTCACAGCTTACTAATAGGAGAGTCACCCTATTAGTACAATGGCTCCCCCACTAACCACTGCTAACAAGGTAGAGCTCTTTACATGAAAAACGTACCTTTGCATGCATAGTGCAACACAGGAGAAACTGCCCCACTTACCTATGGCCATGTCGAAACTTACACTAGGCCTACTCACAGCTTACTACCACCAGGGCCACCCTCCTCAAATGGCTCCCACAGCATCTCGGCACATCAATCTTCCTTTGCATTCCTAGTACAGCCCCAGAATGAAGGCCCCTCTAAGCTTCCTCCCCTGCCAAAACTTACTGCAGGCCTATTCATGGCTTGCTACCAGCAGTGCAACCCTGCTAAAATGGCTCCCACATGAACCTGGGCTCACATCCAAGAGCTATCAGAATGTCAAGCTGACCTTGGCATGCCTAAGCATCTCCACAAGATGTGATCCTCTGTGCAGCCTCCCCTGCCAAAATTTACACCAGGCCTACTCACGTCTTCCCACTAGCAGGGTTACTCTTCTAAAATGGCTCCCCCACCAACCATGGCTTACAGGGAAGAGCTCTTGGCATGCCAATATGGCTTTGGCATGCCTAGGGCAGTTCCACAAGAAGTGTCCTGCTCAAATGGCTCCCATACTGAAACTTACACTAGGCTTACTCACAGCTTATTGCTAGCAGTACCACAACACATCCCCCAACAATCAACGCTCACACAGAAGCCCTCTTGGCAAGTCAATCTGGGCATGGCAAGGACAGGGCAGCCCGAAAACAGCTACCCCTCTCGGCTGCCTCCCCTGCTGACAGTTAATTCAGGTCAACTCATGGCTTCATACCAGCAGTGCCACTCTGCTCCAACGGCTCCCCTACTAGCAAGGGCTCACAGGGAGGACTTCTTGGCATGCCGTTTGGTCCTTGCCATGCCCAGGGCAGCCCCACAGCCCTGCCAAAGCTTACTCCAGGTCTCCTCAGAGCTTGCTACCAGCAGTGTCACCCACCTACTAGGGCTCCACCACTAACCAGGGCTCACACGAAAGAGCTCTTGGGAAGCAAAGCGTTCCCTTGCATGTCTAGGGCATGCCCACAACAAGTACATCTCATGGCTGCCTCTGCTGCCAAAGCTTACATGAGGCCTGTTTGGAGCTTGCTTCAAGCAGCCCCACGCTACTCCAATGGCTCCCCTATAAGCAAGGGCTCACAAAGAGGACTTCTTATCATGCCAGTCAGTCCTTCCCATGCCTAGGGTAGCCCCATAAGAAATGTTCCTCTCAGCTGCCTCCCATGTCATAGCTTACACTAGGCCTGCTCACAGCTGGCTACCAGCTGTACCACTCTGCTAAAACAGCTTCCCGACGAACCAGGGCTCACACAGAAGAAATGCAAAGCTTTCATTTCCATGCCTAGGGCAGCCCCACAAAAATTGCCTCTCTTGGCTACCTGCCATGCCAAAGGGTACACCAGGCCTATGCACATTTTCCTACGAACAGTGTCACACTGCTTTACCACCAAGCAAGAATCCCCCAGAAGATGTCTTGGCATGCTAATCTCACCTTGGCATGCCTAGGATAGCCCCAGAACAAGTGCTCCTCTGCGCTACCTACCCTGCCAAAGCTTACATCAGACCTACTCATGGCTTACTGCCAGCAGTGCCACCCTGCTAAAATGGATTCTCAGCCAAGCAAGACTGACAGGGAAGAGCTCTTTCCATGCGAAACTTGCCTTGGCATGCCTAGGGCAGTCCCAAAAGAAGTGCCCCTTTCAGGTGACTCCCCTTCTAAAACTTACATGAGGCCTGTTCAAACCTTGCTACCAGCAGTGCAACATTGCTGAAATGGCTTCACAACAAAGCAGGGCTCACACAGAAGCCCTCCCGCCCCCAACCATTGGCAGCTGATCTGGCCTGGCCATATCTATGGCAGCCCCAAAACAAGTGCCCTGATCGGACATCTCCACTACCTTAACTTAAACCAGGTCTACTTACAGATTACTACCAGCAGTACCAACATGCTAAAACAGTTCCCCACCAACCAGGGTGCACAGGCAAGATCTTCTGGCACTTGAAGCTTCCCATTGCATGCCTAAGCCACCCCATGAGTACGACCTTTCTTGACTGCCTGACATGCCAAAGCTTACACCAGGCCCACTCAGTGCTTAGTACCAGCAGTGTCACACTGCCAAAAATTGCTTCCCACCAATCAGGCCTCACATGAAAGAGCCCCTGACATGTCAATCTAGCCTTCACATGCCTAGGGGAGCCAAACAAAAACTGAAGCTTATGGCTAACGAAAGTCACAAAGCTTACACCAACGATAGTCACAGCTGGCTACTGGCAGTGCTAACCTGCTCCAGTGACTTCCCCACCAACCGGAACTCACAGGGAAGAGTTCCAGGCACACCACTTGGGCTTTAGCATGCTGGGTTGAGCTAAGAAAAGTCTCCGTCACGGGTACCTTCCCTGCAAAAGCTTATTCCAGACTTCCTCATAACTTGCTACAAGCAGTTCCACCCCTCTTCCAAGGTACCGCAACAAAACAGAGCACACAGGGAAGAGTTATTGACATACCAAGCTTTCCTTTGCATGGCTAGGGCAGCCCCACAAGACACGTCCTGCTTGGCTTCCTCTCCTACTGAAACTTACACTACATCTACTCACACTTTGAGGCAGTTGTGAGGTCTCTTCTGAATGTAGGCATGAGAAGACAGATTTTTGGGTGCACGGCTATCGTTGGAGGTTATGAGCTGATTATGAGCCCTTATGAGCTGAGGTTATGAGCTGATTATGAGGTTATAAGCCCTCAGTGTCTGATGGGCAAGTGCTGGGCCCCTAACTACTGTTGCTAGTTCTGAGGTAACTTCTGCCTCAGTGCATAATAGACAACTGCCAGGAACTTTGATCCAGTTGATGGTGGTAAAATCACTTCCTCCTCAATGTCTCAGAAGCCTGAGCCAGGGAGCTGGCTACTATTGCTGATTGTGAGGTCATTCCTGGATGAGGGTCAGAGAGGCCAGTGGGAGGCACGTGTCTGCTGGTGGTGATTATGAGGAGAGTTGTGCCTGAGTGTTGGAGGTATGGAAAAAAAGGAGATTAGGGTATTATTCAGTCTTTCACAGGTAGTTAACAAAACAGGTAGTTAACAAAACAAGGCTTGAAGGAAGGAGCAAGACAACACTATAAGGCAACCAGATAAGGAAGTTCCCAAATAAACCTGAAGAGAACAAAAACAGTTGATAAACAGGAGAGAACTACTTGAACTATGGGTGAGCTATCCAAATTAGCATAATAAAAAAAAACCACCCACAAGCAGGGAAGTCCCCTGCTGATCAAAGCCCCTTCCCCATAGAGCATGCGTAGTACAAAAAGAGGATACTGTGACTTCAAATGAAGATGAGACCTAACAGAACCAAAAAGAATAAGGATGACAATGTAGTTGTCATATACAGTAACTATACTGATAACTGTTCCTTAAACTGTATAAAGTGTAAGCTGTGTAGTAATCAGGTGTGCTAGCTTTGTGGGATTACAGTGGTGTGTCCTTCCCCGGGGCATGGTCATGACATGCTGCAGAACACATTCCCCAGTGGCTGTTGGAGGTGCTGCATCAGCTGTGTCTGAGGCTTCAATCCAGACAGACCCTCAGACAGCAGATGCAGCCCTACAGGTGTCAGGCTGCAGGGACTGCCTGGGGCCTCTCCGTGAGGCCTGGGCTGACAGTCGGCTCTCCTGTGTGAGGTGTGCTGTGGCTGACCAGTTGCATCACCAGATAAAGGAGTTACAGGAGGAAGTCAGTAGGCTGCGTAGCATCCGAGAAGATGAGCAGGAGAGTGACAGGGTATTCTCAGAGCCTGTGCAGCTCCAGGAGTATCCACCCCCCACTGCAGCGGAGTAGTCAGAGGGCTCAGTACCGTGTGTAAAGGTGCATCATAACACTGTTGAAGAAGGCTGGAAGCTGGTGACCTCTCGTAGAAGGAGAAAGGCTCTTGCTCCTCCTCAAGACTTACCCTTGAAGAACAAGTTTAGCGCCCTCCAAGCTGAGGAGAGGCTGGGCACGGCTCCAAGGGAGGCAACTGGCCTGGCAGACCCTGTGCCGTGCAGGAACCCCCGGAAGAAGCGGCGAGTGATTGTTGTGGGTGACTCCCTGCTGCAGGGGACAGAGGCACCTCTCTGCCGACCTGACCTCTTGTCCAGAGAGGTTTGCTGCCTGCCAGGGGCTCAAATAAGGGATGTCGTGGAAAGACTGCCAAGGCTTGTCCACGCGTCGGACTACTACCCTCTGCTGATCTTCCATGTGGGCGCTAACGACACGAAAGGCAAACTGGAAACCATCAAACAGGACTTCAGAGCTCTGGGGATGGTGGTCAAGGGTCTGGGAGCCCAGGTTGTTTTCTCCTCAATCTTGCCTGTGAGGGGAAAGGATGGGAGGAGGAGTAGACGCGTTTTCCAAGTGAACAGCTGGCTGCGCCGCTGGTGTTGGCAACAGGGCTTTGGTTTCTATGACCATGGGACCCTGTTTGAAGATCAACAGCTGATGGGGAGAGATGGGATCCACCTTACCAAGTGGGGCACACGTGTCTTTGCCAACAGGTTGGCCAGCCTGGTACGGAGGGCTTTAAACTAGGCAAGATGGGGGAAGGGGAGTGGTATAGTGGCAGGAGAGTCAGTAAAACACCACTCAAGTCAGGATGCCCCCGGTGGGTGCATGCAGCCAGGGGAGACAGCATGGGACATGGCTATGGAGGCTCCTCTTGCACCTCTCCTGAGGAGCTTACATGCTCAATTGGCTCTCTGAAATGCCTGTACACCAATGCACACAGCATGGGGAATAAGCAGGAAGGGTTAGAGCTCAGTGTGCGGTTGCAGGGCCATGATCTCATTGCAGTGACAGAGACATGGTGGGATAGCTCACATGACTGGGATGCTGTCATGGATGGCTATATGCTTTTTAGGAAAGACAGGTCAGGAAGGCGAGGTGGTGGAGTTGCTCTTTATGTGAGGGAGCACCTAGAACGTGTGGAGCTCTGCCTCGGGGTGGATGGAGAGCAAGTTGAAAGCCTATGGGTAAGGATGAAAGGGCAGGGTAACGTCGGTGACACTGTTGTGGGGGTTTACTATAGGCCACCTGACCAGGAGGAAGTCATCGATGAGGCCTTCTACAGACAGCTGGAAGTAGCCTCACGATCACAGGCCCTGGTTCTCATGGGAGACTTCAACCACCCTGACATCTGTTGGCAAGACAGCACAGCTAGGCACAAACAGTCAAAGAGGTTCCTGCAGAGCATTGATGATAATTTCTTGACTCGGGTGGTGGAGACGCCAACGAGGAGAGTTGCGCTGCTAGACCTTGTCCTAACAAACAAAGAAGGTCTAGTTGGAGAGGTGAAGGTTGGGGGCAGCCTTGGCTGCAGTGACCGTGAGATGGTGGAGTTGAGGATCCTACGAGGAGGGAGCAGGGCAATGAGTAGGATTGCAACGCTGGACTTCAGGAGCGCTAACTTTGGCCTCTTGAGGGACCTACTTAGGGGAATCTCCTGGGGTAGGGCCCTAGAAGGAAGAGGGGTCCAAGGAAGCTGGTTCATATTCAAGCGTCACCTCCTCCAGGCTCAAGATGGGTGCATCCCTCTGAGTGGGAAGTCCAGCAAAGCGGGCAGGAGACCTGCCTGGATGAGCAAGGAATGGATGAGCAAGGAACTCCTGACAAAACTCCAACAGAAGAAGGAAGTACACAGAATGCAGCAAAGGGCACAGGCCACTTGGGAGGAATACAGGGACGTTGTCAGAGTGTGCAGGGATGCGACAAGGAAGGCTAAGGCCCAGTTGGAATGAAATCTGGCAAGGGATGCCAAGGACAACAAGAAGGGCTTCTTCAAATACGTCAATAGCAAAAGGAAGACTAGGGAAAACGTGGGTCCGCTGCTGAATGGGGCGGGTGCCCTGGTAACAAAGGATATAGAGAAGAAGGCAGAGTTATTGAATGCTGCCTTTGCTTCCGTCTTCACTGCTAAGGCCAGTCCTCAGGAATTGCAGACCTTGGAGACAAGAGAGGAAGTCTGGAGAAAGGAAGACTCTCCCTTGGTTGAGGAGGATCAGGTTAGAGATCTTTTGTCCAAACTTGACATCCAAAAATCCATGGGCCCTGATGGGATGCATCCACGAGTGCTGAGGGAGCTGGCGGATGTTATCGCTAGGCCACTCTCCATCCTCTTGGAAAGGTCCTGGAGATCAGGAGAGGTGCCTGAGGACTGGAAGAAAGCCAATGTCATGCCAGTCTTCAAAAAGGGCAAGAAGGAGGAGCCAGGAAACTCCAGGCCTGTCAGCCTCACCTCCATCCCTGGAAAGGTGATGGAACGGCTCCTCCTGGAGGTCCTCACTAAGCATGTGGAGGACAAGAAGGTGATCAGGAGTAGTCAGCATGGCTTCACCAAAGGGAAATCATGCTTGGCCAATCTGATAGCCTTCCATGATGGAATGACAGGCTGGGTAGATGAGGGGAGAGCAGTGGATGTTGTCTCCCTGGACTTCTGCAAGGCTTTTGACACTGTCTCCCATCACATCTTCATAGGTGACCTCGGGAAGTGTGGGTTGGATGAGTGGAGAGTGAGGTGGATGGAGAACTGGCTGGATGGCCGAGCTCCGAGGGTTGTGGTGAATGGCGCAGAGTCAAGTTGGAGGCCTGTAGCTCGCGGTGTCCCCCAGGGGTCAGTCCTGGGCCCAGTCTTGTTCAACATATTCATCAATGACCTGGAGGAAGGGACAGAGTGCACCCTCAGCAAGTTTGCTGATGATACTAAACTGGGGGGAGAGGCTAACACACCACAAGACTGTGCTGCCATTCAGAGGGACCTGGACAGGCTGGAGAGCTGGGCCGAGAGGAACCTCCTGAAGTTCAACAAAGGCAAGTGCAAGATCCTGCACCCAAGCAGAAATAATCCCAGGTACCAGGACAGGCTGGGGGTTGACCTGCAGGAAAGTAGCTCTGCCGAGAAGGACCTGGGAGTGCTGGTGGACAACAAGTTAAGCATGAGCCAAAAATGTGCCCTTGTGGCCAAGAAGGCCAATGGTATGCTGGGGTGCATCAGGCAGAGTGTTGCCAGCAGGTCGAGGGAGGTGATCCTCCCCCCTCTCCTCAGCCCTGGGGAGGCCTCCCCTGGAGTCCTGTGTCCAGTTCTGGGCTCCCCAGTACAAGAGAGACATGGCACTCCTGGAGAGAGTCCAGCGGAGGGCTACAAAGATGATGAGGGGGACTGGAGGGGGACCTCTCCTAGGAAGAAAGGCTGCAAGAGCTGGGCCTGTTCAGCCTGGAGAAGAGAAGATTGAGAGGTGATCTCATCAACGTGTACAGGTATCTGAAGGGGGAGTGTCAAGAGGATGAGGCTAATCTCTTCTCCGTGGTGCCCAGCAACAGGACAAGAGGCAACGGGCAGAAACTGAACCACAGGAAGTTCCATCTGAACCTGAGAAAAAACTTCTTCACTGTGAGGGTGACAGAGCATTGGAGCAGGTTGCCCAGAGAGGTGCTGGAGTCTCCTTCGCTGGAGATATTCAAAACCCGTCTGGATGTGATCCTGGGCAATATGCTCTAGGTGACCCTGCTTGAGCAGGGAGGTAGGACTAGATGATCTCCAGAGGTCCCTTCCAACCTAAACGATTCTGTGATTCTGTGATTCCCATTCCCCCTGGTGTGGGGAAAGCCACCCCCAGGGCTGGGAGTGAACCGGTGTTATTTACCCTTTGCCCTGCAGGGCTGTCCCTAAGCTGCAGGGGCAGAGCCAGTGTCCCTTTAATTTGGGGGGGTTTCAGAGGAAAAGGGCAGCCTTGTGGTTGGGGCCTCCTGAGCAGCGGCCCCTGACGCAGCGGCTGCCAACCCCGCTTGCCAGCAGTGCCTTGTCGGCAGCGCCCTCTCTGGGTGGCCGGGCACTGAGGCTCCTTTCTGCCTCTCTGGGAGGCTCGGGGGGCTGCCCCAAGGCTCTGCCCCTGGGAAATGGCTCTGCCTGCACGACTGCTGGGGCTGCCCCCACCACAAGGGTGAGCTGCAACTCACTCCCTGCTCTCTTGCCCTGCAGATGGGGCTCCACCTTCTGGCTGAAGCACCGGGTGCGTCTCAGCAAGCTGTGGGTGGTGTGCGGCGAGGACGAGGCAGCAAGTGGGCCTAAGGAAGTGGAGGAGGAGTTGGGCATCAAGTGCAGCAACACCTTCATCCTCGCCTGGCTCACCAATGTGTGTATGGTGACTTTTGGGTGAGTCTTGGGCACAGGGAGTTTGGCGGTGGGGGATGCCGGTGCTGCTTGCCCGCGGGTGGAGGCAGAGCCGTGAGCCTTCCTGGGAAGGCAGGGGAGCAAGCTCCTTTGCAGGAGGGCTGGAGCTCACACAGAGGGGCAGGCTCTTGCCACAAGGCCGTAGGCAAGGCAGAGGCTCTCCCAGGCCCCCTGGCTCCACTGTCCACCACAGAGATTGTCCCTTGCAAACACCTCACGCTGCAGCCCCCTTGCCGCATTGCCCTGCCAGGGCACTCGCCCCTTGCACCTGTCTCCTCTTTCCCCTGCCAAAGGGCTCCAAGGGCTTTTGCTCTCCTCAAGTGAGGGAAGGCGAGAAGAGAAGGGGACAGGAAGACAAGTAGTAGCTCCTCTGCAAGGCCTGAGGAAGGCAGAACTTGTGGTGAGTCCTTGTGCTGCCCCACGAGGCTCAAGCCTGGCCCAGGCACTCTCCCCAGGGGGTGCGGGGGCATGTGTGTGGGGCGCGCGTCACTCCGCAGGATGAGGAGCAGCGAGGTGTGAGGCTCTTTCTCCTTCTCTCTGCAGGTCGCAGGAGGTGAAGGAGCTCTGGCTCGACAGGTTCCTCAGGTAAGCCTTGCCAGGGAATTCCACCTGCCGAGACAAGGCTGAAGGCAGTGGGTGGAGAGCTCCAGGGGCAGCTCTGCCCGCACTGTCGCTGGGGGAAAGGGGCACCCCCTGCACTGGGCAGGACGGTGCGAGTTGCTGAGCCTTGCGCTTGCAAAGTAACCCCACTGCCACGGTGCTGTCAGCACAGCTCCTTGCTTGCATGGATGGAGAGCTGTGAGCTGCCACTTCCCGTTTCCATGCAGAAGAGGCGCGTAGTCAGCAGGCCGCGGGGGTGTTAGAGAGCAGTGCTGCCAGCAAGAAGCGCGGGAAGGTCTCCTGTGCCAGGGTGCTGTGGAAGCGTGGGCTGCTTGCAGGGGAGAGAGGGAGAGAGGTCTGGCTGTGACAGAGCTCTTGCCTTGCCTCTGCCCTGTGGCCAGGCAAAGCCGAGGAGCCCAGGAGCCCAGGGTCACCTGACTGGCCTCCATTCGGCGTCTCGTCGAGGTGGTTGGCTTCTACAATCTGGTAAGTGTGCCCGGGGTTTCTGCTGCACCCAGAGAGCAAGTGGGCCTTTGGAAACAGCCCCTGCCACAAGTTGCTCACGTTGGCTCTTTGTTCTCTTGCCTAGTCGGTGGCACTGACAGCCAAGAGCGTGGAGACGTTGGTTTTGGTGGAGGTAAGCGGTGGCTCCCTCTGGGCTGGGCCCTTGCTGAGTGTTGGTGGGAGGTGTTGCAGCAGAGGGCGGGCGGCTCCCCGGGAGGTGCGCCGGGCCTGGTGGGGTGCAGCGTGGAGGAGCGGGCCGGCTCGCAGCAGCGGGGCAGCAGCCCGGGGCTGCCCACTGCCTGTCATTGCCCGGGAGCGGGCAGAGCCCTTGGCAGGCAACTGTGGGCAGCCCTGGGCAGGAAGGGCCGGGCATGGCTGGCAGCAGCCGGGCTGTCCCCAGGGCTCCCGGGCACTTTTGGCAGGGGCCAAAGCCATCGAGACAGCGGCCGCTTGCTCCCCGCCGGCGTTTGGGAGGAACTAGCCAGTGGCGCAGGAGAGTGCGGGAGGGCAGCCTGTCCCCTCTCCGCCACGTTTGGGTGCCTTGTGTGGGGCTGTGCCTTTTGTGGCTGCCCCAGCAGCCTGAAAGGGCCCTGGGCTGGGTGCCTGGCGGGCAGCGCCTGGGGTGCTGCCTACAGCACCAGCCCTGCGGGCTACAGAGCCGAGAGCCCCCTCGTCAGGGTCAGGGCGCTGACGAGCCAAAGGAAAGAGCAGGTTTGCAGGAGGGAAGCAGCAAGTCTTCCTTAGCCCCGGAGAGAAAGCCGTGGCAGTTGCATAGCAAGTCTCTTGTGACATGCTTGCCCTCCCTGCTGCCCAGCCTGGCTGGTGGAAGAACGCAAGCCAGTGAGAAGCAGTGGGACGACGACCGGCCGGAGTGCGAGTGCAGAGGCGGATGCGGCCCCCAACGCCCGCGCCTGCGGCAGCCAGAAAGCACGCCAAAGGGCAGACAGGTAGACGGCTGCACGGCCTTGACTTTCATCCCCAAACCAAAAACTGGCTCGCCCAGAGGCACCTGCACAGCGTAGTCAATGTTGAGCTTGGTAGCATCAGCCAGAGTTCAGGATCGCGGAGGCTTTCCTGGCTCTCCCCCTCCAGGTAGTGTCAAGACATGTTCTTGGACTCCTTGCTTTAGCAGGAGCGTGCGAGCAGGTGGCTCTCACAGGCTGCTCTTCAGAGAGGCATCTGAAAAACCCCCCCTGCTGGTGAATAGGAAAGCAGAGACCATGTCTTTGCAGGAAGAGTGTGAAAGCGGGCATTGGCCTCACCATGGGCACAGGGCCGAAGGTTTTGCCCCTGGAAATCATTTCCGGCTGGGCTGTCTTGCAAACCAGGAAGACGGCTGCAGCACAGGCTAGACAGATGTGGTCCTGGCTTTCTGAGCGTTCCCTCTGCTGCAGCCCCGCTGAGCCACCTGCACCGCTTCCAACAACGCACACAGCAGCTTTTTGCCAGGGAGTCCCGTAGGGCAAGCAAGGAGGTTGCCTGCTGTGGAAATTTTGGTCTCTTCCCCTTCCCACTGACAAATGCTGATAAGCCGGGGGATGCCCTGGCCCTCCTTTCCTGACCGCGGTCAATTGTCTCTCCGGGACGAGCCCGAGAGGTAGACTTCCCTTCCAGACACCGTGGAGAGCGGGGGCTGCAAGCCCTGACAGCCAGCCAAAGCTGGTGGGCCTCTGGAGTTGGGGCTTGTTGCTTTCCTGCGCAGCAGTCCTTTTGCTGCCCACCCCATGGAGACAGTTTGCCCTGCTGAATCGTAGCTGTAAAAAGCATGCCTTCCAGTGGAAAGCTGAACAGCATCCAGGCTGCAGCAGTCCTCCTGCTTTTGCTTCCCAGAGCTGCACGCAGAAGAGCCTCGGCAGTGCGCAGCAGTGGTGCACGGGGCCAGTCAGGAAGCTGCACTTGCGGCCCCACCCCGCTCGCCCCGCTCTGCCAAAACAGCACGAGGAAGAGATGTGGCCACACAAGGAGGACAAGGAGAGGTAGGCTGGGCCCTACTCCAGGCCGCAAGCACTCTCCCCAAGCACTGTCCCCTGCACAGTGGGGACAGCTCACTTGCTCATGCAAAACTGAGCAGCACCGTCGGGCACCTTCTCCTCAGAGAAAGCAAAAGCCCGTAGTTTCCTCTGTCTGCTGCGAGGGGAGCGGCAGCACCGCGCAAGGTGCTTCTGCAGATGCGGTGGCCGTGCTGCTTTCAGCTCCAGATTACAGCGCTGGGGCAGGCTCTCCCCCATAGCGCTAGCATGCAGGCTGAGCGGGGCTGGCAAGACCTAGAGGAGCAGGCAGGAGGTGCAGGGGAGCACTCTGCCTCCTCCTGGCAGCTGCCAAGGAGGAGGAGACCTGTGAGGAGGTCTGTTGAGTTGCTGGGCCTATGCGACAGGCTCGACCTCCCGCCGGCCCACTCGTCCTGTAGCCCGCGGCTGTGCTTGTGCTTCCTGCGACAGCTGCCCTAGGGGGCCGCCCCCTGCAGTTGCCAGCACTGCCTTCAACACAAGTGCTTTGCCCCTCCTCCTTTCTCCTTGAGAGGCTAAGAGGCTAAGAATGACAGTGCTCTCAGGTGGTTTCTCCCTGTTCCACTGACGCCCAGCTGTGCCAGTGCGACTTGGACGCTGAGCTCCAGCCCATGGTGGAAGACTTGATTGAGGAAGTGCTGGAGAAAGCTTGTGTGGCCATCAAGCAGGAAGAAGAGGAAGCGCTGGCCAAGCTGCAGCCCCTTGAGGTTGCGGATGGGGACCTGCCTTGTGCAGGCTGTGCTGAGCCACAGTACCTGGAGGAGGGGGAGAAGCAAGCCCCAGAGGAGAAGGTAGGAGTCCTGAAGAGGCACACAGGCCGGCCCGAAAGGCCCTTGTAAAGCACTGAAATGCTTTCCAGGCCAGAAAGCCAAGACTCTAAGGAAGTCTGGCTGGCCTACCAGGGTAACTGTCTCAATGCCAATGAATGTCTGGAAGCAGCTGCCGCTGAGGTGCGCGCATGCACACTGAGGTAGCTGCACTTCCTGCAGGAAAGGACATGAAAAAATGAAAACATTCATGTTTTTGAATGTGGAGGTGCAGCAACCATTCAGTTGCCGTTCAGGCTCCTGCACAGAGCACAGCGACGGGAGCGATGTTACACTACTGTGGGGCACATACCTTCAGTCCCAGACTTTCTCACACTTTCCCACTAGAGCAGCCACCCTCCTCCAACACCTGTCTACCAAGGACAGGCACTACAAGGAGCACCAGAGCACCCACCCTTTTGGCCTTGCCATGCATATGGCTCTGCCACAAGGCAGCGCAATGCCTCAACCCATGGCACCTTCACATCCTTAGGGCACACTGACAACAAGTGCCGAGCTCGCTTTCCTCCCCCTCCTCCAACCGACCACTGCCCTCCTCACACTTTCCCACTACAGCAGCCACTCTCCTCCAACACCTGCCGAACATGCACAGGCCCACACGGGGAGCACCGTTGCCTCCACCCTTTTGGCCCTGCCACAATTACGGCTCTCCGACAAGCACTCCCCTCCTCCTTTCCCTCACCTCCTCCCACTTAGGCCTGCCTGCCTCACAATTGCCCACCAGCCTTGCCACTCTCCTCCAAACTCTTCCGCACCACTCAGAACGACCCCAGGGCGGCGCAATTCCTCACCCCATGGCACCTTCACATGCTTAGGCCACACTCACCACAACTGCTGAGCTCCTTTTCCTCCCCTCCTCCAACTTACCACTGCCCTCCTCACACTTTTCCACTCGAGCAGCCACTCTCCTCCAACACCTGCCGAACATGCACAGGCCCCCACAAGGAGCAGCAAAGGGCCCACCCTTTTGGCCCTGCCACACCTACGGCTCTCCCACAAGCACTCCCGCCCTCCACTCACTACCCTCATCCAACTTACACCTGCCCACCTCACACTTCCCCACCAGCATTGCCACCCTCCTACAACCACCTTTCGCACCACTCTAAACGGCCACCACGCGGCAAAATGCCTCAACCCATGGCACTCGCACATCCTTAGGGCGCATTTACAACAAGTACCTAGCTCGCATTCCGCCCCTCATACAACCAACGCCTGCCCTCCTCTCATTTCCCCACCAGCATTGCCAACCTCCTCCAACCAATTCCGCACCACTGAAAATGGCCAGCAAGTGGCGCAATGCTTCAACCCATGGCACCCTCACATGCTTAGGCAACACTCACAAGTTCCTAGCTCGCTTTCCTCCCCTCCTCCAACGTATGATTGCCCTCCTCACACTTTCGCACTCGAGCAGCCACTCTCCTCCAACGCCTGCCTAGTATGCACAGGCCCACCCGGGGAGCACCATTGCCTCCACCCTTTTGGCCCTGACATCCCTACGGCTCTCCCACAAGCACTCCCGTCTTCCTTTCCCTCACCTCCTACAACTTACAACTGCCCTCCTCACACTTTCGGACTGGAGCAGCCACTCTCCTCCAAAGCCTGCCTAACATGTGCAGGCCCACACGGGGAGCACCATGGCATCCACCCTTTTGGCCCTGACATCCACACGGCTCTCCCACAAGCACTCCCGTCTTCCTTTCCCTCACCTCCTACAACTTACCACTGTCCTCCTCACACTTTCTGCCTGGAGCAGCCACTCTCCTCCAAAGCCTGCCTAACATGTGCAGGCCCACACGGGGAGCACCATGGCCTCCACCCTTTTGGCCCTGACATGCCTACGGCACTCCTACAAGCACTCCCAACCTCCTTTCCCTACCCTTCTCCAACTTACGACTGCCCTCCTCACACTTTCGGACTTGAGCAGCTAATCTCCTCCTAAGCCTGCCTAACATGTACAGGCCCACCCGGGGAGCACCATTGCCTCCACACTTTTGGCCCTCACATGCCTACGGCTCTCCCACAAGCACTCATGTCCTCCTTTCCCTCACCTCCTACAACCTAGGACTGCCCTCCTCACACTTTCCCATTAGAGCAGCCAATCTCCTCCAACGTGTGCCTAACATGCACAGGCCAACACGGGGAGCACCATTGCCTCCACCCTTTTGGCCCTGACATCCCTACGGCTCTCCCACAAGCACTCCCGCCCTCTTTTCCCTCAACACCTACAACCTACAACAGCTCTCCCCACACTTTCTGCCTGGAGCAGCCACTCTCCTCCAACGCCTGCCTAACATGCAGAGGCCCACACGAGAAGCAACATTGCCTCCACCCTTTTGGCCCTGACATCCACACGGCTCTCCCACAAGCACTCCCGCCCTCCTTTCCCTACCCTTCTCCAACTTACGACTGCCCTCCTCACACTTTCGGACTTGAGCAGCCAATCTCCTCCCAAGCCTGCCTAACATGTACAGGCCCACACGCGGAGCACCATTGCCTCCACCCTTTTGGCGCTGACATGCCTACGGCTCTCCCACAACCACTCCCGTCTTCCTTTCCCTCACCTCCTACAACTTACCACTGCCCTCCTCACACTTTCCCATTAGAGCAGCCACTCTCCTCCAAAGCCTGCCTAACATGTACAGGCCCACACGGGGAGCACCATTGCCTCCTCCCTTTTGGCCCTGACATCCACACGGCTCTCCCACAAGCACTCACATCCTCCTTTCCCTCACCTCCTACAACCTACAGCAGCCCTCGTCACACTTCCTGCCTGGAGCAGCCGCTATCCTCCAAAGCCTGCCTAGCATGTACAGGCCCACACGGGGAGCACCATTGCCTCCACCCTTTTGGCCCTGACATCCACACGGCTCTCCCACAAGCACTCCCATCCGCATTTCCTTCACCTCCTACAGCTTACCACTGCCCTCCTCACACTTTCCAATTAGAGCAGCCAATCTCCTCCAACGCCTGCCTAACATGTACAGGCCCACACGGGGAGCACCATTGCATCCACCCTTTTGGCCCTCACATGCCTACGGCTCTCCCACAAGCACTCCAATCCTCCTACCCCTCACCTCCTACAACCTAGGACAGCCCTCCTCACACTTTCGGACTGGAGCTGCCAATCTCCTCCAACCTGTGCCTAACATGTACAGGCCCACACGGGGAGCACCATGGCCTCCACCCTTTTGGCCCTGACATGCCTACGGCTCTCCCACAAGCACTCCCGTCTTCCTTTCCCTCACCTCCTACAACTTTCCACTTCCCTCCTCACACTTCCTGCCTGGAGCAGCCACTCTCCTCCAACGCCTGCCTAGTATGCACAGGCCCACACGGGGAGCACCATTGCCTCCACCCTTTTGGCCCTGACATGACTACGGCTCTCCCACAAGCACTCCCGTCTTCCTTTCCCTCACCTCCTACAACTTACAACTGCCCTCCTCACACTTTCGGACTGGAGCTGCCAATCTCCTCCAAAGCCTGCCTAACATGTGCAGGCCCACACGGGGAGCACCATGGCATCCACCCTTTTGGCCCTGACATGCCTACGGCACTCCTACAAGCACTCCCGCCCTCCTTTCCCTACCCTTCTCCAACTTACGACTGCCCTCCTCACACTTTCGGACTTGAGCAGCCAATCTCCTCCCAAGCCTGCCTAACATGTACAGGCCCACACGCGGAGCACCATTGCCTCCACCCTTTTGGCGCTGACATGCCTACGGCTCTCCCACAACCACTCCCGTCTTCCTTTCCCTCACCTCCTACAACTTACCACTGCCCTCCTCACACTTTCCCATTAGAGCAGCCACTCTCCTCCAAAGCCTGCCTAACATGTACAGGCCCACACGGGGAGCACCATTGCCTCCTCCCTTTTGGCCCTGACATCCACACGGCTCTCCCACAAGCACTCCCATCCTCCTTTCCCTCACCTCCTACAACCTACAGCAGCCCTCGTCACACTTCCTGCCTGGAGCAGCCGCTATCCTCCAAAGCCTGCCTAGCATGTACAGGCCCACACGGGGAGCACCATTGCCTCCACCCTTTAGGCCGTGACATGCCTACGGCTCTCCCTCAAGCACTCCCGTCTTCCTTTCCCTCACCTCCTACAACTTGCCACTGCCCTCCTCACAATTTCCCATTAGAGCAGCCAATCTACTCCAAAGCCTGCCTACCATGCACAGGTCCACACGGGGAGCACCATGGCCTCCACCCTTTAGACCCTGACATCCACACGGCTCTCCCACAACCACTCCCACCCTCCGTTCCCTACCCTACTCCAACTTCCGACAGCCCTCCTCACACTTTCGGACTGGAGCAGCCGCTCTCCTCCAAAGCCTGCCTAGCATGTGCAGGCCCACACGGGGAGCACCATGGCCTCCACCCTTTTGGCCCTGACATCCACACGGCTCTCCCACAAGCACTCCCGCCCTCCTTCCCCTCACCTCCTGCAACCTACAGCAGCCCTCCTCACACTTTCGGACTGGAGCAGCCGCTCTCCTCCAAAGCCTGCCTAGCATGTACAGGCCCACACGGGGAGCACCATTGCCTCCACGCTTTTGCCCCTGACATCCACACGGCTCTCCCACAAGCACTCCCGTCTTCCTTTCCCTCACCTCCTACAACTTACCACTCTCCTCCTGACACTTCCTGCCTGGAGCAGCCACTCTCCTTCAAAGCCTGCCTAACATGTGCAGGCCCACCCGGGGAGCACCATGGCCTCCGCTCTTTTGGCCCTGACATGCCTACGGCTCTCCCACAAGCACTCACATCCTCCTTTCCCTCACCTCCTACAACTTACCACTGCCCTCCTCACACTTTCGGACTGGAGCAGCCACTCTCCTCCAAAGCCTGCCTAACATGTACAAGCCCACACGGGGAGCACCATTGCCTCCACCCTTTTGGCCCTGACATCCCTACGGCTCTCCCACAAGCACTCCCATCCGCATTTCCTTCACCTCCTACAGCTTACCACTGCCCTCCTCACACTTTCCAATTAGAGCAGCCAATCTCCTCCAACGCCTGCCTAACATGTACAGGCCCACACGGGGAGCACCATTGCATCCACCCTTTTGGCCCTCACATGCCTACGGCTCTCCCACAAGCACTCCAATCCTCCTACCCCTCACCTCCTACAACCTAGGACAGCCCTCCTCACACTTTCGGACTGGAGCTGCCAATCTCCTCCAACCTGTGCCTAACATGTACAGGCCCACACGGGGAGCACCATGGCCTCCACCCTTTTGGCCCTGACATGCCTACGGCTCTCCCACAAGCACTCCCGTCTTCCTTTCCCTCACCTCCTACAACTTTCCACTTCCCTCCTCACACTTCCTGCCTGGAGCAGCCACTCTCCTCCAACGCCTGCCTAGTATGCACAGGCCCACACGGGGAGCACCATTGCCTCCACCCTTTTGGCCCTGACATGCCTACGGCTCTCCCACAAGCACTCCCGTCTTCCTTTCCCTCACCTCCTACAACTTACAACTGCCCTCCTCACACTTTCGGACTGGAGCAGCCAATCTCCTCCCAAGCCTGCCTAACATATACAGGCCCACACGCGGAGCACCATTGCCTCCACCCTTTTGGCGCTGACATGCCTACGGCTCTCCCACAACCACTCCCGTCTTCCTTTCCCTCACCTCCTACAACTTACCACTGCCCTCCTCACACTTTCCCATTAGAGCAGCCACTCTCCTCCAAAGCCTGCCTAACATGTACAGGCCCACACGGGGAGCACCATTGCCTCCTCCCTTTTGGCCCTGACATCCACACGGCTCTCCCACAAGCACTCACATCCTCCTTTCCCTCACCTCCTACAACCTACAGCAGCCCTCGTCACACTTCCTGCCTGGAGCAGCCGCTATCCTCCAAAGCCTGCCTAGCATGTACAGGCCCACACGGGGAGCACCATTGCCTCCACCCTTTAGGCCGTGACATGCCTACGGCTCTCCCTCAAGCACTCCCGTCTTCCTTTCCCTCACCTCCTACAACTTGCCACTGCCCTCCTCACAATTTCCCATTAGAGCAGCCAATCTACTCCAAAGCCTGCCTACCATGCACAGGTCCACACGGGGAGCACCATGGCCTCCACCCTTTAGACCCTGACATCCACACGGCTCTCCCACAACCACTCCCACCCTCCGTTCCCTACCCTACTCCAACTTCCGACAGCCCTCCTCACACTTTCGGACTGGAGCAGCCAATCTCCTCCAACGCCTGCCTAACACGTACAGACCCACCGGGGGAGCACCATTGTCTCCACCCTTTTGGCCCTGACATCCACACGGCTCTCCCACAAGCACTCCCGCCCTCCTTCCCCTCACCTCCTGCAACCTACAGCAGCCCTCCTCACACTTTCGGACTGGAGCAGCCGCTCTCCTCCAAAGCCTGCCTAGCATGTACAGGCCCACACGGGGAGCACCATTGCCTCCACGCTTTTGCCCCTGACATCCACACGGCTCTCCCACAAGCACTCCCGTCTTCCTTTCCCTCACCTCCTACAACTTACCACTCTCCTCCTGACACTTCCTGCCTGGAGCAGCCACTCTCCTTCAAAGCCTGCCTAACATGTGCAGGCCCACCCGGGGAGCACCATGGCCTCCGCTCTTTTGGCCCTGACATGCCTACGGCTCTCCCACAAGCACTCACATCCTCCTTTCCCTCACCTCCTACAACTTACCACTGCCCTCCTCACACTTTCGGACTGGAGCAGCCACTCTCCTCCAAAGCCTGCCTAACATGTACAAGCCCACACGGGGAGCACCATTGCCTCCACCCTTTTGGCCCTGACATCCCTACGGCTCTCCCACAAGCACTCCCATCCGCATTTCCTTCACCTCCTACAGCTTACCACTGCCCTCCTCACACTTTCCAATTAGAGCAGCCAATCTCCTCCAACGCCTGCCTAACATGTACAGGCCCACACGGGGAGCACCATTGCATCCACCCTTTTGGCCCTCACATGCCTACGGCTCTCCCACAAGCACTCCAATCCTCCTACCCCTCACCTCCTACAACCTAGGACAGCCCTCCTCACACTTTCGGACTGGAGCTGCCAATCTCCTCCAACCTGTGCCTAACATGTACAGGCCCACACGGGGAGCACCATGGCCTCCACCCTTTTGGCCCTGACATGCCTACGGCTCTCCCACAAGCACTCCCGTCTTCCTTTCCCTCACCTCCTACAACTTTCCACTTCCCTCCTCACACTTCCTGCCTGGAGCAGCCACTCTCCTCCAACGCCTGCCTAGTATGCACAGGCCCACACGGGGAGCACCATTGCCTCCACCCTTTTGGCCCTGACATGCCTACGGCTCTCCCACAAGCACTCCCGTCTTCCTTTCCCTCACCTCCTACAACTTACAACTGCCCTCCTCACACTTTCGGACTGGAGCAGCCACTCTCCTCCAAAGCCTGCCTAACATGTGCAGGCCCACACGGGGAGCACCATGGCATCCACCCTTTTGGCCCTGACATGCCTACGGCACTCCTACAAGCACTCCCGCCCTCCTTTCCCTACCCTTCTCCAACTTACGACTGCCCTCCTCACACTTTCGGACTTGAGCAGCCAATCTCCTCCCAAGCCTGCCTAACATGTACAGGCCCACACGCGGAGCACCATTGCCTCCACCCTTTTGGCGCTGACATGCCTACGGCTCTCCCACAACCACTCCCGTCTTCCTTTCCCTCACCTCCTACAACTTACCACTGCCCTCCTCACACTTTCCCATTAGAGCAGCCACTCTCCTCCAAAGCCTGCCTAACATGTACAGGCCCACACGGGGAGCACCATTGCCTCCTCCCTTTTGGCCCTGACATCCACACGGCTCTCCCACAAGCACTCCCATCCTCCTTTCCCTCACCTCCTACAACCTACAGCAGCCCTCGTCACACTTCCTGCCTGGAGCAGCCGCTATCCTCCAAAGCCTGCCTAGCATGTACAGGCCCACACGGGGAGCACCATTGCCTCCACCCTTTAGGCCGTGACATGCCTACGGCTCTCCCTCAAGCACTCCCGTCTTCCTTTCCCTCACCTCCTACAACTTGCCACTGCCCTCCTCACAATTTCCCATTAGAGCAGCCAATCTACTCCAAAGCCTGCCTACCATGCACAGGTCCACACGGGGAGCACCATGGCCTCCACCCTTTAGACCCTGACATCCACACGGCTCTCCCACAACCACTCCCACCCTCCGTTCCCTACCCTACTACAACTTCCGACAGCCCTCCTCACACTTTCGGACTGGAGCAGCCAATCTCCTCCAACGCCTGCCTAACACGTACAGACCCACCGGGGGAGCACCATTGTCTCCACCCTTTTGGCCCTGACATCCACACGGCTCTCCCACAAGCACTCCCGCCCTCCTTCCACTCACCTCCTGCAACCTACAGCAGCCCTCCTCACACTTTCGGACTGGAGCAGCCGCTCTCCTCCAAAGCCTGCCTAGCATGTACAGGCCCACACGGGGAGCACCATTGCCTCCACGCTTTTGCCCCTGACATCCACACGGCTCTCCCACAAGCACTCCCGTCTTCCTTTCCCTCACCTCCTACAACTTACCACTCTCCTCCTGACACTTCCTGCCTGGAGCAGCCACTCTCCTTCAAAGCCTGCCTAACATGTGCAGGCCCACCCGGGGAGCACCATGGCCTCCGCTCTTTTGGCCCTGACATGCCTACGGCTCTCCCACAAGCACTCACATCCTCCTTTCCCTCACCTCCTACAACTTACCACTGCCCTCCTCACACTTTCGGACTGGAGCAGCCACTCTCCTCCAAAGCCTGCCTAACATGTACAAGCCCACACGGGGAGCACCATTGCCTCCACCCTTTTGGCCCTGACATCCACACGGCTCTCCCACAAGCACTCCCATCCGCATTTCCTTCACCTCCTACAGCTTACCACTGCCCTCCTCACACTTTCCAATTAGAGCAGCCCATCTCCTCCTACGCCTGCCTAACATGTACAGGCCCACACGGGGAGCACCATTGCCTCCACCCTTTTGGCCCTCACATGCCTACGGCTCTCCCACAAGCACTCCAATCCTCCTACCCCTCACCTCCTACAACCTAGGACAGCCCTCCTCACACTTTCGGACTGGAGCTGCCAATCTCCTCCAACCTGTGCCTAACATGTACAGGCCCACACGGGGAGCACCATGGCCTCCACCCTTTTGGCCCTGACATGCCTACGGCTCTCCCACAAGCACTCCCGTCTTCCTTTCCCTCACCTCCTACAACTTTCCACTTCCCTCCTCACACTTCCTGCCTGGAGCAGCCACTCTCCTCCAACGCCTGCCTAGTATGCACAGGCCCACACGGGGAGCACCATTGCCTCCACCCTTTTGGCCCTGACATCCACACGGCTCTCCCACAAGCACTCCCGTCTTCCTTTCCCTCACCTCCTACAACTTACAACTGCCCTCCTCACACTTTCGGACTGGAGCAGCCACTCTCCTCCAAAGCCTGCCTAACATGTGCAGGACCACATTGGGAGCACCATGGCATCCACCCTTTTGGCCCTGACATGCCTACGGCACACCTACAAGCACTCCCGCCCTCCTTTCCCTACCCTTCTCCAACTTACGACTGCCCTCCTCACACTTTCGGACTTGAGCAGCCAATCTCCTCCCAAGCCTGCCTAGCATGCACAGGCCAACACGGGGAGCACCATTGCCTCCACCATTTTGGCCCTGACATGCCTACGGCTCTCCCACAAGCACTCCCGCCCTCTTTTCCCTCAACACCTACAACCTACAACAGCTCTCCTCACACTTCCTGCCTGGAGAAGCTGCTATCCTCGAAAGCCTGCCTAGCATGTACAGGCCCACACGGGGAGCACCATTGCATCCACCCTTTTGGCCCTGACATGCCTACGGCTCTCCCACAAGCACTCCCGTCTTCCTTTCCCTCACCTCCTACAACTTACCACTGCCCTCCTCACACTTTCCCATTAGAGCAGCCACTCTCCTCCAAAGCCTGCCTAACATGTACAGGCCCACACGGGGAGCACCATTGCCTCCTCCCTTTTGGCCCTGACATCCACACGGCTCTCCCACAAGCACTCCCATCCTCCTTTCCCTCACCTCCTACAACCTACAGCAGCCCTCGTCACACTTCCTGCCTGGAGCAGCCGCTATCCTCCAAAGCCTGCCTAGCATGTACAGGCCCACACGGGGAGCACCATTGCCTCCACCCTTTTGGCCCTGACATCCCTACGGCTCTCCCACAAGCACTCCCATCCGCATTTCCTTCACCTCCTACAGCTTACCACTGCCCTCCTCACACTTTCCAATTAGAGCAGCCAATCTCCTCCCAAGCCTGCCTAACATGTACAGGCCCACACGCGGAGCACCATTGCATCCACCCTTTTGGCCCTCACATGCCTACGGCTCTCCCACAAGCACTCCAATCCTCCTACCCCTCACCTCCTACAACCTAGGACAGCCCTCCTCACACTTTCGGACTGGAGCTGCCAATCTCCTCCAACCTGTGCCTAACATGTACAGGCCCACACGGGGAGCACCATGGCCTCCACCCTTTTGGCCCTGACATGCCTACGGCTCTCCCACAAGCACTCCCGTCTTCCTTTCCCTCACCTCCTACAACTTTCCACTTCCCTCCTCACACTTCCTGCCTGGAGCAGCCACTCTCCTCCAACGCCTGCCTAGTATGCACAGGCCCACACGGGGAGCACCATTGCCTCCACCCTTTTGGCCCTGACATGCCTACGGCTCTCCCACAAGCACTCCCGTCTTCCTTTCCCTCACCTCCTACAACTTACAACTGCCCTCCTCACACTTTCGGACTGGAGCAGCCACTCTCCTCCAAAGCCTGCCTAACATGTGCAGGCCCACACGGGGAGCACCATGGCATCCACCCTTTTGGCCCTGACATGCCTACGGCACTCCTACAAGCACTCCCGCCCTCCTTTCCCTACCCTTCTCCAACTTACGACTGCCCTCCTCACACTTTCGGACTTGAGCAGCCAATCTCCTCCCAAGCCTGCCTAACATGTACAGGCCCACACGCGGAGCACCATTGCCTCCACCCTTTTGGCGCTGACATGCCTACGGCTCTCCCACAACCACTCCCGTCTTCCTTTCCCTCACCTCCTACAACTTACCACTGCCCTCCTCACACTTTCCCATTAGAGCAGCCACTCTCCTCCAAAGCCTGCCTAACATGTACAGGCCCACACGGGGAGCACCATTGCCTCCTCCCTTTTGGCCCTGACATCCACACGGCTCTCCCACAAGCACTCCCATCCTCCTTTCCCTCACCTCCTACAACCTACAGCAGCCCTCGTCACACTTCCTGCCTGGAGCAGCCGCTATCCTCCAAAGCCTGCCTAGCATGTACAGGCCCACACGGGGAGCACCATTGCCTCCACCCTTTAGGCCGTGACATGCCTACGGCTCTCCCTCAAGCACTCCCGTCTTCCTTTCCCTCACCTCCTACAACTTGCCACTGCCCTCCTCACAATTTCCCATTAGAGCAGCCAATCTACTCCAAAGCCTGCCTACCATGCACAGGTCCACACGGGGAGCACCATGGCCTCCACCCTTTAGACCCTGACATCCACACGGCTCTCCCACAACCACTCCCACCCTCCGTTCCCTACCCTACTACAACTTCCGACAGCCCTCCTCACACTTTCGGACTGGAGCAGCCAATCTCCTCCAACGCCTGCCTAACACGTACAGACCCACCGGGGGAGCACCATTGTCTCCACCCTTTTGGCCCTGACATCCACACGGCTCTCCCACAAGCACTCCCGCCCTCCTTCCACTCACCTCCTGCAACCTACAGCAGCCCTCCTCACACTTTCGGACTGGAGCAGCCGCTCTCCTCCAAAGCCTGCCTAGCATGCACAGGCCCACACGGGGAGCACCATTGCCTCCACGCTTTTGCCCCTGACATCCACACGGCTCTCCCACAAGCACTCCCGTCTTCCTTTCCCTCACCTCCTACAACTTACCACTCTCCTCCTGACACTTCCTGCCTGGAGCAGCCACTCTCCTTCAAAGCCTGCCTAACATGTGCAGGCCCACCCGGGGAGCACCATGGCCTCCGCTCTTTTGGCCCTGACATGCCTACGGCTCTCCCACAAGCACTCACATCCTCCTTTCCCTCACCTCCTACAACTTACCACTGCCCTCCTCACACTTTCGGACTGGAGCAGCCACTCTCCTCCAAAGCCTGCCTAACATGTACAAGCCCACACGGGGAGCACCATTGCCTCCACCCTTTTGGCCCTGACATCCACACGGCTCTCCCACAAGCACTCCCATCCGCATTTCCTTCACCTCCTACAGCTTACCACTGCCCTCCTCACACTTTCCAATTAGAGCAGCCCATCTCCTCCAACGCCTGCCTAACATGTACAGGCCCACACGGGGAGCACCATTGCCTCCACCCTTTTGGCCCTCACATGCCTACGGCTCTCCCACAAGCACTCCAATCCTCCTACCCCTCACCTCCTACAACCTAGGACAGCCCTCCTCACACTTTCGGACTGGAGCTGCCAATCTCCTCCAACCTGTGCCTAACATGTACAGGCCCACACGGGGAGCACCATGGCCTCCACCCTTTTGGCCCTGACATGCCTACGGCTCTCCCACAAGCACTCCCGTCTTCCTTTCCCTCACCTCCTACAACTTTCCACTTCCCTCCTCACACTTCCTGCCTGGAGCAGCCACTCTCCTCCAACGCCTGCCTAGTATGCACAGGCCCACACGGGGAGCACCATTGCCTCCACCCTTTTGGCCCTGACATGCCTACGGCTCTCCCACAAGCACTCCCGTCTTCCTTTCCCTCACCTCCTACAACTTACAACTGCCCTCCTCACACTTTCGGACTGGAGCAGCCACTCTCCTCCAAAGCCTGCCTAACATGTGCAGGCCCACACGGGGAGCACCATGGCATCCACCCTTTTGGCCCTGACATCCACACGGCTCTCCCACAAGCACTCCCGCCCTCCTTTCCCTACCCTTCTCCAACTTACGACTGCCCTCCTCACACTTTCGGACTTGAGCAGCCAATCTCCTCCCAAGCCTGCCTAACATGTACAGGCCCACACGCGGAGCACCATTGCCTCCACCCTTTTGGCGCTGACATGCCTACGGCTCTCCCACAACCACTCCCGTCTTCCTTTCCCTCACCTCCTACAACTTACCACTGCCCTCCTCACACTTTCCCATTAGAGCAGCCACTCTCCTCCAAAGCCTGCCTAACATGTACAGGCCCACACGGGGAGCACCATTGCCTCCTCCCTTTTGGCCCTGACATCCACACGGCTCTCCCACAAGCACTCCCATCCTCCTTTCCCTCACCTCCTACAACCTACAGCAGCCCTCGTCACACTTCCTGCCTGGAGCAGCCGCTATCCTCCAAAGCCTGCCTAGCATGTACAGGCCCACACGGGGAGCACCATTGCCTCCACCCTTTAGGCCGTGACATGCCTACGGCTCTCCCTCAAGCACTCCCGTCTTCCTTTCCCTCACCTCCTACAACTTGCCACTGCCCTCCTCACAATTTCCCATTAGAGCAGCCAATCTATTCCAAAGCCTGCCTACCATGCACAGGTCCACACGGGGAGCACCATGGCCTCCACCCTTTAGACCCTGACATCCACACGGCTCTCCCACAACCACTCCCACCCTCCGTTCCCTACCCTACTACAACTTCCGACAGCCCTCCTCACACTTTCGGACTGGAGCAGCCAATCTCCTCCAACGCCTGCCTAACACGTACAGACCCACCGGGGGAGCACCATTGTCTCCACCCTTTTGGCCCTGACATCCACACGGCTCTCCCACAAGCACTCCCGCCCTCCTTCCACTCACCTCCTGCAACCTACAGCAGCCCTCCTCACACTTTCGGACTGGAGCAGCCGCTCTCCTCCAAAGCCTGCCTAGCATGTACAGGCCCACACGGGGAGCACCATTGCCTCCACGCTTTTGCCCCTGACATCCACACGGCTCTCCCACAAGCACTCCCGTCTTCCTTTCCCTCACCTCCTACAACTTACCACTCTCCTCCTGACACTTCCTGCCTGGAGCAGCCACTCTCCTTCAAAGCCTGCCTAACATGTGCAGGCCCACCCGGGGAGCACCATGGCCTCCGCTCTTTTGGCCCTGACATGCCTACGGCTCTCCCACAAGCACTCACATCCTCCTTTCCCTCACCTCCTACAACTTACCACTGCCCTCCTCACACTTTCGGACTGGAGCAGCCACTCTCCTCCAAAGCCTGCCTAACATGTACAAGCCCACACGGGGAGCACCATTGCCTCCACCCTTTTGGCCCTGACATCCACACGGCTCTCCCACAAGCACTCCCATCCGCATTTCCTTCACCTCCTACAGCTTACCACTGCCCTCCTCACACTTTCCAATTAGAGCAGCCCATCTCCTCCTACGCCTGCCTAACATGTACAGGCCCACACGGGGAGCACCATTGCCTCCACCCTTTTGGCCCTCACATGCCTACGGCTCTCCCACAAGCACTCCAATCCTCCTACCCCTCACCTCCTACAACCTAGGACAGCCCTCCTCACACTTTCGGACTGGAGCTGCCAATCTCCTCCAACCTGTGCCTAACATGTACAGGCCCACACGGGGAGCACCATGGCCTCCACCCTTTTGGCCCTGACATGCCTACGGCTCTCCCACAAGCACTCCCGTCTTCCTTTCCCTCACCTCCTACAACTTTCCACTTCCCTCCTCACACTTCCTGCCTGGAGCAGCCACTCTCCTCCAACGCCTGCCTAGTATGCACAGGCCCACACGGGGAGCACCATTGCCTCCACCCTTTTGGCCCTGACATCCACACGGCTCTCCCACAAGCACTCCCGTCTTCCTTTCCCTCACCTCCTACAACTTACAACTGCCCTCCTCACACTTTCGGACTGGAGCAGCCACTCTCCTCCAAAGCCTGCCTAACATGTGCAGGACCACATTGGGAGCACCATGGCATCCACCCTTTTGGCCCTGACATGCCTACGGCACACCTACAAGCACTCCCGCCCTCCTTTCCCTACCCTTCTCCAACTTACGACTGCCCTCCTCACACTTTCGGACTTGAGCAGCTAATCTCCTCCTAAGCCTGCCTAGCATGCACAGGCCAACACGGGGAGCACCATTGCCTCCACCATTTTGGCCCTGACATGCCTACGGCTCTCCCACAAGCACTCCCGCCCTCTTTTCCCTCAACACCTACAACCTACAACAGCTCTCCTCACACTTCCTGCCTGGAGAAGCTGCTATCCTCGAAAGCCTGCCTAGCATGTACAGGCCCACACGGGGAGCACCATTGCATCCACCCTTTTGGCCCTGACATGCCTACGGCTCTCCCACAAGCACTCCCGCCCTCCTTTCCCTACCCTTCTCCAACTTACGACTGCCCTCCTCACACTTTCGGACTTGAGCAGCCAATCTCCTCCCAAGCCTGCCTAACATGTACAGGCCCACACGCGGAGCACCATTGCCTCCACCCTTTTGGCGCTGACATGCCTACGGCTCTCCCACAACCACTCCCGTCTTCCTTTCCCTCACCTCCTACAACTTACCACTGCCCTCCTCACACTTTCCCATTAGAGCAGCCACTCTCCTCCAAAGCCTGCCTAACATGTACAGGCCCACACGGGGAGCACCATTGCCTCCTCCCTTTTGGCCCTGACATCCACACGGCTCTCCCACAAGCACTCACATCCTCCTTTCCCTCACCTCCTACAACCTACAGCAGCCCTCGTCACACTTCCTGCCTGGAGCAGCCGCTATCCTCCAAAGCCTGCCTAGCATGTACAGGCCCACACGGGGAGCACCATTGCCTCCACCCTTTAGGCCGTGACATGCCTACGGCTCTCCCTCAAGCACTCCCGTCTTCCTTTCCCTCACCTCCTACAACTTGCCACTGCCCTCCTCACAATTTCCCATTAGAGCAGCCAATCTACTCCAAAGCCTGCCTACCATGCACAGGTCCACACGGGGAGCACCATGGCCTCCACCCTTTAGACCCTGACATCCACACGGCTCTCCCACAACCACTCCCACCCTCCGTTCCCTACCCTACTACAACTTCCGACAGCCCTCCTCACACTTTCGGACTGGAGCAGCCAATCTCCTCCAACGCCTGCCTAACACGTACAGACCCACCGGGGGAGCACCATTGTCTCCACCCTTTTGGCCCTGACATCCACACCGCTCTCCCACAAGCACTCCCGCCCTCCTTCCCCTCACCTCCTGCAACCTACAGCAGCCCTCCTCACACTTTCGGACTGGAGCAGCCGCTCTCCTCCAAAGCCTGCCTAGCATGTACAGGCCCACACGGGGAGCACCATTGCCTCCACGCTTTTGCCCCTGACATCCACACGGCTCTCCCACAAGCACTCCCGTCTTCCTTTCCCTCACCTCCTACAACTTACCACTCTCCTCCTGACACTTCCTGCCTGGAGCAGCCACTCTCCTTCAAAGCCTGCCTAACATGTGCAGGCCCACCCGGGGAGCACCATGGCCTCCGCTCTTTTGGCCCTGACATGCCTACGGCTCTCCCACAAGCACTCACATCCTCCTTTCCCTCACCTCCTACAACTTACCACTGCCCTCCTCACACTTTCGGACTGGAGCAGCCACTCTCCTCCAAAGCCTGCCTAACATGTACAAGCCCACACGGGGAGCACCATTGCCTCCACCCTTTTGGCCCTGACATCCCTACGGCTCTCCCACAAGCACTCCCATCCGCATTTCCTTCACCTCCTACAGCTTACCACTGCCCTCCTCACACTTTCCAATTAGAGCAGCCAATCTCCTCCAACGCCTGCCTAACATGTACAGGCCCACACGCGGAGCACCATTGCATCCACCCTTTTGGCCCTCACATGCCTACGGCTCTCCCACAAGCACTCCAATCCTCCTACCCCTCACCTCCTACAACCTAGGACAGCCCTCCTCACACTTTCGGACTGGAGCTGCCAATCTCCTCCAACCTGTGCCTAACATGTACAGGCCCACACGGGGAGCACCATGGCCTCCACCCTTTTGGCCCTGACATCCACACGGCTCTCCCACAAGCACTCCCGTCTTCCTTTCCCTCACCTCCTACAACTTTCCACTTCCCTCCTCACACTTCCTGCCTGGAGCAGCCACTCTCCTCCAACGCCTGCCTAGTATGCACAGGCCCACACGGGGAGCACCATTGCCTCCACCCTTTTGGCCCTGACATCCACACGGCTCTCCCACAAGCACTCCCGTCTTCCTTTCCCTCACCTCCTACAACTTACAACTGCCCTCCTCACACTTTCGGACTGGAGCAGCCACTCTCCTCCAAAGCCTGCCTAACATGTGCAGGCCCACACGGGGAGCACCATGGCATCCACCCTTTTGGCCCTGACATGCCTACGGCACTCCTACAAGCACTCCCGCCCTCCTTTCCCTACCCTTCTCCAACTTACGACTGCCCTCCTCACACTTTCGGACTTGAGCAGCCAATCTCCTCCCAAGCCTGCCTAACATGTACAGGCCCACACGCGGAGCACCATTGCCTCCACCCTTTTGGCGCTGACATGCCTACGGCTCTCCCACAACCACTCCCGTCTTCCTTTCCCTCACCTCCTACAACTTACCACTGCCCTCCTCACACTTTCCCATTAGAGCAGCCACTCTCCTCCAAAGCCTGCCTAACATGTACAGGCCCACACGGGGAGCACCATTGCCTCCTCCCTTTTGGCCCTGACATCCACACGGCTCTCCCACAAGCACTCCCATCCTCCTTTCCCTCACCTCCTACAACCTACAGCAGCCCTCGTCACACTTCCTGCCTGGAGCAGCCGCTATCCTCCAAAGCCTGCCTAGCATGTACAGGCCCACACGGGGAGCACCATTGCCTCCACCCTTTAGGCCGTGACATGCCTACGGCTCTCCCTCAAGCACTCCCGTCTTCCTTTCCCTCACCTCCTACAACTTGCCACTGCCCTCCTCACAATTTCCCATTAGAGCAGCCAATCTACTCCAAAGCCTGCCTACCATGCACAGGTCCACACGGGGAGCACCATGGCCTCCACCCTTTAGACCCTGACATCCACACGGCTCTCCCACAACCACTCCCACCCTCCGTTCCCTACCCTACTACAACTTCCGACAGCCCTCCTCACACTTTCGGACTGGAGCAGCCAATCTCCTCCAACGCCTGCCTAACACGTACAGACCCACCGGGGGAGCACCATTGTCTCCACCCTTTTGGCCCTGACATCCACACGGCTCTCCCACAAGCACTCCCGCCCTCCTTCCACTCACCTCCTGCAACCTACAGCAGCCCTCCTCACACTTTCGGACTGGAGCAGCCGCTCTCCTCCAAAGCCTGCCTAGCATGTACAGGCCCACACGGGGAGCACCATTGCCTCCACGCTTTTGCCCCTGACATCCACACGGCTCTCCCACAAGCACTCCCGTCTTCCTTTCCCTCACCTCCTACAACTTACCACTCTCCTCCTGACACTTCCTGCCTGGAGCAGCCACTCTCCTTCAAAGCCTGCCTAACATGTGCAGGCCCACCCGGGGAGCACCATGGCCTCCGCTCTTTTGGCCCTGACATGCCTACGGCTCTCCCACAAGCACTCACATCCTCCTTTCCCTCACCTCCTACAACTTACCACTGCCCTCCTCACACTTTCGGACTGGAGCAGCCACTCTCCTCCAAAGCCTGCCTAACATGTACAAGCCCACACGGGGAGCACCATTGCCTCCACCCTTTTGGCCCTGACATCCCTACGGCTCTCCCACAAGCACTCGCATCCGCATTTCCTTCACCTCCTACAGCTTACCACTGCCCTCCTCACACTTTCCAATTAGAGCAGCCAATCTCCTCCTACGCCTGCCTAACATGTACAGGCCCACACGGGGAGCACCATTGCCTCCACCCTTTTGGCCCTCACATGCCTACGGCTCTCCCACAAGCACTCCAATCCTCCTACCCCTCACCTCCTACAACCTAGGACAGCCCTCCTCACACTTTCGGACTGGAGCTGCCAATCTCCTCCAACCTGTGCCTAACATGTACAGGCCCACACGGGGAGCACCATGGCCTCCACCCTTTTGGCCCTGACATGCCTACGGCTCTCCCACAAGCACTCCCGTCTTCCTTTCCCTCACCTCCTACAACTTTCCACTTCCCTCCTCACACTTCCTGCCTGGAGCAGCCACTCTCCTCCAACGCCTGCCTAGTATGCACAGGCCCACACGGGGAGCACCATTGCCTCCACCCTTTTGGCCCTGACATCCACACGGCTCTCCCACAAGCACTCCCGTCTTCCTTTCCCTCACCTCCTACAACTTACAACTGCCCTCCTCACACTTTCGGACTGGAGCAGCCACTCTCCTCCAAAGCCTGCCTAACATGTGCAGGACCACATTGGGAGCACCATGGCATCCACCCTTTTGGCCCTGACATGCCTACGGCACACCTACAAGCACTCCCGCCCTCCTTTCCCTACCCTTCTCCAACTTACGACTGCCCTCCTCACACTTTCGGACTTGAGCAGCTAATCTCCTCCTAAGCCTGCCTAGCATGCACAGGCCAACACGGGGAGCACCATTGCCTCCACCATTTTGGCCCTGACATGCCTACGGCTCTCCCACAAGCACTCCCGCCCTCTTTTCCCTCAACACCTACAACCTACAACAGCTCTCCTCACACTTCCTGCCTGGAGAAGCTGCTATCCTCGAAAGCCTGCCTAGCATGTACAGGCCCACACGGGGAGCACCATTGCATCCACCCTTTTGGCCCTGACATGCCTACGGCTCTCCCACAAGCACTCCCGCCCTCCTTTCCCTACCCTTCTCCAACTTACGACTGCCCTCCTCACACTTTCGGACTTGAGCAGCCAATCTCCTCCCAAGCCTGCCTAACATGTACAGGCCCACACGCGGAGCACCATTGCCTCCACCCTTTTGGCGCTGACATGCCTACGGCTCTCCCACAACCACTCCCGTCTTCCTTTCCCTCACCTCCTACAACTTACCACTGCCCTCCTCACACTTTCCCATTAGAGCAGCCACTCTCCTCCAACGCCTGCCTAACATGTACAGGCCCACACGGGGAGCACCATTGCCTCCTCCCTTTTGGCCCTGACATCCACACGGCTCTCCCACAAGCACTCACATCCTCCTTTCCCTCACCTCCTACAACCTACAGCAGCCCTCGTCACACTTCCTGCCTGGAGCAGCCGCTATCCTCCAAAGCCTGCCTAGCATGTACAGGCCCACACGGGGAGCACCATTGCCTCCACCCTTTAGGCCGTGACATGCCTACGGCTCTCCCTCAAGCACTCCCGTCTTCCTTTCCCTCACCTCCTACAACTTGCCACTGCCCTCCTCACAATTTCCCATTAGAGCAGCCAATCTACTCCAAAGCCTGCCTACCATGCACAGGTCCACACGGGGAGCACCATGGCCTCCACCCTTTAGACCCTGACATCCACACGGCTCTCCCACAACCACTCCCACCCTCCGTTCCCTACCCTACTCCAACTTCCGACAGCCCTCCTCACACTTTCGGACTGGAGCAGCCAATCTCCTCCAACACCTGCCTAACACGTACAGACCCACCGGGGGAGCACCATTGTCTCCACCCTTTTGGCCCTGACATCCACACGGCTCTCCCACAAGCACTCCCGCCCTCCTTCCCCTCACCTCCTGCAACCTACAGCAGCCCTCCTCACACTTTCGGACTGGAGCAGCCGCTCTCCTCCAAAGCCTGCCTAGCATGTACAGGCCCACACGGGGAGCACCATTGCCTCCACGCTTTTGCCCCTGACATCCACACGGCTCTCCCACAAGCACTCCCGTCTTCCTTTCCCTCACCTCCTACAACTTACCACTCTCCTCCTGACACTTCCTGCCTGGAGCAGCCACTCTCCTTCAAAGCCTGCCTAACATGTGCAGGCCCACCCGGGGAGCACCATGGCATCCGCTCTTTTGGCCCTGACATGCCTACGGCTCTCCCACAAGCACTCACATCCTCCTTTCCCTCACCTCCTACAACTTACCACTGCCCTCCTCACACTTTCGGACTGGAGCAGCCACTCTCCTCCAAAGCCTGCCTAACATGTACAAGCCCACACGGGGAGCACCATTGCCTCCACCCTTTTGGCCCTGACATCCCTACGGCTCTCCCACAAGCACTCCCATCCGCATTTCCTTCACCTCCTACAGCTTACCACTGCCCTCCTCACACTTTCCAATTAGAGCAGCCAATCTCCTCCAACGCCTGCCTAACATGTACAGGCCCACACGGGGAGCACCATTGCCTCCACCCTTTTGGCCCTCACATGCCTACGGCTCTCCCACAAGCACTCCAATCCTCCTACCCCTCACGTCCTACAACCTAGGACAGCCCTCCTCACACTTTCGGACTGGAGCTGCCAATCTCCTCCAACCTGTGCCTAACATGTACAGGCCCACACGGGGAGCACCATGGCCTCCACCCTTTTGGCCCTGACATGCCTACGGCTCTCCCACAAGCACTCCCGTCTTCCTTTCCCTCACCTCCTACAACTTTCCACTTCCCTCCTCACACTTCCTGCCTGGAGCAGCCACTCTCCTCCAACGCCTGCCTAGTATGCACAGGCCCACACGGGGAGCACCATTGCCTCCACCCTTTTGGCCCTGACATCCACACGGCTCTCCCACAAGCACTCCCGTCTTCCTTTCCCTCACCTCCTACAACTTACAACTGCCCTCCTCACACTTTCGGACTGGAGCAGCCACTCTCCTCCAAAGCCTGCCTAACATGTGCAGGCCCACACGGGGAGCACCATGGCATCCACCCTTTTGGCCCTGACATGCCTACGGCACTCCTACAAGCACTCCCGCCCTCCTTTCCCTACCCTTCTCCAACTTACGACTGCCCTCCTCACACTTTCGGACTGGAGCAGCTATTCTCCTCCTAAGCCTGCCTAGCATGCACAGGCCCACACGCGGAGCACCATTGCCTCCACCCTTTTGGCGCTGACATGCCTACGGCTCTCCCACAACCACTCCCGTCTTCCTTTCCCTCACCTCCTACAACTTACCACTGCCCTCCTCACACTTCCTGCCTGGAGCAGCCACTCTCCTCCAAAGCCTGCCTAACATGTACAGGCCCACACGGGGAGCACCATTGCCTCCTCCCTTTTGGCCCTGACATCCACACGGCTCTCCCACAAGCACTCACATCCTCCTTTCCCTCACCTCCTACAACCTACAGCAGCCCTCGTCACACTTCCTGCCTGGAGCAGCCGCTATCCTCCAAAGCCTGCCTAGCATGTACAGGCCCACACGGGGAGCACCATTGCCTCCACCCTTTAGGCCGTGACATGCCTACGGCTCTCCCTCAAGCACTCCCGTCTTCCTTTCCCTCACCTCCTACAACTTGCCACTGCCCTCCTCACAATTTCCCATTAGAGCAGCCAATCTACTCCAAAGCCTGCCTACCATGCACAGGTCCACACGGGGAGCACCATGGCCTCCACCCTTTAGACCCTGACATCCACACGGCTCTCCCACAACCACTCCCACCCTCCGTTCCCTACCCTACTACAACTTCCGACAGCCCTCCTCACACTTTCGGACTGGAGCAGCCAATCTCCTCCAACGCCTGCCTAACACGTACAGACCCACCGGGGGAGCACCATTGTCTCCACCCTTTTGGCCCTGACATCCACACGGCTCTCCCACAAGCACTCCCGCCCTCCTTCCCCTCACCTCCTGCAACCTACAGCAGCCCTCCTCACACTTTCGGACTGGAGCAGCCGCTCTCCTCCAAAGCCTGCCTAGCATGTACAGGCCCACACGGGGAGCACCATTGCCTCCACGCTTTTGCCCCTGACATCCACACGGCTCTCCCACAAGCACTCCCGTCTTCCTTTCCCTCACCTCCTACAACTTACCACTCTCCTCCTGACACTTCCTGCCGGGAGCAGCCAATCTCCTTCAAAGCCTGCCTAACATGTGCAGGCCCACCCGGGGAGCACCATGGCCTCCGCTCTTTTGGCCCTGACATGCCTACGGCTCTCCCACAACCACTCCCGTCTTCCTTTCCCTCACCTCCTACAACTTACCACTGCCCTCCTCACACTTTCCCATTAGAGCAGCCACTCTCCTCCAAAGCCTGCCTAACATGTACAGGCCCACACGGGGAGCACCATTGCCTCCTCCCTTTTGGCCCTGACATCCACACGGCTCTCCCACAAGCACTCACATCCTCCTTTCCCTCACCTCCTACAACTTACCACTGCCCTCCTCACACTTTCGGACTGGAGCAGCCACTCTCCTCCAAAGCCTGCCTAACATGTACAAGCCCACACGGGGAGCACCATTGCCTCCACCCTTTTGGCCCTGACATCCCTACGGCTCTCCCACAAGCACTCCCATCCGCATTTCCTTCACCTCCTACAGCTTACCACTGCCCTCCTCACACTTTCCAATTAGAGCAGCCAATCTCCTCCAACGCCTGCCTAACATGTACAGGCCCACACGGGGAGCACCATTGCATCCACCCTTTTGGCCCTCACATGCCTACGGCTCTCCCACAAGCACTCCAATCCTCCTACCCCTCACCTCCTACAACCTAGGACAGCCCTCCTCACACTTTCGGACTGGAGCTGCCAATCTCCTCCAACCTGTGCCTAACATGTACAGGCCCACACGGGGAGCACCATGGCCTCCACCCTTTTGGCCCTGACATGCCTACGGCTCTCCCACAAGCACTCCCGTCTTCCTTTCCCTCACCTCCTACAACTTTCCACTTCCCTCCTCACACTTCCTGCCTGGAGCAGCCACTCTCCTCCAACGCCTGCCTAGTATGCACAGGCCCACACGGGGAGCACCATTGCATCCACCCTTTTGGCCCTGACATCCCTACGGCTCTCCCACAAGCACTCCCATCCGCATTTCCTTCACCTCCTACAGCTTACCACTGCCCTCCTCACACTTTCCCATTAGAGCAGCCACTCTCCTCCAACGCCTGCCTAACATGTACAGGCCCACACGGGGAGCACCATTGCATCCACCCTTTTGGCCCTCACATGCCTACGGCTCTCCCACAAGCACTCCAATCCTCCTACCCCTCACCTCCTACAACCTAGGACAGCCCTCCTCACACTTTCGGACTGGAGCTGCCAATCTCCTCCAACCTGTGCCTAACATGTACAGGCCCACACGGGGAGCACCATGGCCTCCACCCTTTTGGCCCTGACATGCCTACGGCTCTCCCACAAGCACTCCCGTCTTCCTTTCCCTCACCTCCTACAACTTTCCACTTCCCTCCTCACACTTCCTGCCTGGAGCAGCCACTCTCCTCCAACGCCTGCCTAGTATGCACAGGCCCACACGGGGAGCACCATTGCCTCCACCCTTTTGGCCCTGACATGCCTACGGCTCTCCCACAAGCACTCCCGTCTTCCTTTCCCTCACCTCCTACAACTTACAACTGCCCTCCTCACACTTTCGGACTGGAGCAGCCACTCTCCTCCAAAGCCTGCCTAACATGTGCAGGCCCACACGGGGAGCACCATGGCATCCACCCTTTTGGCCCTGACATGCCTACGGCACTCCTACAAGCACTCCCGCCCTCCTTTCCCTACCCTTCTCCAACTTACGACTGCCCTCCTCACACTTTCGGACTTGAGCAGCCAATCTCCTCCCAAGCCTGCCTAACATGTACAGGCCCACACGCGGAGCACCATTGCCTCCACCCTTTTGGCGCTGACATGCCTACGGCTCTCCCACAACCACTCCCGTCTTCCTTTCCCTCACCTCCTACAACTTACCACTGCCCTCCTCACACTTTCCCATTAGAGCAGCCACTCTCCTCCAAAGCCTGCCTAACATGTACAGGCCCACACGGGGAGCACCATTGCCTCCTCCCTTTTGGCCCTGACATCCACACGGCTCTCCCACAAGCACTCACATCCTCCTTTCCCTCACCTCCTACAACCTACAGCAGCCCTCGTCACACTTCCTGCCTGGAGCAGCCGCTATCCTCCAAAGCCTGCCTAGCATGTACAGGCCCACACGGGGAGCACCATTGCCTCCACCCTTTAGGCCGTGACATGCCTACGGCTCTCCCTCAAGCACTCCCGTCTTCCTTTCCCTCACCTCCTACAACTTGCCACTGCCCTCCTCACAATTTCCCATTAGAGCAGCCAATCTACTCCAAAGCCTGCCTACCATGCACAGGTCCACACGGGGAGCACCATGGCCTCCACCCTTTAGACCCTGACATCCACACGGCTCTCCCACAACCACTCCCACCCTCCGTTCCCTACCCTACTACAACTTCCGACAGCCCTCCTCACACTTTCGGACTGGAGCAGCCAATCTCCTCCAACGCCTGCCTAACACGTACAGACCCACCGGGGGAGCACCATTGTCTCCACCCTTTTGGCCCTGACATCCACACGGCTCTCCCACAAGCACTCCCGCCCTCCTTCCCCTCACCTCCTGCAACCTACAGCAGCCCTCCTCACACTTTCGGACTGGAGCAGCCGCTCTCCTCCAAAGCCTGCCTAGCATGTACAGGCCCACACGGGGAGCACCATTGCCTCCACGCTTTTGCCCCTGACATCCACACGGCTCTCCCACAAGCACTCCCGTCTTCCTTTCCCTCACCTCCTACAACTTACCACTCTCCTCCTGACACTTCCTGCCTGGAGCAGCCACTCTCCTTCAAAGCCTGCCTAACATGTGCAGGCCCACCCGGGGAGCACCATGGCCTCCGCTCTTTTGGCCCTGACATGCCTACGGCTCTCCCACAAGCACTCACATCCTCCTTTCCCTCACCTCCTACAACTTACCACTGCCCTCCTCACACTTTCGGACTGGAGCAGCCACTCTCCTTCAAAGCCTGCCTAACATGTGCAGGCCCACCCGGGGAGCACCATGGCCTCCGCTCTTTTGGCCCTGACATGCCTACGGCTCTCCCACAAGCACTCACATCCTCCTTTCCCTCACCTCCTACAACTTACCACTGCCCTCCTCACACTTTCGGACTGGAGCAGCCACTCTCCTCCAAAGCCTGCCTAACATGTACAAGCCCACACGGGGAGCACCATTGCCTCCACCCTTTTGGCCCTGACATCCACACGGCTCTCCCACAAGCACTCCCATCCGCATTTCCTTCACCTCCTACAGCTTACCACTGCCCTCCTCACACTTTCCAATTAGAGCAGCCCATCTCCTCCAACGCCTGCCTAACATGTACAGGCCCACACGGGGAGCACCATTGCCTCCACCCTTTTGGCCCTCACATGCCTACGGCTCTCCCACAAGCACTCCAATCCTCCTACCCCTCACCTCCTACAACCTAGGACAGCCCTCCTCACACTTTCGGACTGGAGCTGCCAATCTCCTCCAACCTGTGCCTAACATGTACAGGCCCACACGGGGAGCACCATGGCCTCCACCCTTTTGGCCCTGACATGCCTACGGCTCTCCCACAAGCACTCCCGTCTTCCTTTCCCTCACCTCCTACAACTTTCCACTTCCCTCCTCACACTTCCTGCCTGGAGCAGCCACTCTCCTCCAACGCCTGCCTAGTATGCACAGGCCCACACGGGGAGCACCATTGCCTCCACCCTTTTGGCCCTGACATCCACACGGCTCTCCCACAAGCACTCCCGTCTTCCTTTCCCTCACCTCCTACAACTTACAACTGCCCTCCTCACACTTTCGGACTGGAGCAGCCACTCTCCTCCAAAGCCTGCCTAACATGTGCAGGACCACACGGGGAGCACCATGGCATCCACCCTTTTGGCCCTGACATGCCTACGGCACACCTACAAGCACTCCCGCCCTCCTTTCCCTACCCTTCTCCAACTTACGACTGCCCTCCTCACACTTTCGGACTGGAGCTGCCAATCTCCTCCTAAGCCTGCCTAGCATGCACAGGCCAACACGGGGAGCACCATTGCCTCCACCATTTTGGCCCTGACATGCCTACGGCTCTCCCACAAGCACTCCCGCCCTCTTTTCCCTCAACACCTACAACGTACAAAAGCTCTCCTCAAACTTCCTGCCTGGAGAAGCTGCTATCCTCGAAAGCCTGCCTAGCATGTGCAGGCCCACACGGGGAGCACCATTGCATCCACCCTTTTGGCCCTGACATGCCTACGGCTCTCCCACAAGCACTACCGCCCTCCTTTCCCTACCCTTCTCCAACTTACGACTGCCCTCCTCACACTTTCGGACTTGAGCAGCCAATCTCCTCCCAAGCCTGCCTAACATGTACAGGCCCACACGCGGAGCACCATTGCCTCCTCCCTTTTGGCCCTGACATCCACACGGCTCTCCCACAAGCACTCACATCCTCCTTTCCCTCACCTCCTACAACCTACAGCAGCCCTCGTCACACTTCCTGCCTGGAGCAGCCGCTATCCTCCAAAGCCTGCCTAGCATGTACAGGCCCACACGGGGAGCACCATTGCCTCCACCCTTTAGGCCGTGACATGCCTACGGCTCTCCCTCAAGCACTCCCGTCTTCCTTTCCCTCACCTCCTACAACTTGCCACTGCCCTCCTCACAATTTCCCATTAGAGCAGCCAATCTACTCCAAAGCCTGCCTACCATGCACAGGTCCACACGGGGAGCACCATGGCCTCCACCCTTTAGACCCTGACATCCACACGGCTCTCCCACAACCACTCCCACCCTCCGTTCCCTACCCTACTACAACTTCCGACAGCCCTCCTCACACTTTCGGACTGGAGCAGCCAATCTCCTCCAACGCCTGCCTAACACGTACAGACCCACCGGGGGAGCACCATTGTCTCCACCCTTTTGGCCCTGACATCCACACGGCTCTCCCACAAGCACTCCCGCCCTCCTTCCCCTCACCTCCTGCAACCTACAGCAGCCCTCCTCACACTTTCGGACTGGAGCAGCCGCTCTCCTCCAAAGCCTGCCTAGCATGTACAGGCCCACACGGGGAGCACCATTGCCTCCACGCTTTTGCCCCTGACATCCACACGGCTCTCCCACAAGCACTCCCGTCTTCCTTTCCCTCACCTCCTACAACTTACCACTCTCCTCCTGACACTTCCTGCCTGGAGCAGCCACTCTCCTTCAAAGCCTGCCTAACATGTGCAGGCCCACCCGGGGAGCACCATGGCCTCCGCTCTTTTGGCCCTGACATGCCTACGGCTCTCCCACAAGCACTCACATCCTCCTTTCCCTCACCTCCTACAACTTACCACTGCCCTCCTCACACTTTCGGACTGCAGCAGCCACTCTCCTTCAAAGCCTGCCTAACATGTGCAGGCCCACCCGGGGAGCACCATGGCCTCCGCTCTTTTGGCCCTGACATGCCTACGGCTCTCCCACAAGCACTCACATCCTCCTTTCCCTCACCTCCTACAACTTACCACTGCCCTCCTCACACTTTCGGACTGGAGCAGCCACTCTCCTCCAAAGCCTGCCTAACATGTACAAGCCCACACGGGGAGCACCATTGCCTCCACCCTTTTGGCCCTGACATCCACACGGCTCTCCCACAAGCACTCCCATCCGCATTTCCTTCACCTCCTACAGCTTACCACTGCCCTCCTCACACTTTCCAATTAGAGCAGCCCATCTCCTCCAACGCCTGCCTAACATGTACAGGCCCACACGGGGAGCACCATTGCCTCCACCCTTTTGGCCCTCACATGCCTACGGCTCTCCCACAAGCACTCCAATCCTCCTACCCCTCACCTCCTACAACCTAGGACAGCCCTCCTCACACTTTCGGACTGGAGCTGCCAATCTCCTCCAACCTGTGCCTAACATGTACAGGCCCACACGGGGAGCACCATGGCCTCCACCCTTTTGGCCCTGACATGCCTACGGCTCTCCCACAAGCACTCCCGTCTTCCTTTCCCTCACCTCCTACAACTTTCCACTTCCCTCCTCACACTTCCTGCCTGGAGCAGCCACTCTCCTCCAACGCCTGCCTAGTATGCACAGGCCCACACGGGGAGCACCATTGCCTCCACCCTTTTGGCCCTGACATCCACACGGCTCTCCCACAAGCACTCCCGTCTTCCTTTCCCTCACCTCCTACAACTTACAACTGCCCTCCTCACACTTTCGGACTGGAGCAGCCACTCTCCTCCAAAGCCTGCCTAACATGTGCAGGACCACACGGGGAGCACCATGGCATCCACCCTTTTGGCCCTGACATGCCTACGGCACACCTACAAGCACTCCCGCCCTCCTTTCCCTACCCTTCTCCAACTTACGACTGCCCTCCTCACACTTTCGGACTGGAGCTGCCAATCTCCTCCTAAGCCTGCCTAGCATGCACAGGCCAACACGGGGAGCACCATTGCCTCCACCATTTTGGCCCTGACATGCCTACGGCTCTCCCACAAGCACTCCCGCCCTCTTTTCCCTCAACACCTACAACGTACAAAAGCTCTCCTCAAACTTCCTGCCTGGAGAAGCTGCTATCCTCGAAAGCCTGCCTAGCATGTGCAGGCCCACACGGGGAGCACCATTGCATCCACCCTTTTGGCCCTGACATGCCTACGGCTCTCCCACAAGCACTACCGCCCTCCTTTCCCTACCCTTCTCCAACTTACGACTGCCCTCCTCACACTTTCGGACTTGAGCAGCCAATCTCCTCCCAAGCCTGCCTAACATGTACAGGCCCACACGCGGAGCACCATTGCCTCCTCCCTTTTGGCCCTGACATCCACACGGCTCTCCCACAAGCACTCACATCCTCCTTTCCCTCACCTCCTACAACCTACAGCAGCCCTCGTCACACTTCCTGCCTGGAGCAGCCGCTATCCTCCAAAGCCTGCCTAGCATGTACAGGCCCACACGGGGAGCACCATTGCCTCCACCCTTTAGGCCGTGACATGCCTACGGCTCTCCCTCAAGCACTCCCGTCTTCCTTTCCCTCACCTCCTACAACTTGCCACTGCCCTCCTCACAATTTCCCATTAGAGCAGCCAATCTACTCCAAAGCCTGCCTACCATGCACAGGTCCACACGGGGAGCACCATGGCCTCCACCCTTTAGACCCTGACATCCACACGGCTCTCCCACAACCACTCCCACCCTCCGTTCCCTACCCTACTCCAACTTCCGACAGCCCTCCTCACACTTTCGGACTGGAGCAGCCACTCTCCTCCAAAGCCTGCCTAACATGTGCAGGCCCACACGGGGAGCACCATGGCATCCACCCTTTTGGCCCTGACATGCCTACGACACTCCTACAAGCACTCCCGCCCTCCTTTCCCTACCCTTCTCCAACTTACGACTGCCCTCCTCACACTTTCGGACTTGAGCAGCTAATCTCCTCCTAAGCCTGCCTAGCATGCACAGGCCCACACGGGGAGCACCATTGCCTCCACGCTTTTGCCCCTGACATCCACACGGCTCTCCCACAAGCACTCCCGCCCTCTTTTCCCTCAACACCTACAACGTACAAAAGCTCTCCTCACACTTCCTGCCTGGAGAAGCTGCTATCCTCGAAGCCTGCCTAGCATGTACAGGCCCACACGGGGAGCACCATTGCATCCACCCTTTTGGCCCTGACATGCCTACGGCTCTCCCACAAGCACTCCCGCCCTCCTTTCCCTACCCTTCTCCAACTTACGACTGCCCTCCTCACACTTTCGGACTTGAGCAGCCAATCTCCTCCCAAGCCTGCCTAACATGTACAGGCCCACACGCGGAGCACCATTGCCTCCACCCTTTTGGCGCTGACATGCCTATGGCTCTCCCACAACCACTCCCGTCTTCCTTTCCCTCACCTCCTACAACTTACAACTGCCCTCCTCACACTTCCTGCCTGGAGCAGCCACTCTCCTCCAACGCCTGCCTAGTATGCACAGGCCCACCCGGGGAGCACCATTGCCTCCTCCCTTTTGGCCCTGACATCCACACGGCTCTCCCACAAGCACTCCCGTCTTCCTTTCCCTCACCTCCTACAACTTACCACTGCCCTCCTCACACTTTCTGCCTGGAGCAGCCACTCTCCTCCAAAGCCTGCCTAACATGTGCAGGCCCACACGGGGAGCACCATGGCATCCACCCTTTTGGCCCTGACATGCCTACGGCACTCCTACAAGCACTCCCGCCGTCCTTTCCCTACCCTTCTCCAACTTACGACTGCCCTCCTCACACTTTCGGACTTGAGCAGCCAATCTCCTCCCAAGCCTGCCTAACATATACAGGCCCACACGCGGAGCACCATTGCCTCCACCCTTTTGGCGCTGACATGCCTACGGCTCTCCCACAACCACTCCCGTCTTCCTTTCCCTCACCTCCTACAACTTACCACTGCCCTCCTCACACTTTCCCATTAGAGCAGCCACTCTCCTCCAAAGCCTGCCTAACATGTACAGGCCCACACGGGGAGCACCATTGCCTCCTCCCTTTTGGCCCTGACATCCACACGGCTCTCCCACAAGCACTCACATCCTCCTTTCCCTCACCTCCTACAACCTACAGCAGCCCTCGTCACACTTCCTGCCTGGAGCAGCCGCTATCCTCCAAAGCCTGCCTAGCATGTACAGGCCCACACGGGGAGCACCATTGCCTCCACCCTTTAGGCCGTGACATGCCTACGGCTCTCCCTCAAGCACTCCCGTCTTCCTTTCCCTCACCTCCTACAACTTGCCACTGCCCTCCTCACAATTTCCCATTAGAGCAGCCAATCTACTCCAAAGCCTGCTTACCATGCACAGGTCCACACGGGGAGCACCATGGCCTCCACCCTTTAGACCCTGACATCCACACGGCTCTCCCACAACCACTCCCACCCTCCGTTCCCTACCCTACTCCAACTTCCGACAGCCCTCCTCACACTTTCGGACTGGAGCAGCCAATCTCCTCCAACGCCTGCCTAACACGTACAGACCCACCGGGGGAGCACCATTGTCTCCACCCTTTTGGCCCTGACATCCACACCGCTCTCCCACAAGCACTCCCGCCCTCCTTCCCCTCACCTCCTGCAACCTACAGCAGCCCTCCTCACACTTTCGGACTGGAGCAGCCGCTCTCCTCCAAAGCCTGCCTAGCATGTACAGGCCCACACGGGGAGCACCATTGCCTCCACGCTTTTGCCCCTGACATCCACACGGCTCTCCCACAAGCACTCCCGTCTTCCTTTCCCTCACCTCCTACAACTTACCACTCTCCTCCTGACACTTCCTGCCTGGAGCAGCCACTCTCCTTCAAAGCCTGCCTAACATGTGCAGGCCCACCCGGGGAGCACCATGGCCTCCGCTCTTTTGGCCCTGACATGCCTACGGCTCTCCCACAAGCACTCACATCCTCCTTTCCCTCACCTCCTACAACTTACCACTGCCCTCCTCACACTTTCGGACTGGAGCAGCCACTCTCCTCCAAAGCCTGCCTAACATGTACAAGCCCACACGGGGAGCACCATTGCCTCCACCCTTTTGGCCCTGACATCCCTACGGCTCTCCCACAAGCACTCCCATCCGCATTTCCTTCACCTCCTACAGCTTACCACTGCCCTCCTCACACTTTCCAATTAGAGCAGCCAATCTCCTCCAACGCCTGCCTAACATGTACAGGCCCACACGGGGAGCACCATTGCCTCCACCCTTTTGGCCCTCACATGCCTACGGCTCTCCCACAAGCACTCCAATCCTCCTACCCCTCACCTCCTACAACCTAGGACAGCCCTCCTCACACTTTCGGACTGGAGCTGCCAATCTCCTCCAACCTGTGCCTAACATGTACAGGCCCACACGGGGAGCACCATGGCCTCCACCCTTTTGGCCCTGACATGCCTACGGCTCTCCCACAAGCACTCCCGTCTTCCTTTCCCTCACCTCCTACAACTTTCCACTTCCCGCCTCACACTTCCTGCCTGGAGCAGCCACTCTCCTCCAACGCCTGCCTAGTATGCACAGGCCCACACGGGGAGCACCATTGCCTCCACCCTTTTGGCCCTGACATGCCTACGGCTCTCCCACAAGCACTCCCGTCTTCCTTTCCCTCACCTCCTACAACTTACAACTGCCCTCCTCACACTTTCGGACTGGAGCTGCCAATCTCCTCCAAAGCCTGCCTAACATGTGCAGGCCCACACGGGGAGCACCATGGCATCCACCCTTTTGGCCCTGACATGCCTACGGCACTCCTACAAGCACTCCCGCCCTCCTTTCCCTACCCTTCTCCAACTTACGACTGCCCTCCTCACACTTTCGGACTTGAGCAGCCAATCTCCTCCCAAGCCTGCCTAACATGTACAGGCCCACACGCGGAGCACCATTGCCTCCACCCTTTTGGCGCTGACATGCCTACGGCTCTCCCACAACCACTCCCGTCTTCCTTTCCCTCACCTCCTACAACTTACCACTGCCCTCCTCACACTTTCCCATTAGAGCAGCCACTCTCCTCCAAAGCCTGCCTAACATGTACAGGCCCACACGGGGAGCACCATTGCCTCCTCCCTTTTGGCCCTGACATCCACACGGCTCTCCCACAAGCACTCACATCCTCCTTTCCCTCACCTCCTACAACCTACAGCAGCCCTCGTCACACTTCCTGCCTGGAGCAGCCGCTATCCTCCAAAGCCTGCCTAGCATGTACAGGCCCACACGGGGAGCACCATGGCCTCCACCCTTTAGGCCCTGACATGCCTACGGCTCTCCCTCAAGCACTCCCGTCTTCCTTTCCCTCACCTCCTACAACTTGCCACTGCCCTCCTCACAATTTCCCATTAGAGCAGCCAATCTACCCCAAAGCCTGCTTACCATGCACAGGTCCACACGGGGAGCACCATGGCCTCCACCCTTTAGACCCTGACATCCACACGGCTCTCCCACAACCACTCCCACCCTCCGTTCCCTACCCTACTCCAACTTCCGACAGCCCTCCTCACACTTTCGGACTGGAGCAGCCAATCTCCTCCAACGCCTGCCTAACACGTACAGACCCACCGGGGGAGCACCATTGTCTCCACCCTTTTGGCCCTGACATCCACACGGCTCTCCCACAAGCACTCCCGCCCTCCTTCCCCTCACCTCCTGCAACCTACAGCAGCCCTCCTCACACTTTCGGACTGGAGCAGCCGCTCTCCTCCAAAGCCTGCCTAGCATGTACAGGCCCACACGGGGAGCACCATTGCCTCCACGCTTTTGCCCCTGACATCCACACGGCTCTCCCACAAGCACTCCCGTCTTCCTTTCCCTCACCTCCTACAACTTACCACTCTCCTCCTGACACTTCCTGCCTGGAGCAGCCACTCTCCTTCAAAGCCTGCCTAACATGTGCAGGCCCACCCGGGGAGCACCATGGCCTCCGCTCTTTTGGCCCTGACATGCCTACGGCTCTCCCACAAGCACTCACATCCTCCTTTCCCTCACCTCCTACAACTTACCACTGCCCTCCTCACACTTTCGGACTGGAGCAGCCACTCTCCTCCAAAGCCTGCCTAACATGTACAAGCCCACACGGGGAGCACCATTGCCTCCACCCTTTTGGCCCTGACATCCACACGGCTCTCCCACAAGCACTCCCATCCGCATTTCCTTCACCTCCTACAGCTTACCACTGCCCTCCTCACACTTTCCAATTAGAGCAGCCCATCTCCTCCAACGCCTGCCTAACATGTACAGGCCCACACGGGGAGCACCATTGCCTCCACCCTTTTGGCCCTCACATGCCTACGGCTCTCCCACAAGCACTCCAATCCTCCTACCCCTCACCTCCTACAACCTAGGACAGCCCTCCTCACACTTTCGGACTGGAGCTGCCAATCTCCTCCAACCTGTGCCTAACATGTACAGGCCCACACGGGGAGCACCATGGCCTCCACCCTTTTGGCCCTGACATGCCTACGGCTCTCCCACAACCACTCCCGTCTTCCTTTCCCTCACCTCCTACAACTTTCCACTTCCCTCCTCACACTTCCTGCCTGGAGCAGCCACTCTCCTCCAACGCCTGCCTAGTATGCACAGGCCCACACGGGGAGCACCATTGCCTCCACCCTTTTGGCCCTGACATGCCTACGGCTCTCCCACAAGCACTCCCGTCTTCCTTTCCCTCACCTCCTACAACTTACAACTGCCCTCCTCACACTTTCGGACTGGAGCAGCCACTCTCCTCCAAAGCCTGCCTAACATGTGCAGGCCCACACGGGGAGCACCATTGCCTCCACCATTTTGGCCCTGACATGCCTACGGCTCTCCCACAAGCACTCCCGCCCTCTTTTCCCTCAACACCTACAACGTACAAAAGCTCTCCTCAAACTTCCTGCCTGGAGAAGCTGCTATCCTCGAAAGCCTGCCTAGCATGTGCAGGCCCACACGGGGAGCACCATTGCATCCACCCTTTTGGCCCTGACATGCCTACGGCTCTCCCACAAGCACTACCGCCCTCCTTTCCCTACCCTTCTCCAACTTACGACTGCCCTCCTCACACTTTCGGACTTGAGCAGCCAATCTCCTCCCAAGCCTGCCTAACATGTACAGGCCCACACGCGGAGCACCATTGCCTCCTCCCTTTTGGCCCTGACATCCACACGGCTCTCCCACAAGCACTCACATCCTCCTTTCCCTCACCTCCTACAACCTACAGCAGCCCTCGTCACACTTCCTGCGTGGAGCAGCCGCTATCCTCCAAAGCCTGCCTAGCATGTACAGGCCCACACGGGGAGCACCATTGCCTCCACCCTTTAGGCCGTGACATGCCTACGGCTCTCCCTCAAGCACTCCCGTCTTCCTTTCCCTCACCTCCTACAACTTGCCACTGCCCTCCTCACAATTTCCCATTAGAGCAGCCAATCTACTCCAAAGCCTGCCTACCATGCACAGGTCCACACGGGGAGCACCATGGCCTCCACCCTTTAGACCCTGACATCCACACGGCTCTCCCACAACCACTCCCACCCTCCGTTCCCTACCCTACTCCAACTTCCGACAGCCCTCCTCACACTTTCGGACTGGAGCAGCCACTCTCCTCCAAAGCCTGCCTAACATGTGCAGGCCCACACGGGGAGCACCATGGCATCCACCCTTTTGGCGCTGACATGCCTACGACACTCCTACAAGCACTCCCGCCCTCCTTTCCCTACCCTTCTCCAACTTACGACTGCCCTCCTCACACTTTCGGACTTGAGCAGCTAATCTCCTCCTAAGCCTGCCTAGCATGCACAGGCCCACACGGGGAGCACCATTGCCTCCACGCTTTTGGCCCTGACATCCACACGGCTCTCCCACAAGCACTCCCGCCCTCTTTTCCCTCAACACCTACAACCTACAAAAGCTCTCCTCACACTTCCTGCCTGGAGAAGCTGCTATCCTCGAAGCCTGCCTAGCATGTACAGGCCCACACGGGGAGCACCATTGCATCCACCCTTTTGGCCCTGACATGCCTACGGCTCTCCCACAAGCACTCCCGCCCTCCTTTCCCTACCCTTCTCCAACTTACGACTGCCCTCCTCACACTTTCGGACTTGAGCAGCCAATCTCCTCCCAAGCCTGCCTAACATGTACAGGCCCACACGCGGAGCACCATTGCCTCCACCCTTTTGGCGCTGACATGCCTATGGCTCTCCCACAAACACTCCCGTCTTCCTTTCCCTCACCTCCTACAACTTACAACTGCCCTCCTCACACTTCCTGCCTGGAGCAGCCACTCTCCTCCAACGCCTGCCTAGTATGCACAGGCCCACACGGGGAGCACCATTGCCTCCTCCCTTTTGGCCCTGACATCCACACGGCTCTCCCACAAGCACTCCCGTCTTCCTTTCCCTCACCTCCTACAACTTACCACTGCCCTCCTCACACTTTCTGCCTGGAGCAGCCACTCTCCTCCAAAGCCTGCCTAACATGTGCAGGCCCACACGGGGAGCACCATGGCATCCACCCTTTTGGCCCTGACATGCCTACGGCACTCCTACAAGCACTCCCGCCGTCCTTTCCCTACCCTTTTCCAACTTACGACTGCCCTCCTCACACTTTCGGACTTGAGCAGCCAATCTCCTCCCAAGCCTGCCTAACATATACAGGCCCACACGCGGAGCACCATTGCCTCCACCCTTTTGGCGCTGACATGCCTACGGCTCTCCCACAACCACTCCCGTCTTCCTTTCCCTCACCTCCTACAACTTACCACTGCCCTCCTCACACTTTCCCATTAGAGCAGCCACTCTCCTCCAAAGCCTGCCTAACATGTACAGGCCCACACGGGGAGCACCATTGCCTCCTCCCTTTTGGCCCTGACATCCACACGGCTCTCCCACAAGCACTCACATCCTCCTTTCCCTCACCTCCTACAACCTACAGCAGCCCTCGTCACACTTCCTGCCTGGAGCAGCCGCTATCCTCCAAAGCCTGCCTAGCATGTACAGGCCCACACGGGGAGCACCATTGCCTCCACCCTTTAGGCCCTGACATGCCTACGGCTCTCCCTCAAGCACTCCCGTCTTCCTTTCCCTCACCTCCTACAACTTGCCACTGCCCTCCTCACAATTTCCCATTAGAGCAGCCAATCTACCCCAAAGCCTGCTTACCATGCACAGGTCCACACGGGGAGCACCATGGCCTCCACCCTTTAGACCCTGACATCCACACGGCTCTCCCACAACCACTCCCACCCTCCGTTCCCTACCCTACTCCAACTTCCGACAGCCCTCCTCACACTTTCGGACTGGAGCAGCCAATCTCCTCCAACGCCTGCCTAACACGTACAGACCCACCGGGGGAGCACCATTGTCTCCACCCTTTTGGCCCTGACATCCACACCGCTCTCCCACAAGCACTCCCGCCCTCCTTCCCCTCACCTCCTGCAACCTACAGCAGCCCTCCTCACACTTTCGGACTGGAGCAGCCGCTCTCCTCCAAAGCCTGCCTAGCATGTACAGGCCCACACGGGGAGCACCATTGCCTCCACCCTTTTGGCCCTGACATCCACACGGCTCTCCCACAAGCACTCCCGTCTTCCTTTCCCTCACCTCCTACAACTTACAACTGCCCTCCTCACACTTTCGGACTGGAGCAGCCACTCTCCTCCAAAGCCTGCCTAACATGTGCAGGACCACACGGGGAGCACCATGGCATCCACCCTTTTGGCCCTGACATGCCTACGGCACACCTACAAGCACTCCCGCCCTCCTTTCCCTACCCTTCTCCAACTTACGACTGCCCTCCTCACACTTTCGGACTTGAGCAGCTAATCTCCTCCTAAGCCTGCCTAGCATGCACAGGCCAACACGGGGAGCACCATTGCCTCCACCCTTTTGGCCCTGACATGCCTACGGCTCTCCCACAAGCACTACCGCCCTCCTTTCCCTACCCTTCTCCAACTTACGACTGCCCTCCTCACACTTTCGGACTTGAGCAGCCAATCTCCTCCCAAGCCTGCCTAACATGTACAGGCCCACACGCGGAGCACCATTGCCTCCTCCCTTTTGGCCCTGACATCCACACGGCTCTCCCACAAGCACTCACATCCTCCTTTCCCTCACCTCCTACAACCTACAGCAGCCCTCGTCACACTTCCTGCCTGGAGCAGCCGCTATCCTCCAAAGCCTGCCTAGCATGTACAGGCCCACACGGGGAGCACCATTGCCTCCACCCTTTAGGCCGTGACATGCCTACGGCTCTCCCTCAAGCACTCCCGTCTTCCTTTCCCTCACCTCCTACAACTTGCCACTGCCCTCCTCACAATTTCCCATTAGAGCAGCCAATCTACTCCAAAGCCTGCCTACCATGCACAGGTCCACACGGGGAGCACCATGGCCTCCACCCTTTAGACCCTGACATCCACACGGCTCTCCCACAACCACTCCCACCCTCCGTTCCCTACCCTACTCCAACTTCCGACAGCCCTCCTCACACTTTCGGACTGGAGCAGCCACTCTCCTCCAAAGCCTGCCTAACATGTGCAGGCCCACACGGGGAGCACCATGGCATCCACCCTTTTGGCCCTGACATGCCTACGACACTCCTACAAGCACTCCCGCCCTCCTTTCCCTACCCTTCTCCAACTTACGACTGCCCTCCTCACACTTTCGGACTTGAGCAGCTAATCTCCTCCTAAGCCTGCCTAGCATGCACAGGCCCACACGGGGAGCACCATTGCCTCCACGCTTTTGCCCCTGACATCCACACGGCTCTCCCACAAGCACTCCCGCCCTCTTTTCCCTCAACACCTACAACGTACAAAAGCTCTCCTCACACTTCCTGCCTGGAGAAGCTGCTATCCTCGAAGCCTGCCTAGCATGTACAGGCCCACACGGGGAGCACCATTGCATCCACCCTTTTGGCCCTGACATGCCTACGGCTCTCCCACAAGCACTCCCGCCCTCCTTTCCCTACCCTTCTCCAACTTACGACTGCCCTCCTCACACTTTCGGACTTGAGCAGCCAATCTCCTCCCAAGCCTGCCTAACATGTACAGGCCCACACGCGGAGCACCATTGCCTCCACCCTTTTGGCGCTGACATGCCTATGGCTCTCCCACAACCACTCCCGTCTTCCTTTCCCTCACCTCCTACAACTTACAACTGCCCTCCTCACACTTCCTGCCTGGAGCAGCCACTCTCCTCCAACGCCTGCCTAGTATGCACAGGCCCACCCGGGGAGCACCATTGCCTCCTCCCTTTTGGCCCTGACATCCACACGGCTCTCCCACAAGCACTCCCGTCTTCCTTTCCCTCACCTCCTACAACTTTCCACTTCCCGCCTCACACTTCCTGCCTGGAGCAGCCACTCTCCTCCAACGCCTGCCTAGTATGCACAGGCCCACACGGGGAGCACCATTGCCTCCACCCTTTTGGCCCTGACATGCCTACGGCTCTCCCACAAGCACTCCCGTCTTCCTTTCCCTCACCTCCTACAACTTACAACTGCCCTCCTCACACTTTCGGACTGGAGCTGCCAATCTCCTCCAAAGCCTGCCTAACATGTGCAGGCCCACACGGGGAGCACCATGGCATCCACCCTTTTGGCCCTGACATGCCTACGGCACTCCTACAAGCACTCCCGCCCTCCTTTCCCTACCCTTCTCCAACTTACGACTGCCCTCCTCACACTTTCGGACTTGAGCAGCCAATCTCCTCCCAAGCCTGCCTAACATGTACAGGCCCACACGCGGAGCACCATTGCCTCCACCCTTTTGGCGCTGACATGCCTACGGCTCTCCCACAACCACTCCCGTCTTCCTTTCCCTCACCTCCTACAACTTACCACTGCCCTCCTCACACTTTCCCATTAGAGCAGCCACTCTCCTCCAAAGCCTGCCTAACATGTACAGGCCCACACGGGGAGCACCATTGCCTCCTCCCTTTTGGCCCTGACATCCACACGGCTCTCCCACAAGCACTCACATCCTCCTTTCCCTCACCTCCTACAACCTACAGCAGCCCTCGTCACACTTCCTGCCTGGAGCAGCCGCTATCCTCCAAAGCCTGCCTAGCATGTACAGGCCCACACGGGGAGCACCATTGCCTCCACCCTTTAGGCCGTGACATGCCTACGGCTCTCCCTCAAGCACTCCCGTCTTCCTTTCCCTCACCTCCTACAACTTGCCACTGCCCTCCTCACAATTTCCCATTAGAGCAGCCAATCTACTCCAAAGCCTGCCTACCATGCACAGGTCCACACGGGGAGCACCATGGCCTCCACCCTTTAGACCCTGACATCCACACGGCTCTCCCACAACCACTCCCACCCTCCGTTCCCTACCCTACTCCAACTTCCGACAGCCCTCCTCACACTTTCGGACTGGAGCAGCCAATCTCCTCCAACGCCTGCCTAACACGTACAGACCCACCGGGGGAGCACCATTGTCTCCACCCTTTTGGCCCTGACATCCACACGGCTCTCCCACAAGCACTCCCGCCCTCCTTCCCCTCACCTCCTGCAACCTACAGCAGCCCTCCTCACACTTTCGGACTGGAGCAGCCGCTCTCCTCCAAAGCCTGCCTAGCATGTACAGGCCCACACGGGGAGCACCATTGCCTCCACCCTTTTGCCCCTGACATCCACACGGCTCTCCCACAAGCACTCCCGTCTTCCTTTCCCTCACCTCCTACAACTTACCACTCTCCTCCTGACACTTCCTGCCTGGAGCAGCCACTCTCCTTCAAAGCCTGCCTAACATGTGCAGGCCCACCCGGGGAGCACCATGGCCTCCGCTCTTTTGGCCCTGACATGCCTACGGCTCTCCCACAAGCACTCACATCCTCCTTTCCCTCACCTCCTACAACTTACCACTGCCCTCCTCACACTTTCGGACTGGAGCAGCCACTCTCCTCCAAAGCCTGCCTAACATGTACAAGCCCACACGGGGAGCACCATTGCCTCCACCCTTTTGGCCCTGACATCCACACGGCTCTCCCACAAGCACTCCCATCCGCATTTCCTTCACCTCCTACAGCTTACCACTGCCCTCCTCACACTTTCCAATTAGAGCAGCCCATCTCCTCCTACGCCTGCCTAACATGTACAGGCCCACACGGGGAGCACCATTGCCTCCACCCTTTTGGCCCTCACATGCCTACGGCTCTCCCACAAGCACTCCAATCCTCCTACCCCTCACCTCCTACAACCTAGGACAGCCCTCCTCACACTTTCGGACTGGAGCTGCCAATCTCCTCCAACCTGTGCCTAACATGTACAGGCCCACACGGGGAGCACCATGGCCTCCACCCTTTTGGCCCTGACATGCCTACGGCTCTCCCACAAGCACTCCCGTCTTCCTTTCCCTCACCTCCTACAACTTTCCACTTCCCTCCTCACACTTCCTGCCTGGAGCAGCCACTCTCCTCCAACGCCTGCCTAGTATGCACAGGCCCACACGGGGAGCACCATTGCCTCCACCCTTTTGGCCCTGACATGCCTACGGCTCTCCCACAAGCACTCCCGTCTTCCTTTCCCTCACCTCCTACAACTTACAACTGCCCTCCTCACACTTTCGGACTGGAGCTGCCAATCTCCTCCAAAGCCTGCCTAACATGTGCAGGCCCACACGGGGAGCACCATGGCATCCACCCTTTTGGCGCTGACATGCCTACGGCACTCCTACAAGCACTCCCGCCCTCCTTTCCCTACCCTTCTCCAACTTACGACTGCCCTCCTCACACTTTCGGACTTGAGCAGCCAATCTCCTCCCAAGCCTGCCTAACATGTACAGGCCCACACGCGGAGCACCATTGCCTCCACCCTTTTGGCGCTGACATGCCTACGGCTCTCCCACAACCACTCCCGTCTTCCTTTCCCTCACCTCCTACAACTTACCACTGCCCTCCTCACACTTTCGGACTAGAGCAGCCACTCTCCTCCAAAGCCTGCCTAACATGTACAGGCCCACACGGGGAGCACCATTGCCTCCTCCCTTTTGGCCCTGACATCCACACGGCTCTCCCACAAGCACTCACATCCTCCTTTCCCTCACCTCCTACAACCTACAGCAGCCCTCGTCACACTTCCTGCCTGGAGCAGCCGCTATCCTCCAAAGCCTGCCTAGCATGTACAGGCCCACACGGGGAGCACCATTGCCTCCACCCTTTAGGCCCTGACATGCCTACGGCTCTCCCTCAAGCACTCCCGTCTTCCTTTCCCTCACCTCCTACAACTTGCCACTGCCCTCCTCACAATTTCCCATTAGAGCAGCCAATCTACTCCAAAGCCTGCCTACCATGCACAGGTCCACACGGGGAGCACCATGGCCTCCACCCTTTAGACCCTGACATCCACACGGCTCTCCCACAACCACTCCCACCCTCCGTTCCCTACCCTACTCCAACTTCCGACAGCCCTCCTCACACTTTCGGACTGGAGCAGCCAATCTCCTCCAACGCCTGCCTAACACGTACAGACCCACCGGGGGAGCACCATTGTCTCCACCCTTTTGGCCCTGACATCCACACGGCTCTCCCACAAGCACTCCCGCCCTCCTTCCCCTCACCTCCTGCAACCTACAGCAGCCCTCCTCACACTTTCGGACTGGAGCAGCCGCTCTCCTCCAAAGCCTGCCTAGCATGTACAGGCCCACACGGGGAGCACCATTGCCTCCACGCTTTTGCCCCTGACATCCACACGGCTCTCCCACAAGCACTCCCGTCTTCCTTTCCCTCACCTCCTACAACTTACCACTCTCCTCCTGACACTTCCTGCCTGGAGCAGCCACTCTCCTTCAAAGCCTGCCTAACATGTGCAGGCCCACCCGGGGAGCACCATGGCCTCCGCTCTTTTGGCCCTGACATGCCTACGGCTCTCCCACAAGCACTCACATCCTCCTTTCCCTCACCTCCTACAACTTACCACTGCCCTCCTCACACTTTCGGACTGGAGCAGCCACTCTCCTCCAAAGCCTGCCTAACATGTACAAGCCCACACGGGGAGCACCATTGCCTCCACCCTTTTGGCCCTGACATCCCTACGGCTCTCCCACAACCACTCCCGTCTTCCTTTCCCTCACCTCCTACAGCTTACCACTGCCCTCCTCACACTTTCCAATTAGAGCAGCCAATCTCCTCCTACGCCTGCCTAACATGTACAGGCCCACACGGGGAGCACCATTGCCTCCACCCTTTTGGCCCTCACATGCCTACGGCTCTCCCACAAGCACTCCAATCCTCCTACCCCTCACCTCCTACAACCTAGGACAGCCCTCCTCACACTTTCGGACTGGAGCTGCCAATCTCCTCCAACCTGTGCCTAACATGTACAGGCCCACACGGGGAGCACCATGGCCTCCACCCTTTTGGCCCTGACATGCCTACGGCTCTCCCACAAGCACTCCCGTCTTCCTTTCCCTCACCTCCTACAACTTTCCACTTCCCTCCTCACACTTCCTGCCTGGAGCAGCCACTCTCCTCCAACGCCTGCCTAGTATGCACAGGCCCACACGGGGAGCACCATTGCCTCCACCCTTTTGGCCCTGACATGCCTACGGCTCTCCCACAAGCACTCCCGTCTTCCTTTCCCTCACCTCCTACAACTTACAACTGCCCTCCTCACACTTTCGGACTGGAGCAGCCACTCTCCTCCAAAGCCTGCCTAACATGTGCAGGACCACATTGGGAGCACCATGGCATCCACCCTTTTGGCCCTGACATGCCTACGGCACACCTACAAGCACTCCCGCCCTCCTTTCCCTACCCTTCTCCAACTTACGACTGCCCTCCTCACACTTTCGGACTTGAGCAGCTAATCTCCTCCTAAGCCTGCCTAGCATGCACAGGCCAACACGGGGAGCACCATTGCCTCCACCATTTTGGCCCTGACATGCCTACGGCTCTCCCACAAGCACTCCCGCCCTCTTTTCCCTCAACACCTACAACCTACAACAGCTCTCCTCACACTTCCTGCCTGGAGAAGCTGCTATCCTCGAAAGCCTGCCTAGCATGTACAGGCCCACACGGGGAGCACCATTGCATCCACCCTTTTGGCCCTGACATGCCTACGGCTCTCCCACAAGCACTCCCGCCCTCCTTTCCCTACCCTTCTCCAACTTACGACTGCCCTCCTCACACTTTCGGACTTGAGCAGCCAATCTCCTCCCAAGCCTGCCTAACATGTACAGGCCCACACGCGGAGCACCATTGCCTCCACCCTTTTGGCGCTGACATGCCTACGGCTCTCCCACAACCACTCCCGTCTTCCTTTCCCTCACCTCCTACAACTTACCACTGCCCTCCTCACACTTTCCCATTAGAGCAGCCACTCTCCTCCAAAGCCTGCCTAACATGTACAGGCCCACACGGGGAGCACCATTGCCTCCTCCCTTTTGGCCCTGACATCCACACGGCTCTCCCACAAGCACTCACATCCTCCTTTCCCTCACCTCCTACAACCTACAGCAGCCCTCGTCACACTTCCTGCCTGGAGCAGCCGCTATCCTCCAAAGCCTGCCTAGCATGTACAGGCCCACACGGGGAGCACCATTGCCTCCACCCTTTAGGCCGTGACATGCCTACGGCTCTCCCTCAAGCACTCCCGTCTTCCTTTCCCTCACCTCCTACAACTTGCCACTGCCCTCCTCACAATTTCCCATTAGAGCAGCCAATCTACTCCAAAGCCTGCCTACCATGCACAGGTCCACACGGGGAGCACCATGGCCTCCACCCTTTAGACCCTGACATCCACACGGCTCTCCCACAACCACTCCCACCCTCCGTTCCCTACCCTACTACAACTTCCGACAGCCCTCCTCACACTTTCGGACTGGAGCAGCCAATCTCCTCCAACACCTGCCTAACACGTACAGACCCACCGGGGGAGCACCATTGTCTCCACCCTTTTGGCCCTGACATCCACACGGCTCTCCCACAAGCACTCCCATCCGCATTTCCTTCACCTCCTACAGCTTACCACTGCCCTCCTCACACTTTCCAATTAGAGCAGCCAATCTCCTCCAACGCCTGCCTAACATGTACAGGCCCACACGGGGAGCACCATTGCCTCCACCCTTTTGGCCCTGACATGCCTACGGCTCTCCCACAAGCACTCCAATCCTCCTACCCCTCACCTCCTACAACCTAGGACAGCCCTCCTCACACTTTCGGACTGGAGCTGCCAATCTCCTCCAACCTGTGCCTAACATGTACAGGCCCACACGGGGAGCACCATGGCCTCCACCCTTTTGGCCCTGACATGCCTACGGCTCTCCCACAAGCACTCCCGTCTTCCTTTCCCTCACCTCCTACAACTTTCCACTTCCCTCCTCACACTTCCTGCCTGGAGCAGCCACTCTCCTCCAACGCCTGCCTAGTATGCACAGGCCCACACGGGGAGCACCATTGCCTCCACCCTTTTGGCCCTGACATGCCTACGGCTCTCCCACAAGCACTCCCGTCTTCCTTTCCCTCACCTCCTACAACTTACAACTGCCCTCCTCACACTTTCGGACTGGAGCAGCCACTCTCCTCCAAAGCCTGCCTAACATGTGCAGGACCACATTGGGAGCACCATGGCATCCACCCTTTTGGCCCTGACATGCCTACGGCACTCCTACAAGCACTCCCGCCCTCCTTTCCCTACCCTTCTCCAACTTACGACTGCCCTCCTCACACTTTCGGACTTGAGCAGCCAATCTCCTCCCAAGCCTGCCTAACATGTACAGGCCCACACGCGGAGCACCATTGCCTCCACCCTTTTGGCGCTGACATGCCTACGGCTCTCCCACAACCACTCCCGTCTTCCTTTCCCTCACCTCCTACAACTTACCACTGCCCTCCTCACACTTTCCCATTAGAGCAGCCACTCTCCTCCAACGCCTGCCTAACATGTACAGGCCCACACGGGGAGCACCATTGCCTCCTCCCTTTTGGCCCTGACATCCACACGGCTCTCCCACAAGCACTCACATCCTCCTTTCCCTCACCTCCTACAACCTACAGCAGCCCTCGTCACACTTCCTGCCTGGAGCAGCCGCTATCCTCCAAAGCCTGCCTAGCATGTACAGGCCCACACGGGGAGCACCATTGCCTCCACCCTTTAGGCCGTGACATGCCTACGGCTCTCCCTCAAGCACTCCCGTCTTCCTTTCCCTCACCTCCTACAACTTGCCACTGCCCTCCTCACAATTTCCCATTAGAGCAGCCAATCTACTCCAAAGCCTGCCTACCATGCACAGGTCCACACGGGGAGCACCATGGCCTCCACCCTTTAGACCCTGACATCCACACGGCTCTCCCACAACCACTCCCACCCTCCGTTCCCTACCCTACTCCAACTTCCGACAGCCCTCCTCACACTTTCGGACTGGAGCAGCCAATCTCCTCCAACAACTGCCTAACACGTACAGACCCACCGGGGAAGCACCATTGTCTCCACCCTTTTGGCCCTGACATCCACACGGCTCTCCCACAAGCACTCCCGCCCTCCTTCCCCTCACCTCCTGCAACCTACAGCAGCCCTCCTCACACTTTCGGACTGGAGCAGCCGCTCTCCTCCAAAGCCTGCCTAGCATGTACAGGCCCACACGGGGAGCACCATTGCCTCCACGCTTTTGCCCCTGACATCCACACGGCTCTCCCACAAGCACTCCCGTCTTCCTTTCCCTCACCTCCTACAACTTACCACTCTCCTCCTGACACTTCCTGCCTGGAGCAGCCACTCTCCTTCAAAGCCTGCCTAACATGTGCAGGCCCACACGGGGAGCACCATGGCCTCCGCTCTTTTGGCCCTGACATGCCTACGGCTCTCCCACAAGCACTCACATCCTCCTTTCCCTCACCTCCTACAACTTACCACTGCCCTCCTCACACTTTCGGACTGGAGCAGCCACTCTCCTCCAAAGCCTGCCTAACATGTACAAGCCCACACGGGGAGCACCATTGCCTCCACCCTTTTGGCCCTGACATCCCTACGGCTCTCCCACAAGCACTCCCATCCGCATTTCCTTCACCTCCTACAGCTTACCACTGCCCTCCTCACACTTTCCAATTAGAGCAGCCAATCTCCTCCAACGCCTGCCTAACATGTACAGGCCCACACGGGGAGCACCATTGCCTCCACCCTTTTGGCCCTCACATGCCTACGGCTCTCCCACAAGCACTCCAATCCTCCTACCCCTCACGTCCTACAACCTAGGACAGCCCTCCTCACACTTTCGGACTGGAGCTGCCAATCTCCTCCAACCTGTGCCTAACATGTACAGGCCCACACGGGGAGCACCATGGCCTCCACCCTTTTGGCCCTGACATGCCTACGGCTCTCCCACAAGCACTCCCGTCTTCCTTTCCCTCACCTCCTACAACTTTCCACTTCCCTCCTCACACTTCCTGCCTGGAGCAGCCACTCTCCTCCAACGCCTGCCTAGTATGCACAGGCCCACACGGGGAGCACCATTGCCTCCACCCTTTTGGCCCTGACATCCACACGGCTCTCCCACAAGCACTCCCGTCTTCCTTTCCCTCACCTCCTACAACTTACAACTGCCCTCCTCACACTTTCGGACTGGAGCAGCCACTCTCCTCCAAAGCCTGCCTAACATGTGCAGGCCCACACGGGGAGCACCATGGCATCCACCCTTTTGGCCCTGACATGCCTACGGCACTCCTACAAGCACTCCCGCCCTCCTTTCCCTACCCTTCTCCAACTTACGACTGCCCTCCTCACACTTTCGGACTGGAGCAGCTAATCTCCTCCTAAGCCTGCCTAGCATGCACAGGCCCACACGGGGAGCACCATTGCCTCCACCCTTTTGGCGCTGACATGCCTACGGCTCTCCCACAAGCACTCCCGCCCTCTTTTCCCTCAACACCTACAACCTACAACAGCTCTCCTCACACTTCCTGCCTGGAGAAGCTGCTATCCTCGAAAGCCTGCCTAGCATGTACAGGCCCACACGGGGAGCACCATTGCATCCACCCTTTTGGCCCTGACATGCCTACGGCTCTCCCACAAGCACTCCCGCCCTCCTTTCCCTACCCTTCTCCAACTTACGACTGCCCACCTCACACTTTCGGACTTGAGCAGCCAATCTCCTCCCAAGCCTGCCTAACATGTACAGGCCCACACGCGGAGCACCATTGCCTCCACCCTTTTGGCGCTGACATGCCTACGGCTCTCCCACAACCACTCCCGTCTTCCTTTCCCTCACCTCCTACAACTTACCACTGCCCTCCTCACACTTCCTGCCTGGAGCAGCCACTCTCCTCCAAAGCCTGCCTAACATGTACAGGCCCACACGGGGAGCACCATTGCCTCCTCCCTTTTGGCCCTGACATCCACACGGCTCTCCCACAAGCACTCACATCCTCCTTTCCCTCACCTCCTACAACCTACAGCAGCCCTCGTCACACTTCCTGCCTGGAGCAGCCGCTATCCTCCAAAGCCTGCCTAGCATGTACAGGCCCACACGGGGAGCACCATTGCCTCCACCCTTTTGGCCGTGACATGCCTACGGCTCTCCCACAAGCACTCCCGTCTTCCTTTCCCTCACCTCCTACAACTTACAACTGCCCTCCTCACACTTTCGGACTGGAGCAGCCACTCTCCTCCAAAGCCTGCCTAACATGTGCAGGCCCACACGGGGAGCACCATGGCATCCACCCTTTTGGCCCTGACATGCCTACGGCACTCCTACAAGCACTCCCGCCCTCCTTTCCCTACCCTTCTCCAACTTACGACTGCCCTCCTCACACTTTCGGACTTGAGCAGCCAATCTCCTCCCAAGCCTGCCTAACATGTACAGGCCCACACGCGGAGCACCATTGCCTCCACCCTTTTGGCGCTGACATGCCTACGGCTCTCCCACAACCACTCCCGTCTTCCTTTCCCTCACCTCCTACAACTTACCACTGCCCTCCTCACACTTTCCCATTAGAGCAGCCACTCTCCTCCAAAGCCTGCCTAACATGTACAGGCCCACACGGGGAGCACCATTGCCTCCTCCCTTTTGGCCCTGACATCCACACGGCTCTCCCACAAGCACTCACATCCTCCTTTCCCTCACCTCCTACAACCTACAGCAGCCCTCGTCACACTTCCTGCCTGGAGCAGCCGCTATCCTCCAAAGCCTGCCTAGCATGTACAGGCCCACACGGGGAGCACCATTGCCTCCACCCTTTTGGCCCTGACATGCCTACGGCTCTCCCTCAAGCACTCCCGTCTTCCTTTCCCTCACCTCCTACAACTTGCCACTGCCCTCCTCACAATTTCCCATTAGAGCAGCCAATCTACTCCAAAGCCTGCCTACCATGCACAGGTCCACACGGGGAGCACCATGGCCTCCACCCTTTAGACCCTGACATCCACACGGCTCTCCCACAACCACTCCCACCCTCCGTTCCCTACCCTACTACAACTTCCGACAGCCCTCCTCACACTTTCGGACTGGAGCAGCCAATCTCCTCCAACGCCTGCCTAACACGTACAGACCCACCGGGGGAGCACCATTGTCTCCACCCTTTTGGCCCTGACATCCACACGGCTCTCCCACAAGCACTCCCGCCCTCCTTCCCCTCACCTCCTGCAACCTACAGCAGCCCTCCTCACACTTTCGGACTGGAGCAGCCGCTCTCCTCCAAAGCCTGCCTAGCATGTACAGGCCCACACGGGGAGCACCATTGCCTCCACCCTTTTGGCCCTGACATCCACACGGCTCTCCCACAACCACTCCCGTCTTCCTTTCCCTCACCTCCTACAACTTACCACTCTCCTCCTGACACTTCCTGCCGGGAGCAGCCACTCTCCTTCAAAGCCTGCCTAACATGTGCAGGCCCACCCGGGGAGCACCATGGCCTCCGCTCTTTTGGCCCTGACATGCCTACGGCTCTCCCACAAGCACTCACATCCTCCTTTCCCTCACCTTCTACAACTTACCACTGCCCTCCTCACACTTTCGGACTGGAGCAGCCACTCTCCTCCAAAGCCTGCCTAACATGTACAAGCCCACACGGGGAGCACCATTGCCTCCACCCTTTTGGCCCTGACATCCCTACGGCTCTCCCACAAGCACTCCCATCCGCATTTCCTTCACCTCCTACAGCTTACCACTGCCCTCCTCACACTTTCCAATTAGAGCAGCCCATCTCCTCCAACGCCTGCCTAACATGTACAGGCCCACACGGGGAGCACCATTGCCTCCACCCTTTTGGCCCTCACATGCCTACGGCTCTCCCACAAGCACTCCAATCCTCCTACCCCTCACCTCCTACAACCTAGGACAGCCCTCCTCACACTTTCGGACTGGAGCTGCCAATCTCCTCCAACCTGTGCCTAACATGTACAGGCCCACACGGGGAGCACCATGGCCTCCACCCTTTTGGCCCTGACATCCACACGGCTCTCCCACAAGCACTCCCGCCCTCCTTCCCCTCACCTCCTACAACTTTCCACTTCCCTCCTCACACTTCCTGCCTGGAGCAGCCACTCTCCTCCAACGCCTGCCTAGTATGCACAGGCCCACACGGGGAGCACCATTGCCTCCACCCTTTTGGCCCTGACATCCACACGGCTCTCCCACAAGCACTCCCGTCTTCCTTTCCCTCACCTCCTACAACTTACAACTGCCCTCCTCACACTTTCGGACTGGAGCAGCCACTCTCCTCCCAAGCCTGCCTAACATGTACAGGCCCACACGCGGAGCACCATTGCCTCCACCCTTTTGGCGCTGACATGCCTACGGCTCTCCCACAACCACTCCCGTCTTCCTTTCCCTCACCTCCTACAACTTACCACTGCCCTCCTCACACTTTCCCATTAGAGCAGCCACTCTCCTCCAAAGCCTGCCTAACATGTACAGGCCCACACGGGGAGCACCATTGCCTCCTCCCTTTTGGCCCTGACATCCACACGGCTCTCCCACAAGCACTCACATCCTCCTTTCCCTCACCTCCTACAACCTACAGCAGCCCTCGTCACACTTCCTGCCTGGAGCAGCCGCTATCCTCCAAAGCCTGCCTAGCATGTACAGGCCCACACGGGGAGCACCATTGCCTCCACCCTTTAGGCCCTGACATGCCTACGGCTCTCCCTCAAGCACTCCCGTCTTCCTTTCCCTCACCTCCTACAACTTGCCACTGCCCTCCTCACAATTTCCCATTAGAGCAGCCAATCTACCCCAAAGCCTGCTTACCATGCACAGGTCCACACGGGGAGCACCATGGCCTCCACCCTTTAGACCCTGACATCCACACGGCTCTCCCACAACCACTCCCACCCTCCGTTCCCTACCCTACTCCAACTTCCGACAGCCCTCCTCACACTTTCGGACTGGAGCAGCCAATCTCCTCCAACGCCTGCCTAACACGTACAGACCCACCGGGGGAGCACCATTGTCTCCACCCTTTTGGCCCTGACATCCACACGGCTCTCCCACAAGCACTCCCGCCCTCCTTCCCCTCACCTCCTGCAACCTACAGCAGCCCTCCTCACACTTTCGGACTGGAGCAGCCGCTCTCCTCCAAAGCCTGCCTAGCATGTACAGGCCCACACGGGGAGCACCATTGCCTCCACGCTTTTGCCCCTGACATCCACACGGCTCTCCCACAAGCACTCCCGTCTTCCTTTCCCTCACCTCCTACAACTTACCACTTTCCTCCTGACACTTCCTGCCTGGAGCAGCCACTCTCCTTCAAAGCCTGCCTAACATGTGCAGGCCCACCCGGGGAGCACCATGGCCTCCACCCTTTTGGCCCTGACATCCACACGGCTCTCCCACAAGCACTCCCATCCGCATTTCCCTCACCTCCTACAGCTTACCACTGCCCTCCTCACACTTTCCAATTAGAGCAGCCAATCTCCTCCTACGTGTGCCTAACATGTACAGGCCCACACGGGGAGCACCATTGCCTCCACCCTTTTGGCCCTGACATGCCTACGGCTCTCCCACAAGCACTCCCATCCGCATTTCCCTCACCTCCTACAGCTTACCACTGCCCTCCTCACACTTTCCAATTAGAGCAGCCAATCTCCTCCAACGCCTGCCTAACATGTACAGGCCCACACGGGGAGCACCATGGCCTCCACCCTTTTGGCCCTCACATGCCTACGGCTCTCCCACAAGCACTCCAATCCTCCTTCCCCTCACCTCCTACAACCTAGGACAGCCCTCCTCACACTTTCGGACTGGAGCTGCCAATCTCCTCCAACCTGTGCCTAACATGTACAGGCCCACACGGGGAGCACCATGGCCTCCACCCTTTTGGCCCTGACATGCCTACGGCTCTCCCACATGCACTCCCGTCTTCCTTTCCCTCACCAACTACAACATACCACGTCCCTCCTCACACTTTCTGCCTGGAGCAGCCACTCTCCTCCAACGCCTGCCTAGTATGCACAGGCCCACCCGGGGAGCACCATTGCCTCCACCCTTTTGGCCCTGACATCCACACGGCTCTCCCACAAGCACTCCCGTCTTCCTTTCCCTCACCTCCTACAACTTACCACTGTCCTCCTCACACTTTCTGCCTGGAGCAGCCACTCTCCTCCAAAGCCTGCCTAACATGTGCAGGCCCACACGGGGAGCACCATGGCATCCACCCTTTTGGCCCTGACATGCCTACGGCACTCCTACAAGCACTCCCGCCGTCCTTTCCCTACCCTTCTCCAACTTACGACTGCCCTCCTCACACTTTCGGACTTGAGCAGCTAATCTCCTCCAAAGCCTGCCTAACATGTGCAGGCCCACACGGGGAGCACCATGGCATCCACCCTTTTGGCCCTGACATGCCTACGGCACTCCTACAAGCACTCCCGCCGTCCTTTCCCTACCCTACTCCAACTTCCGACAGCCCTCCTCACACTTTCGGACTGGAGCAGCCAATCTCCTCCAACGCCTGCCTAACACGTACAGACCCACCGGGGGAGCACCATTGTCTCCACCCTTTTGGCCCTGACATCCACACGGCTCTCCCACAAGCACTCCCGCCCTCCTTCCCCTCACCTCCTGCAACCTACAGCAGCCCTCCTCACACTTTCGGACTGGAGCAGCCGCTCTCCTCCAAAGCCTGCCTAGCATGTACAGGCCCACACGGGGAGCACCATTGCCTCCACGCTTTTGCCCCTGACATCCACACGGCTCTCCCACAAGCACTCCCGTCTTCCTTTCCCTCACCTCCTACAACTTACCACTCTCCTCCTGACACTTCCTGCCTGGAGCAGCCACTCTCCTTCAAAGCCTGCCTAACATGTGCAGGCCCACACGGGGAGCACCATGGCCTCCGCTCTTTTGGCCCTGACATGCCTACGGCTCTCCCACAAGCACTCACATCCTCCTTTCCCTCACCTCCTACAACTTACCACTGCCCTCCTCACACTTTCGGACTGGAGCAGCCACTCTCCTCCAAAGCCTGCCTAACATGTACAAGCCCACACGGGGAGCACCATTGCCTCCACCCTTTTGGCCCTCACATGCCTACGGCTCTCCCACAAGCACTCCCGCCCTCTTTTCCCTCAACACCTACAACCTAGGACAGCCCTCCTCACACTTTCGGACTGGAGCTGCCAATCTCCTCCAACCTGTGCCTAACATGTACAGGCCCACACGGGGAGCACCATGGCCTCCACACTTTTGGCCCTGACATCCACACGGCTCTCCCACAAGCACTCCCGTCTTCCTTTCCCTCACCTCCTACAACATACCACTTCCCTCCTCACACTTCCTGCCTGGAGCAGCCACTCTCCTCCAACGCCTGCCTAGTATGCACAGGCCCACACGGGGAGCACCATTGCCTCCACCCTTTTGGCCCTGACATGCCTACGGCTCTCCCACAACCACTCCCGTCTTCCTTTCCCTCACCTCCTACAACTTACAACTGCCCTCCTCACACTTTCGGACTGGAGCAGCCACTCTCCTCCAAAGCCTGCCTAACATGTGCAGGCCCACACGGGGAGCACCATGGCATCCACCCTTTTGGCCCTGACATGCCTACGGCACTCCTACAAGCACTCCCGCCCTCCTTTCCCTACCCTTCTCCAACTTACGACTGCCCTCCTCACACTTTCGGACTGGAGCAGCTAATCTCCTCCTAAGCCTGCCTAGCATGCACAGGCCCACACGGGGAGCACCATTGCCTCCACCCTTTTGGCGCTGACATGCCTACGGCTCTCCCACAAGCACTCCCGCCCTCTTTTCCCTCAACACCTACAACCTACAACAGCTCTCCTCACACTTCCTGCCTGGAGAAGCTGCTATCCTCGAAAGCCTGCCTAGCATGTACAGGCCCACACGGGGAGCACCATTGCATCCACCCTTTTGGCCCTGACATGCCTACGGCTCTCCCACAAGCACTCCCGCCCTCCTTTCCCTACCCTTCTCCAACTTACGACTGCCCTCCTCACACTTTCGGACTTGAGCAGCCAATCTCCTCCCAAGCCTGCCTAACATGTACAGGCCCACACGCGGAGCACCATTGCCTCCACCCTTTTGGCGCTGACATGCCTACGGCTCTCCCACAAGCACTCCCGTCTTCCTTTCCCTCACCTCCTACAACTTACCACTGCCCTCCTCACACTTTCCCATTAGAGCAGCCACTCTCCTCCAACGCCTGCCTAACATGTACAGGCCCACACGGGGAGCACCATTGCCTCCTCCCTTTTGGCCCTGACATCCACACGGCTCTCCCACAAGCACTCACATCCTCCTTTCCCTCACCTCCTACAACCTACAGCAGCCCTCGTCACACTTCCTGCCTGGAGCAGCCGCTATCCTCCAAAGCCTGCCTAGCATGTACAGGCCCACACGGGGAGCACCATTGCCTCCACCCTTTAGGCCGTGACATGCCTACGGCTCTCCCTCAAGCACTCCCGTCTTCCTTTCCCTCACCTCCTACAACTTGCCACTGCCCTCCTCACAATTTCCCATTAGAGCAGCCAATCTACTCCAAAGCCTGCCTACCATGCACAGGTCCACACGGGGAGCACCATGGCCTCCACCCTTTAGACCCTGACATCCACACGGCTCTCCCACAACCACTCCCACCCTCCGTTCCCTACCCTACTCCAACTTCCGACAGCCCTCCTCACACTTTCGGACTGGAGCAGCCAATCTCCTCCAACAACTGCCTAACACGTACAGACCCACCGGGGAAGCACCATTGTCTCCACCCTTTTGGCCCTGACATCCACACGGCTCTCCCACAAGCACTCCCGCCCTCCTTCCCCTCACCTCCTGCAACCTACAGCAGCCCTCCTCACACTTTCGGACTGGAGCAGCCGCTCTCCTCCAAAGCCTGCCTAGCATGTACAGGCCCACACGGGGAGCACCATTGCCTCCACGCTTTTGCCCCTGACATCCACACGGCTCTCCCACAAGCACTCCCGTCTTCCTTTCCCTCACCTCCTACAACTTACCACTCTCCTCCTGACACTTCCTGCCTGGAGCAGCCACTCTCCTTCAAAGCCTGCCTAACATGTGCAGGCCCACACGGGGAGCACCATGGCCTCCGCTCTTTTGGCCCTGACATGCCTACGGCTCTCCCACAAGCACTCACATCCTCCTTTCCCTCACCTCCTACAACTTACCACTGCCCTCCTCACACTTTCGGACTGGAGCAGCCACTCTCCTCCAAAGCCTGCCTAACATGTACAAGCCCACACGGGGAGCACCATTGCCTCCACCCTTTTGGCCCTGACATCCCTACGGCTCTCCCACAAGCACTCCCATCCGCATTTCCTTCACCTCCTACAGCTTACCACTGCCCTCCTCACACTTTCCAATTAGAGCAGCCAATCTCCTCCAACGCCTGCCTAACATGTACAGGCCCACACGGGGAGCACCATTGCCTCCACCCTTTTGGCCCTCACATGCCTACGGCTCTCCCACAAGCACTCCAATCCTCCTACCCCTCACGTCCTACAACCTAGGACAGCCCTCCTCACACTTTCGGACTGGAGCTGCCAATCTCCTCCAACCTGTGCCTAACATGTACAGGCCCACACGGGGAGCACCATGGCCTCCACCCTTTTGGCCCTGACATGCCTACGGCTCTCCCACAAGCACTCCCGTCTTCCTTTCCCTCACCTCCTACAACTTTCCACTTCCCTCCTCACACTTCCTGCCTGGAGCAGCCACTCTCCTCCAACGCCTGCCTAGTATGCACAGGCCCACACGGGGAGCACCATTGCCTCCACCCTTTTGGCCCTGACATCCACACGGCTCTCCCACAAGCACTCCCGTCTTCCTTTCCCTCACCTCCTACAACTTACAACTGCCCTCCTCACACTTTCGGACTGGAGCAGCCACTCTCCTCCAAAGCCTGCCTAACATGTGCAGGCCCACACGGGGAGCACCATGGCATCCACCCTTTTGGCCCTGACATGCCTACGGCACTCCTACAAGCACTCCCGCCCTCCTTTCCCTACCCTTCTCCAACTTACGACTGCCCTCCTCACACTTTCGGACTGGAGCAGCTAATCTCCTCCTAAGCCTGCCTAGCATGCACAGGCCCACACGGGGAGCACCATTGCCTCCACCCTTTTGGCGCTGACATGCCTACGGCTCTCCCACAAGCACTCCCGCCCTCTTTTCCCTCAACACCTACAACCTACAACAGCTCTCCTCACACTTCCTGCCTGGAGAAGCTGCTATCCTCGAAAGCCTGCCTAGCATGTACAGGCCCACACGGGGAGCACCATTGCATCCACCCTTTTGGCCCTGACATGCCTACGGCTCTCCCACAAGCACTCCCGCCCTCCTTTCCCTACCCTTCTCCAACTTACGACTGCCCACCTCACACTTTCGGACTTGAGCAGCCAATCTCCTCCCAAGCCTGCCTAACATGTACAGGCCCACACGCGGAGCACCATTGCCTCCACCCTTTTGGCGCTGACATGCCTACGGCTCTCCCACAACCACTCCCGTCTTCCTTTCCCTCACCTCCTACAACTTACCACTGCCCTCCTCACACTTCCTGCCTGGAGCAGCCACTCTCCTCCAAAGCCTGCCTAACATGTACAGGCCCACACGGGGAGCACCATTGCCTCCTCCCTTTTGGCCCTGACATCCACACGGCTCTCCCACAAGCACTCACATCCTCCTTTCCCTCACCTCCTACAACCTACAGCAGCCCTCGTCACACTTCCTGCCTGGAGCAGCCGCTATCCTCCAAAGCCTGCCTAGCATGTACAGGCCCACACGGGGAGCACCATTGCCTCCACCCTTTTGGCCGTGACATGCCTACGGCTCTCCCACAAGCACTCCCGTCTTCCTTTCCCTCACCTCCTACAACTTACAACTGCCCTCCTCACACTTTCGGACTGGAGCAGCCACTCTCCTCCAAAGCCTGCCTAACATGTGCAGGCCCACACGGGGAGCACCATGGCATCCACCCTTTTGGCCCTGACATGCCTACGGCACTCCTACAAGCACTCCCGCCCTCCTTTCCCTACCCTTCTCCAACTTACGACTGCCCTCCTCACACTTTCGGACTTGAGCAGCCAATCTCCTCCCAAGCCTGCCTAACATGTACAGGCCCACACGCGGAGCACCATTGCCTCCACCCTTTTGGCGCTGACATGCCTACGGCTCTCCCACAACCACTCCCGTCTTCCTTTCCCTCACCTCCTACAACTTACCACTGCCCTCCTCACACTTTCCCATTAGAGCAGCCACTCTCCTCCAAAGCCTGCCTAACATGTACAGGCCCACACGGGGAGCACCATTGCCTCCTCCCTTTTGGCCCTGACATCCACACGGCTCTCCCACAAGCACTCACATCCTCCTTTCCCTCACCTCCTACAACCTACAGCAGCCCTCGTCACACTTCCTGCCTGGAGCAGCCGCTATCCTCCAAAGCCTGCCTAGCATGTACAGGCCCACACGGGGAGCACCATTGCCTCCACCCTTTTGGCCCTGACATGCCTACGGCTCTCCCTCAAGCACTCCCGTCTTCCTTTCCCTCACCTCCTACAACTTGCCACTGCCCTCCTCACAATTTCCCATTAGAGCAGCCAATCTACTCCAAAGCCTGCCTACCATGCACAGGTCCACACGGGGAGCACCATGGCCTCCACCCTTTAGACCCTGACATCCACACGGCTCTCCCACAACCACTCCCACCCTCCGTTCCCTACCCTACTACAACTTCCGACAGCCCTCCTCACACTTTCGGACTGGAGCAGCCAATCTCCTCCAACGCCTGCCTAACACGTACAGACCCACCGGGGGAGCACCATTGTCTCCACCCTTTTGGCCCTGACATCCACACGGCTCTCCCACAAGCACTCCCGCCCTCCTTCCCCTCACCTCCTGCAACCTACAGCAGCCCTCCTCACACTTTCGGACTGGAGCAGCCGCTCTCCTCCAAAGCCTGCCTAGCATGTACAGGCCCACACGGGGAGCACCATTGCCTCCACCCTTTTGGCCCTGACATCCACACGGCTCTCCCACAACCACTCCCGTCTTCCTTTCCCTCACCTCCTACAACTTACCACTCTCCTCCTGACACTTCCTGCCGGGAGCAGCCACTCTCCTTCAAAGCCTGCCTAACATGTGCAGGCCCACCCGGGGAGCACCATGGCCTCCGCTCTTTTGGCCCTGACATGCCTACGGCTCTCCCACAAGCACTCACATCCTCCTTTCCCTCACCTTCTACAACTTACCACTGCCCTCCTCACACTTTCGGACTGGAGCAGCCACTCTCCTCCAAAGCCTGCCTAACATGTACAAGCCCACACGGGGAGCACCATTGCCTCCACCCTTTTGGCCCTGACATCCCTACGGCTCTCCCACAAGCACTCCCATCCGCATTTCCTTCACCTCCTACAGCTTACCACTGCCCTCCTCACACTTTCCAATTAGAGCAGCCCATCTCCTCCAACGCCTGCCTAACATGTACAGGCCCACACGGGGAGCACCATTGCCTCCACCCTTTTGGCCCTCACATGCCTACGGCTCTCCCACAAGCACTCCAATCCTCCTACCCCTCACCTCCTACAACCTAGGACAGCCCTCCTCACACTTTCGGACTGGAGCTGCCAATCTCCTCCAACCTGTGCCTAACATGTACAGGCCCACACGGGGAGCACCATGGCCTCCACCCTTTTGGCCCTGACATCCACACGGCTCTCCCACAAGCACTCCCGCCCTCCTTCCCCTCACCTCCTACAACTTTCCACTTCCCTCCTCACACTTCCTGCCTGGAGCAGCCACTCTCCTCCAACGCCTGCCTAGTATGCACAGGCCCACACGGGGAGCACCATTGCCTCCACCCTTTTGGCCCTGACATCCACACGGCTCTCCCACAAGCACTCCCGTCTTCCTTTCCCTCACCTCCTACAACTTACAACTGCCCTCCTCACACTTTCGGACTGGAGCAGCCACTCTCCTCCCAAGCCTGCCTAACATGTACAGGCCCACACGCGGAGCACCATTGCCTCCACCCTTTTGGCGCTGACATGCCTACGGCTCTCCCACAACCACTCCCGTCTTCCTTTCCCTCACCTCCTACAACTTACCACTGCCCTCCTCACACTTTCCCATTAGAGCAGCCACTCTCCTCCAAAGCCTGCCTAACATGTACAGGCCCACACGGGGAGCACCATTGCCTCCTCCCTTTTGGCCCTGACATCCACACGGCTCTCCCACAAGCACTCACATCCTCCTTTCCCTCACCTCCTACAACCTACAGCAGCCCTCGTCACACTTCCTGCCTGGAGCAGCCGCTATCCTCCAAAGCCTGCCTAGCATGTACAGGCCCACACGGGGAGCACCATTGCCTCCACCCTTTAGGCCCTGACATGCCTACGGCTCTCCCTCAAGCACTCCCGTCTTCCTTTCCCTCACCTCCTACAACTTGCCACTGCCCTCCTCACAATTTCCCATTAGAGCAGCCAATCTACCCCAAAGCCTGCTTACCATGCACAGGTCCACACGGGGAGCACCATGGCCTCCACCCTTTAGACCCTGACATCCACACGGCTCTCCCACAACCACTCCCACCCTCCGTTCCCTACCCTACTCCAACTTCCGACAGCCCTCCTCACACTTTCGGACTGGAGCAGCCAATCTCCTCCAACGCCTGCCTAACACGTACAGACCCACCGGGGGAGCACCATTGTCTCCACCCTTTTGGCCCTGACATCCACACGGCTCTCCCACAAGCACTCCCGCCCTCCTTCCCCTCACCTCCTGCAACCTACAGCAGCCCTCCTCACACTTTCGGACTGGAGCAGCCGCTCTCCTCCAAAGCCTGCCTAGCATGTACAGGCCCACACGGGGAGCACCATTGCCTCCACGCTTTTGCCCCTGACATCCACACGGCTCTCCCACAAGCACTCCCGTCTTCCTTTCCCTCACCTCCTACAACTTACCACTTTCCTCCTGACACTTCCTGCCTGGAGCAGCCACTCTCCTTCAAAGCCTGCCTAACATGTGCAGGCCCACCCGGGGAGCACCATGGCCTCCACCCTTTTGGCCCTGACATCCACACGGCTCTCCCACAAGCACTCCCATCCGCATTTCCCTCACCTCCTACAGCTTACCACTGCCCTCCTCACACTTTCCAATTAGAGCAGCCAATCTCCTCCTACGTGTGCCTAACATGTACAGGCCCACACGGGGAGCACCATTGCCTCCACCCTTTTGGCCCTGACATGCCTACGGCTCTCCCACAAGCACTCCCATCCGCATTTCCCTCACCTCCTACAGCTTACCACTGCCCTCCTCACACTTTCCAATTAGAGCAGCCAATCTCCTCCAACGCCTGCCTAACATGTACAGGCCCACACGGGGAGCACCATGGCCTCCACCCTTTTGGCCCTCACATGCCTACGGCTCTCCCACAAGCACTCCAATCCTCCTTCCCCTCACCTCCTACAACCTAGGACAGCCCTCCTCACACTTTCGGACTGGAGCTGCCAATCTCCTCCAACCTGTGCCTAACATGTACAGGCCCACACGGGGAGCACCATGGCCTCCACCCTTTTGGCCCTGACATGCCTACGGCTCTCCCACATGCACTCCCGTCTTCCTTTCCCTCACCAACTACAACATACCACGTCCCTCCTCACACTTTCTGCCTGGAGCAGCCACTCTCCTCCAACGCCTGCCTAGTATGCACAGGCCCACCCGGGGAGCACCATTGCCTCCACCCTTTTGGCCCTGACATCCACACGGCTCTCCCACAAGCACTCCCGTCTTCCTTTCCCTCACCTCCTACAACTTACCACTGTCCTCCTCACACTTTCTGCCTGGAGCAGCCACTCTCCTCCAAAGCCTGCCTAACATGTGCAGGCCCACACGGGGAGCACCATGGCATCCACCCTTTTGGCCCTGACATGCCTACGGCACTCCTACAAGCACTCCCGCCGTCCTTTCCCTACCCTTCTCCAACTTACGACTGCCCTCCTCACACTTTCGGACTTGAGCAGCTAATCTCCTCCAAAGCCTGCCTAACATGTGCAGGCCCACACGGGGAGCACCATGGCATCCACCCTTTTGGCCCTGACATGCCTACGGCACTCCTACAAGCACTCCCGCCGTCCTTTCCCTACCCTACTCCAACTTCCGACAGCCCTCCTCACACTTTCGGACTGGAGCAGCCAATCTCCTCCAACGCCTGCCTAACACGTACAGACCCACCGGGGGAGCACCATTGTCTCCACCCTTTTGGCCCTGACATCCACACGGCTCTCCCACAAGCACTCCCGCCCTCCTTCCCCTCACCTCCTGCAACCTACAGCAGCCCTCCTCACACTTTCGGACTGGAGCAGCCGCTCTCCTCCAAAGCCTGCCTAGCATGTACAGGCCCACACGGGGAGCACCATTGCCTCCACGCTTTTGCCCCTGACATCCACACGGCTCTCCCACAAGCACTCCCGTCTTCCTTTCCCTCACCTCCTACAACTTACCACTCTCCTCCTGACACTTCCTGCCTGGAGCAGCCACTCTCCTTCAAAGCCTGCCTAACATGTGCAGGCCCACACGGGGAGCACCATGGCCTCCGCTCTTTTGGCCCTGACATGCCTACGGCTCTCCCACAAGCACTCACATCCTCCTTTCCCTCACCTCCTACAACTTACCACTGCCCTCCTCACACTTTCGGACTGGAGCAGCCACTCTCCTCCAAAGCCTGCCTAACATGTACAAGCCCACACGGGGAGCACCATTGCCTCCACCCTTTTGGCCCTCACATGCCTACGGCTCTCCCACAAGCACTCCCGCCCTCTTTTCCCTCAACACCTACAACCTAGGACAGCCCTCCTCACACTTTCGGACTGGAGCTGCCAATCTCCTCCAACCTGTGCCTAACATGTACAGGCCCACACGGGGAGCACCATGGCCTCCACACTTTTGGCCCTGACATCCACACGGCTCTCCCACAAGCACTCCCGTCTTCCTTTCCCTCACCTCCTACAACATACCACTTCCCTCCTCACACTTCCTGCCTGGAGCAGCCACTCTCCTCCAACGCCTGCCTAGTATGCACAGGCCCACACGGGGAGCACCATTGCCTCCACCCTTTTGGCCCTGACATGCCTACGGCTCTCCCACAACCACTCCCGTCTTCCTTTCCCTCACCTCCTACAACTTACAACTGCCCTCCTCACACTTTCGGACTGGAGCAGCCACTCTCCTCCAAAGCCTGCCTAACATGTGCAGGCCCACACGGGGAGCACCATGGCATCCACCCTTTTGGCCCTGACATGCCTACGGCACTCCTACAAGCACTCCCGCCCTCCTTTCCCTACCCTTCTCCAACTTACGACTGCCCTCCTCACACTTTCGGACTGGAGCAGCTAATCTCCTCCTAAGCCTGCCTAGCATGCACAGGCCCACACGGGGAGCACCATTGCCTCCACCCTTTTGGCGCTGACATGCCTACGGCTCTCCCACAAGCACTCCCGCCCTCTTTTCCCTCAACACCTACAACCTACAACAGCTCTCCTCACACTTCCTGCCTGGAGAAGCTGCTATCCTCGAAAGCCTGCCTAGCATGTACAGGCCCACACGGGGAGCACCATTGCATCCACCCTTTTGGCCCTGACATGCCTACGGCTCTCCCACAAGCACTCCCGCCCTCCTTTCCCTACCCTTCTCCAACTTACGACTGCCCACCTCACACTTTCGGACTTGAGCAGCCAATCTCCTCCCAAGCCTGCCTAACATGTACAGGCCCACACGCGGAGCACCATTGCCTCCACCCTTTTGGCGCTGACATGCCTACGGCTCTCCCACAACCACTCCCGTCTTCCTTTCCCTCACCTCCTACAACTTACCACTGCCCTCCTCACACTTCCTGCCTGGAGCAGCCACTCTCCTCCAAAGCCTGCCTAACATGTACAGGCCCACACGGGGAGCACCATTGACTCCTCCCTTTTGGCCCTGACATCCACACGGCTCTCCCACAAGCACTCACATCCTCCTTTCCCTCACCTCCTACAACCTACAGCAGCCCTCGTCACACTTCCTGCCTGGAGCAGCCGCTATCCTCCAAAGCCTGCCTAGCATGTACAGGCCCACACGGGGAGCACCATTGCCTCCACCCTTTTGGCCGTGACATGCCTACGGCTCTCCCACAAGCACTCCCGTCTTCCTTTCCCTCACCTCCTACAACTTACAACTGCCCTCCTCACACTTTCGGACTGGAGCAGCCACTCTCCTCCAAAGCCTGCCTAACATGTGCAGGCCCACACGGGGAGCACCATGGCATCCACCCTTTTGGCCCTGACATGCCTACGGCACTCCTACAAGCACTCCCGCCCTCCTTTCCCTACCCTTCTCCAACTTACGACTGCCCTCCTCACACTTTCGGACTTGAGCAGCTAATCTCCTCCTAAGCCTGCCTAGCATGTACAGGCCCACACGCGGAGCACCATTGCCTCCACCCTTTTGGCGCTGACATGCCTACGGCTCTCCCACAACCACTCCCGTCTTCCTTTCCCTCACCTCCTACAACTTACCACTGCCCTCCTCACACTTTCCCATTAGAGCAGCCACTCTCCTCCAAAGCCTGCCTAACATGTACAGGCCCACACGGGGAGCACCATTGCCTCCTCCCTTTTGGCCCTGACATCCACACGGCTCTCCCACAAGCACTCACATCCTCCTTTCCCTCACCTCCTACAACCTACAGCAGCCCTCGTCACACTTCCTGCCTGGAGCAGCCGCTATCCTCCAAAGCCTGCCTAGCATGTACAGGCCCACACGGGGAGCACCATTGCCTCCACCCTTTTGGCCCTGACATGCCTACGGCTCTCCCTCAAGCACTCCCGTCTTCCTTTCCCTCACCTCCTACAACTTGCCACTGCCCTCCTCACAATTTCCCATTAGAGCAGCCAATCTACTCCAAAGCCTGCCTACCATGCACAGGTCCACACGGGGAGCACCATGGCCTCCACCCTTTAGACCCTGACATCCACACGGCTCTCCCACAACCACTCCCACCCTCCGTTCCCTACCCTACTACAACTTCCGACAGCCCTCCTCACACTTTCGGACTGGAGCAGCCAATCTCCTCCAACGCCTGCCTAACACGTACAGACCCACCGGGGGAGCACCATTGTCTCCACCCTTTTGGCCCTGACATCCACACGGCTCTCCCACAAGCACTCCCGCCCTCCTTCCCCTCACCTCCTGCAACCTACAGCAGCCCTCCTCACACTTTCGGACTGGAGCAGCCGCTCTCCTCCAAAGCCTGCCTAGCATGTACAGGCCCACACGGGGAGCACCATTGCCTCCACGCTTTTGCCCCTGACATCCACACGGCTCTCCCACAAGCACTCCCGTCTTCCTTTCCCTCACCTCCTACAACTTACCACTCTCCTCCTGACACTTCCTGCCGGGAGCAGCCACTCTCCTTCAAAGCCTGCCTAACATGTGCAGGCCCACCCGGGGAGCACCATGGCCTCCGCTCTTTTGGCCCTGACATGCCTACGGCTCTCCCACAAGCACTCACATCCTCCTTTCCCTCACCTTCTACAACTTACCACTGCCCTCCTCACACTTTCGGACTGGAGCAGCCACTCTCCTCCAAAGCCTGCCTAACATGTACAAGCCCACACGGGGAGCACCATTGCCTCCACCCTTTTGGCCCTGACATCCCTACGGCTCTCCCACAAGCACTCCCATCCGCATTTCCTTCACCTCCTACAGCTTACCACTGCCCTCCTCACACTTTCCAATTAGAGCAGCCCATCTCCTCCAACGCCTGCCTAACATGTACAGGCCCACACGGGGAGCACCATTGCCTCCACCCTTTTGGCCCTCACATGCCTACGGCTCTCCCACAAGCACTCCAATCCTCCTACCCCTCACCTCCTACAACCTAGGACAGCCCTCCTCACACTTTCGGACTGGAGCTGCCAATCTCCTCCAACCTGTGCCTAACATGTACAGGCCCACACGGGGAGCACCATGGCCTCCACCCTTTTGGCCCTGACATCCACACGGCTCTCCCACAAGCACTCCCGCCCTCCTTCCCCTCACCTCCTACAACTTTCCACTTCCCTCCTCACACTTCCTGCCTGGAGCAGCCACTCTCCTCCAACGCCTGCCTAGTATGCACAGGCCCACACGGGGAGCACCATTGCCTCCACCCTTTTGGCCCTGACATCCACACGGCTCTCCCACAAGCACTCCCGTCTTCCTTTCCCTCACCTCCTACAACTTACAACTGCCCTCCTCACACTTTCGGACTGGAGCAGCCACTCTCCTCCCAAGCCTGCCTAACATGTACAGGCCCACACGCGGAGCACCATTGCCTCCACCCTTTTGGCGCTGACATGCCTACGGCTCTCCCACAACCACTCCCGTCTTCCTTTCCCTCACCTCCTACAACTTGCCACTGCCCTCCTCACAATTTCCCATTAGAGCAGCCAATCTACCCCAAAGCCTGCTTACCATGCACAGGTCCACACGGGGAGCACCATGGCCTCCACCCTTTAGACCCTGACATCCACACGGCTCTCCCACAACCACTCCCACCCTCCGTTCCCTACCCTACTCCAACTTCCGACAGCCCTCCTCACACTTTCGGACTGGAGCAGCCAATCTCCTCCAACGCCTGCCTAACACGTACAGACCCACCGGGGGAGCACCATTGTCTCCACCCTTTTGGCCCTGACATCCACACGGCTCTCCCACAAGCACTCCCGCCCTCCTTCCCCTCACCTCCTGCAACCTACAGCAGCCCTCCTCACACTTTCGGACTGGAGCAGCCGCTCTCCTCCAAAGCCTGCCTAGCATGTACAGGCCCACACGGGGAGCACCATTGCCTCCACGCTTTTGCCCCTGACATCCACACGGCTCTCCCACAAGCACTCCCGTCTTCCTTTCCCTCACCTCCTACAACTTACCACTTTCCTCCTGACACTTCCTGCCTGGAGCAGCCACTCTCCTTCAAAGCCTGCCTAACATGTGCAGGCCCACCCGGGGAGCACCATGGCCTCCACCCTTTTGGCCCTGACATCCACACGGCTCTCCCACAAGCACTCCCATCCGCATTTCCCTCACCTCCTACAGCTTACCACTGCCCTCCTCACACTTTCCAATTAGAGCAGCCAATCTCCTCCTACGTGTGCCTAACATGTACAGGCCCACACGGGGAGCACCATTGCCTCCACCCTTTTGGCCCTGACATGCCTACGGCTCTCCCACAAGCACTCCCATCCGCATTTCCCTCACCTCCTACAGCTTACCACTGCCCTCCTCACACTTTCCAATTAGAGCAGCCAATCTCCTCCAACGCCTGCCTAACATGTACAGGCCCACACGGGGAGCACCATGGCCTCCACCCTTTTGGCCCTCACATGCCTACGGCTCTCCCACAAGCACTCCAATCCTCCTTCCCCTCACCTCCTACAACCTAGGACAGCCCTCCTCACACTTTCGGACTGGAGCTGCCAATCTCCTCCAACCTGTGCCTAACATGTACAGGCCCACACGGGGAGCACCATGGCCTCCACCCTTTTGGCCCTGACATGCCTACGGCTCTCCCACATGCACTCCCGTCTTCCTTTCCCTCACCAACTACAACATACCACGTCCCTCCTCACACTTTCTGCCTGGAGCAGCCACTCTCCTCCAACGCCTGCCTAGTATGCACAGGCCCACCCGGGGAGCACCATTGCCTCCACCCTTTTGGCCCTGACATCCACACGGCTCTCCCACAAGCACTCCCGTCTTCCTTTCCCTCACCTCCTACAACTTACCACTGTCCTCCTCACACTTTCTGCCTGGAGCAGCCACTCTCCTCCAAAGCCTGCCTAACATGTGCAGGCCCACACGGGGAGCACCATGGCATCCACCCTTTTGGCCCTGACATGCCTACGGCACTCCTACAAGCACTCCCGCCGTCCTTTCCCTACCCTTCTCCAACTTACGACTGCCCTCCTCACACTTTCGGACTTGAGCAGCTAATCTCCTCCAAAGCCTGCCTAACATGTGCAGGCCCACACGGGGAGCACCATGGCATCCACCCTTTTGGCCCTGACATGCCTACGGCACTCCTACAAGCACTCCCGCCGTCCTTTCCCTACCCTACTCCAACTTCCGACAGCCCTCCTCACACTTTCGGACTGGAGCAGCCAATCTCCTCCAACGCCTGCCTAACACGTACAGACCCACCGGGGGAGCACCATTGTCTCCACCCTTTTGGCCCTGACATCCACACGGCTCTCCCACAAGCACTCCCGCCCTCCTTCCCCTCACCTCCTGCAACCTACAGCAGCCCTCCTCACACTTTCGGACTGGAGCAGCCGCTCTCCTCCAAAGCCTGCCTAGCATGTACAGGCCCACACGGGGAGCACCATTGCCTCCACGCTTTTGCCCCTGACATCCACACGGCTCTCCCACAAGCACTCCCGTCTTCCTTTCCCTCACCTCCTACAACTTACCACTCTCCTCCTGACACTTCCTGCCTGGAGCAGCCACTCTCCTTCAAAGCCTGCCTAACATGTGCAGGCCCACACGGGGAGCACCATGGCCTCCGCTCTTTTGGCCCTGACATGCCTACGGCTCTCCCACAAGCACTCACATCCTCCTTTCCCTCACCTCCTACAACTTACCACTGCCCTCCTCACACTTTCGGACTGGAGCAGCCACTCTCCTCCAAAGCCTGCCTAACATGTACAAGCCCACACGGGGAGCACCATTGCCTCCACCCTTTTGGCCCTCACATGCCTACGGCTCTCCCACAAGCACTCCCGCCCTCTTTTCCCTCAACACCTACAACCTAGGACAGCCCTCCTCACACTTTCGGACTGGAGCTGCCAATCTCCTCCAACCTGTGCCTAACATGTACAGGCCCACACGGGGAGCACCATGGCCTCCACACTTTTGGCCCTGACATGCCTACGGCTCTCCCACAAGCACTCCCGTCTTCCTTTCCCTCACCTCCTACAACATACCACTTCCCTCCTCACACTTCCTGCCTGGAGCAGCCACTCTCCTCCAACGCCTGCCTAGTATGCACAGGCCCACACGGGGAGCACCATTGCCTCCACCCTTTTGGCCCTGACATGCCTACGGCTCTCCCACAACCACTCCCGTCTTCCTTTCCCTCACCTCCTACAACTTACAACTGCCCTCCTCACACTTTCGGACTGGAGCAGCCACTCTCCTCCAAAGCCTGCCTAACATGTGCAGGCCCACACGGGGAGCACCATGGCATCCACCCTTTTGGCCCTGACATGCCTACGGCACTCCTACAAGCACTCCCGCCCTCCTTTCCCTACCCTTCTCCAACTTACGACTGCCCTCCTCACACTTTCGGACTGGAGCAGCTAATCTCCTCCTAAGCCTGCCTAGCATGCACAGGCCCACACGGGGAGCACCATTGCCTCCACCCTTTTGGCGCTGACATGCCTACGGCTCTCCCACAAGCACTCCCGCCCTCTTTTCCCTCAACACCTACAACCTACAACAGCTCTCCTCACACTTCCTGCCTGGAGAAGCTGCTATCCTCGAAAGCCTGCCTAGCATGTACAGGCCCACACGGGGAGCACCATTGCATCCACCCTTTTGGCCCTGACATGCCTACGGCTCTCCCACAAGCACTCCCGCCCTCCTTTCCCTACCCTTCTCCAACTTACGACTGCCCACCTCACACTTTCGGACTTGAGCAGCCAATCTCCTCCCAAGCCTGCCTAACATGTACAGGCCCACACGCGGAGCACCATTGCCTCCACCCTTTTGGCGCTGACATGCCTACGGCTCTCCCACAACCACTCCCGTCTTCCTTTCCCTCACCTCCTACAACTTACCACTGCCCTCCTCACACTTCCTGCCTGGAGCAGCCACTCTCCTCCAAAGCCTGCCTAACATGTACAGGCCCACACGGGGAGCACCATTGACTCCTCCCTTTTGGCCCTGACATCCACACGGCTCTCCCACAAGCACTCACATCCTCCTTTCCCTCACCTCCTACAACCTACAGCAGCCCTCGTCACACTTCCTGCCTGGAGCAGCCGCTATCCTCCAAAGCCTGCCTAGCATGTACAGGCCCACACGGGGAGCACCATTGCCTCCACCCTTTTGGCCGTGACATGCCTACGGCTCTCCCACAAGCACTCCCGTCTTCCTTTCCCTCACCTCCTACAACTTACAACTGCCCTCCTCACACTTTCGGACTGGAGCAGCCACTCTCCTCCAAAGCCTGCCTAACATGTGCAGGCCCACACGGGGAGCACCATGGCATCCACCCTTTTGGCCCTGACATGCCTACGGCACTCCTACAAGCACTCCCGCCCTCCTTTCCCTACCCTTCTCCAACTTACGACTGCCCTCCTCACACTTTCGGACTTGAGCAGCTAATCTCCTCCTAAGCCTGCCTAGCATGTACAGGCCCACACGCGGAGCACCATTGCCTCCACCCTTTTGGCGCTGACATGCCTACGGCTCTCCCACAACCACTCCCGTCTTCCTTTCCCTCACCTCCTACAACTTACCACTGCCCTCCTCACACTTTCCCATTAGAGCAGCCACTCTCCTCCAAAGCCTGCCTAACATGTACAGGCCCACACGGGGAGCACCATTGCCTCCTCCCTTTTGGCCCTGACATCCACACGGCTCTCCCACAAGCACTCACATCCTCCTTTCCCTCACCTCCTACAACCTACAGCAGCCCTCGTCACACTTCCTGCCTGGAGCAGCCGCTATCCTCCAAAGCCTGCCTAGCATGTACAGGCCCACACGGGGAGCACCATTGCCTCCACCCTTTTGGCCCTGACATGCCTACGGCTCTCCCTCAAGCACTCCCGTCTTCCTTTCCCTCACCTCCTACAACTTGCCACTGCCCTCCTCACAATTTCCCATTAGAGCAGCCAATCTACTCCAAAGCCTGCCTACCATGCACAGGTCCACACGGGGAGCACCATGGCCTCCACCCTTTAGACCCTGACATCCACACGGCTCTCCCACAACCACTCCCACCCTCCGTTCCCTACCCTACTACAACTTCCGACAGCCCTCCTCACACTTTCGGACTGGAGCAGCCAATCTCCTCCAACGCCTGCCTAACACGTACAGACCCACCGGGGGAGCACCATTGTCTCCACCCTTTTGGCCCTGACATCCACACGGCTCTCCCACAAGCACTCCCGCCCTCCTTCCCCTCACCTCCTGCAACCTACAGCAGCCCTCCTCACACTTTCGGACTGGAGCAGCCGCTCTCCTCCAAAGCCTGCCTAGCATGTACAGGCCCACACGGGGAGCACCATTGCCTCCACGCTTTTGCCCCTGACATCCACACGGCTCTCCCACAAGCACTCCCGTCTTCCTTTCCCTCACCTCCTACAACTTACCACTCTCCTCCTGACACTTCCTGCCGGGAGCAGCCACTCTCCTTCAAAGCCTGCCTAACATGTGCAGGCCCACCCGGGGAGCACCATGGCCTCCGCTCTTTTGGCCCTGACATGCCTACGGCTCTCCCACAAGCACTCACATCCTCCTTTCCCTCACCTTCTACAACTTACCACTGCCCTCCTCACACTTTCGGACTGGAGCAGCCACTCTCCTCCAAAGCCTGCCTAACATGTACAAGCCCACACGGGGAGCACCATTGCCTCCACCCTTTTGGCCCTGACATCCCTACGGCTCTCCCACAAGCACTCCCATCCGCATTTCCTTCACCTCCTACAGCTTACCACTGCCCTCCTCACACTTTCCAATTAGAGCAGCCCATCTCCTCCAACGCCTGCCTAACATGTACAGGCCCACACGGGGAGCACCATTGCCTCCACCCTTTTGGCCCTCACATGCCTACGGCTCTCCCACAAGCACTCCAATCCTCCTACCCCTCACCTCCTACAACCTAGGACAGCCCTCCTCACACTTTCGGACTGGAGCTGCCAATCTCCTCCAACCTGTGCCTAACATGTACAGGCCCACACGGGGAGCACCATGGCCTCCACCCTTTTGGCCCTGACATCCACACGGCTCTCCCACAAGCACTCCCGTCTTCCTTTCCCTCACCTCCTACAACTTTCCACTTCCCTCCTCACACTTCCTGCCTGGAGCAGCCACTCTCCTCCAACGCCTGCCTAGTATGCACAGGCCCACACGGGGAGCACCATTGCCTCCACCCTTTTGGCCCTGACATCCACACGGCTCTCCCACAAGCACTCCCGTCTTCCTTTCCCTCACCTCCTACAACTTACAACTGCCCTCCTCACACTTTCGGACTGGAGCAGCCACTCTCCTCCCAAGCCTGCCTAACATGTACAGGCCCACACGCGGAGCACCATTGCCTCCACCCTTTTGGCGCTGACATGCCTACGGCTCTCCCACAACCACTCCCGTCTTCCTTTCCCTCACCTCCTACAACTTGCCACTGCCCTCCTCACAATTTCCCATTAGAGCAGCCAATCTACCCCAAAGCCTGCTTACCATGCACAGGTCCACACGGGGAGCACCATGGCCTCCACCCTTTAGACCCTGACATCCACACGGCTCTCCCACAACCACTCCCACCCTCCGTTCCCTACCCTACTCCAACTTCCGACAGCCCTCCTCACACTTTCGGACTGGAGCAGCCAATCTCCTCCAACGCCTGCCTAACACGTACAGACCCACCGGGGGAGCACCATTGTCTCCACCCTTTTGGCCCTGACATCCACACGGCTCTCCCACAAGCACTCCCGCCCTCCTTCCCCTCACCTCCTGCAACCTACAGCAGCCCTCCTCACACTTTCGGACTGGAGCAGCCGCTCTCCTCCAAAGCCTGCCTAGCATGTACAGGCCCACACGGGGAGCACCATTGCCTCCACGCTTTTGCCCCTGACATCCACACGGCTCTCCCACAAGCACTCCCGTCTTCCTTTCCCTCACCTCCTACAACTTACCACTTTCCTCCTGACACTTCCTGCCTGGAGCAGCCACTCTCCTTCAAAGCCTGCCTAACATGTGCAGGCCCACCCGGGGAGCACCATGGCCTCCACCCTTTTGGCCCTGACATCCACACGGCTCTCCCACAAGCACTCCCATCCGCATTTCCCTCACCTCCTACAGCTTACCACTGCCCTCCTCACACTTTCCAATTAGAGCAGCCAATCTCCTCCTACGTGTGCCTAACATGTACAGGCCCACACGGGGAGCACCATTGCCTCCACCCTTTTGGCCCTGACATGCCTACGGCTCTCCCACAAGCACTCCCATCCGCATTTCCCTCACCTCCTACAGCTTACCACTGCCCTCCTCACACTTTCCAATTAGAGCAGCCAATCTCCTCCAACGCCTGCCTAACATGTACAGGCCCACACGGGGAGCACCATGGCCTCCACCCTTTTGGCCCTCACATGCCTACGGCTCTCCCACAAGCACTCCAATCCTCCTTCCCCTCACCTCCTACAACCTAGGACAGCCCTCCTCACACTTTCGGACTGGAGCTGCCAATCTCCTCCAACCTGTGCCTAACATGTACAGGCCCACACGGGGAGCACCATGGCCTCCACCCTTTTGGCCCTGACATGCCTACGGCTCTCCCACATGCACTCCCGTCTTCCTTTCCCTCACCAACTACAACATACCACGTCCCTCCTCACACTTTCTGCCTGGAGCAGCCACTCTCCTCCAACGCCTGCCTAGTATGCACAGGCCCACCCGGGGAGCACCATTGCCTCCACCCTTTTGGCCCTGACATCCACACGGCTCTCCCACAAGCACTCCCGTCTTCCTTTCCCTCACCTCCTACAACTTACCACTGTCCTCCTCACACTTTCTGCCTGGAGCAGCCACTCTCCTCCAAAGCCTGCCTAACATGTGCAGGCCCACACGGGGAGCACCATGGCATCCACCCTTTTGGCCCTGACATGCCTACGGCACTCCTACAAGCACTCCCGCCGTCCTTTCCCTACCCTTCTCCAACTTACGACTGCCCTCCTCACACTTTCGGACTTGAGCAGCTAATCTCCTCCAAAGCCTGCCTAACATGTGCAGGCCCACACGGGGAGCACCATGGCATCCACCCTTTTGGCCCTGACATGCCTACGGCACTCCTACAAGCACTCCCGCCGTCCTTTCCCTACCCTACTCCAACTTCCGACAGCCCTCCTCACACTTTCGGACTGGAGCAGCCAATCTCCTCCAACGCCTGCCTAACACGTACAGACCCACCGGGGGAGCACCATTGTCTCCACCCTTTTGGCCCTGACATCCACACGGCTCTCCCACAAGCACTCCCGCCCTCCTTCCCCTCACCTCCTGCAACCTACAGCAGCCCTCCTCACACTTTCGGACTGGAGCAGCCGCTCTCCTCCAAAGCCTGCCTAGCATGTACAGGCCCACACGGGGAGCACCATTGCCTCCACGCTTTTGCCCCTGACATCCACACGGCTCTCCCACAAGCACTCCCGTCTTCCTTTCCCTCACCTCCTACAACTTACCACTCTCCTCCTGACACTTCCTGCCTGGAGCAGCCACTCTCCTTCAAAGCCTGCCTAACATGTGCAGGCCCACACGGGGAGCACCATGGCCTCCGCTCTTTTGGCCCTGACATGCCTACGGCTCTCCCACAAGCACTCACATCCTCCTTTCCCTCACCTCCTACAACTTACCACTGCCCTCCTCACACTTTCGGACTGGAGCAGCCACTCTCCTCCAAAGCCTGCCTAACATGTACAAGCCCACACGGGGAGCACCATTGCCTCCACCCTTTTGGCCCTCACATGCCTACGGCTCTCCCACAAGCACTCCCGCCCTCTTTTCCCTCAACACCTACAACCTAGGACAGCCCTCCTCACACTTTCGGACTGGAGCTGCCAATCTCCTCCAACCTGTGCCTAACATGTACAGGCCCACACGGGGAGCACCATGGCCTCCACACTTTTGGCCCTGACATGCCTACGGCTCTCCCACAAGCACTCCCGTCTTCCTTTCCCTCACCTCCTACAACATACCACTTCCCTCCTCACACTTCCTGCCTGGAGCAGCCACTCTCCTCCAACGCCTGCCTAGTATGCACAGGCCCACACGGGGAGCACCATTGCCTCCACCCTTTTGGCCCTGACATGCCTACGGCTCTCCCACAACCACTCCCGTCTTCCTTTCCCTCACCTCCTACAACTTACAACTGCCCTCCTCACACTTTCGGACTGGAGCAGCCACTCTCCTCCAAAGCCTGCCTAACATGTGCAGGCCCACACGGGGAGCACCATGGCATCCACCCTTTTGGCCCTGACATGCCTACGGCACTCCTACAAGCACTCCCGCCCTCCTTTCCCTACCCTTCTCCAACTTACGACTGCCCTCCTCACACTTTCGGACTGGAGCAGCTAATCTCCTCCTAAGCCTGCCTAGCATGCACAGGCCCACACGGGGAGCACCATTGCCTCCACCCTTTTGGCGCTGACATGCCTACGGCTCTCCCACAAGCACTCCCGCCCTCTTTTCCCTCAACACCTACAACCTACAACAGCTCTCCTCACACTTCCTGCCTGGAGAAGCTGCTATCCTCGAAAGCCTGCCTAGCATGTACAGGCCCACACGGGGAGCACCATTGCATCCACCCTTTTGGCCCTGACATGCCTACGGCTCTCCCACAAGCACTCCCGCCCTCCTTTCCCTACCCTTCTCCAACTTACGACTGCCCACCTCACACTTTCGGACTTGAGCAGCCAATCTCCTCCCAAGCCTGCCTAACATGTACAGGCCCACACGCGGAGCACCATTGCCTCCACCCTTTTGGCGCTGACATGCCTACGGCTCTCCCACAACCACTCCCGTCTTCCTTTCCCTCACCTCCTACAACTTACCACTGCCCTCCTCACACTTCCTGCCTGGAGCAGCCACTCTCCTCCAAAGCCTGCCTAACATGTACAGGCCCACACGGGGAGCACCATTGCCTCCTCCCTTTTGGCCCTGACATCCACACGGCTCTCCCACAAGCACTCACATCCTCCTTTCCCTCACCTCCTACAACCTACAGCAGCCCTCGTCACACTTCCTGCCTGGAGCAGCCGCTATCCTCCAAAGCCTGCCTAGCATGTACAGGCCCACACGGGGAGCACCATTGCCTCCACCCTTTTGGCCGTGACATGCCTACGGCTCTCCCACAAGCACTCCCGTCTTCCTTTCCCTCACCTCCTACAACTTACAACTGCCCTCCTCACACTTTCGGACTGGAGCAGCCACTCTCCTCCAAAGCCTGCCTAACATGTGCAGGCCCACACGGGGAGCACCATGGCATCCACCCTTTTGGCCCTGACATGCCTACGGCACTCCTACAAGCACTCCCGCCCTCCTTTCCCTACCCTTCTCCAACTTACGACTGCCCTCCTCACACTTTCGGACTTGAGCAGCTAATCTCCTCCTAAGCCTGCCTAACATGTACAGGCCCACACGCGGAGCACCATTGCCTCCACCCTTTTGGCGCTGACATGCCTACGGCTCTCCCACAACCACTCCCGTCTTCCTTTCCCTCACCTCCTACAACTTACCACTGCCCTCCTCACACTTTCCCATTAGAGCAGCCACTCTCCTCCAAAGCCTGCCTAACATGTACAGGCCCACACGGGGAGCACCATTGCCTCCTCCCTTTTGGCCCTGACATCCACACGGCTCTCCCACAAGCACTCACATCCTCCTTTCCCTCACCTCCTACAACCTACAGCAGCCCTCGTCACACTTCCTGCCTGGAGCAGCCGCTATCCTCCAAAGCCTGCCTAGCATGTACAGGCCCACACGGGGAGCACCATTGCCTCCACCCTTTTGGCCCTGACATCCACACGGCTCTCCCTCAAGCACTCCCGTCTTCCTTTCCCTCACCTCCTACAACTTGCCACTGCCCTCCTCACAATTTCCCATTAGAGCAGCCAATCTACTCCAAAGCCTGCCTACCATGCACAGGTCCACACGGGGAGCACCATGGCCTCCACCCTTTAGACCCTGACATCCACACGGCTCTCCCACAACCACTCCCACCCTCCGTTCCCTACCCTACTACAACTTCCGACAGCCCTCCTCACACTTTCGGACTGGAGCAGCCAATCTCCTCCAACGCCTGCCTAACACGTACAGACCCACCGGGGGAGCACCATTGTCTCCACCCTTTTGGCCCTGACATCCACACGGCTCTCCCACAAGCACTCCCGCCCTCCTTCCCCTCACCTCCTGCAACCTACAGCAGCCCTCCTCACACTTTCGGACTGGAGCAGCCGCTCTCCTCCAAAGCCTGCCTAGCATGTACAGGCCCACACGGGGAGCACCATTGCCTCCACGCTTTTGCCCCTGACATCCACACGGCTCTCCCACAAGCACTCCCGTCTTCCTTTCCCTCACCTCCTACAACTTACCACTCTCCTCCTGACACTTCCTGCCGGGAGCAGCCACTCTCCTTCAAAGCCTGCCTAACATGTGCAGGCCCACCCGGGGAGCACCATGGCCTCCGCTCTTTTGGCCCTGACATGCCTACGGCTCTCCCACAAGCACTCACATCCTCCTTTCCCTCACCTTCTACAACTTACCACTGCCCTCCTCACACTTTCGGACTGGAGCAGCCACTCTCCTCCAAAGCCTGCCTAACATGTACAAGCCCACACGGGGAGCACCATTGCCTCCACCCTTTTGGCCCTGACATCCCTACGGCTCTCCCACAAGCACTCCCATCCGCATTTCCTTCACCTCCTACAGCTTACCACTGCCCTCCTCACACTTTCCAATTAGAGCAGCCCATCTCCTCCAACGCCTGCCTAACATGTACAGGCCCACACGGGGAGCACCATTGCCTCCACCCTTTTGGCCCTCACATGCCTACGGCTCTCCCACAAGCACTCCAATCCTCCTACCCCTCACCTCCTACAACCTAGGACAGCCCTCCTCACACTTTCGGACTGGAGCTGCCAATCTCCTCCAACCTGTGCCTAACATGTACAGGCCCACACGGGGAGCACCATGGCCTCCACCCTTTTGGCCCTGACATCCACACGGCTCTCCCACAAGCACTCCCGCCCTCCTTCCCCTCACCTCCTACAACTTTCCACTTCCCTCCTCACACTTCCTGCCTGGAGCAGCCACTCTCCTCCAACGCCTGCCTAGTATGCACAGGCCCACACGGGGAGCACCATTGCCTCCACCCTTTTGGCCCTGACATCCACACGGCTCTCCCACAAGCACTCCCGTCTTCCTTTCCCTCACCTCCTACAACTTACAACTGCCCTCCTCACACTTTCGGACTGGAGCAGCCACTCTCCTCCCAAGCCTGCCTAACATGTACAGGCCCACACGCGGAGCACCATTGCCTCCACCCTTTTGGCGCTGACATGCCTACGGCTCTCCCACAACCACTCCCGTCTTCCTTTCCCTCACCTCCTACAACTTACCACTGCCCTCCTCACACTTTCCCATTAGAGCAGCCACTCTCCTCCAAAGCCTGCCTAACATGTACAGGCCCACACGGGGAGCACCATTGCCTCCTCCCTTTTGGCCCTGACATCCACACGGCTCTCCCACAAGCACTCACATCCTCCTTTCCCTCACCTCCTACAACCTACAGCAGCCCTCGTCACACTTCCTGCCTGGAGCAGCCGCTATCCTCCAAAGCCTGCCTAGCATGTACAGGCCCACACGGGGAGCACCATTGCCTCCACCCTTTAGGCCCTGACATGCCTACGGCTCTCCCTCAAGCACTCCCGTCTTCCTTTCCCTCACCTCCTACAACTTGCCACTGCCCTCCTCACAATTTCCCATTAGAGCAGCCAATCTACCCCAAAGCCTGCTTACCATGCACAGGTCCACACGGGGAGCACCATGGCCTCCACCCTTTAGACCCTGACATCCACACGGCTCTCCCACAACCACTCCCACCCTCCGTTCCCTACCCTACTCCAACTTCCGACAGCCCTCCTCACACTTTCGGACTGGAGCAGCCAATCTCCTCCAACGCCTGCCTAACACGTACAGACCCACCGGGGGAGCACCATTGTCTCCACCCTTTTGGCCCTGACATCCACACGGCTCTCCCACAAGCACTCCCGCCCTCCTTCCCCTCACCTCCTGCAACCTACAGCAGCCCTCCTCACACTTTCGGACTGGAGCAGCCGCTCTCCTCCAAAGCCTGCCTAGCATGTACAGGCCCACACGGGGAGCACCATTGCCTCCACGCTTTTGCCCCTGACATCCACACGGCTCTCCCACAAGCACTCCCGTCTTCCTTTCCCTCACCTCCTACAACTTACCACTTTCCTCCTGACACTTCCTGCCTGGAGCAGCCACTCTCCTTCAAAGCCTGCCTAACATGTGCAGGCCCACCCGGGGAGCACCATGGCCTCCACCCTTTTGGCCCTGACATCCACACGGCTCTCCCACAAGCACTCCCATCCGCATTTCCCTCACCTCCTACAGCTTACCACTGCCCTCCTCACACTTTCCAATTAGAGCAGCCAATCTCCTCCTACGTGTGCCTAACATGTACAGGCCCACACGGGGAGCACCATTGCCTCCACCCTTTTGGCCCTGACATGCCTACGGCTCTCCCACAAGCACTCCCATCCGCATTTCCCTCACCTCCTACAGCTTACCACTGCCCTCCTCACACTTTCCAATTAGAGCAGCCAATCTCCTCCAACGCCTGCCTAACATGTACAGGCCCACACGGGGAGCACCATGGCCTCCACCCTTTTGGCCCTCACATGCCTACGGCTCTCCCACAAGCACTCCAATCCTCCTTCCCCTCACCTCCTACAACCTAGGACAGCCCTCCTCACACTTTCGGACTGGAGCTGCCAATCTCCTCCAACCTGTGCCTAACATGTACAGGCCCACACGGGGAGCACCATGGCCTCCACCCTTTTGGCCCTGACATGCCTACGGCTCTCCCACATGCACTCCCGTCTTCCTTTCCCTCACCAACTACAACATACCACGTCCCTCCTCACACTTTCTGCCTGGAGCAGCCACTCTCCTCCAACGCCTGCCTAGTATGCACAGGCCCACCCGGGGAGCACCATTGCCTCCACCCTTTTGGCCCTGACATCCACACGGCTCTCCCACAAGCACTCCCGTCTTCCTTTCCCTCACCTCCTACAACTTACCACTGTCCTCCTCACACTTTCTGCCTGGAGCAGCCACTCTCCTCCAAAGCCTGCCTAACATGTGCAGGCCCACACGGGGAGCACCATGGCATCCACCCTTTTGGCCCTGACATGCCTACGGCACTCCTACAAGCACTCCCGCCGTCCTTTCCCTACCCTTCTCCAACTTACGACTGCCCTCCTCACACTTTCGGACTTGAGCAGCTAATCTCCTCCAAAGCCTGCCTAACATGTGCAGGCCCACACGGGGAGCACCATGGCATCCACCCTTTTGGCCCTGACATGCCTACGGCACTCCTACAAGCACTCCCGCCGTCCTTTCCCTACCCTACTCCAACTTCCGACAGCCCTCCTCACACTTTCGGACTGGAGCAGCCAATCTCCTCCAACGCCTGCCTAACACGTACAGACCCACACGGGGAGCACCATTGCCTCCACCCTTTTGGCCCTGACATCCCTACGGCTCTCCCACAAGCACTCCCATCCGCATTTCCCTCACCTCCTACAGCTTACCACTGCCCTCCTCACACTTTCCAATTAGAGCAGCCAATCTCCTCCAACGCCTGCCTAACATGTACAGGCCCACACGGGGAGCACCATGGCCTCCACCCTTTTGGCCCTCACATGCCTACGGCTCTCCCACAAGCACTCCAATCCTCCTTCCCCTCACCTCCTACAACCTAGGACAGCCCTCCTCACACTTTCGGACTGGAGCTGCCAATCTCCTCCAACCTGTGCCTAACATGTACAGGCCCACACGGGGAGCACCATGGCCTCCACCCTTTTGGCCCTGACATGCCTACGGCTCTCCCACAAGCACTCCCGTCTTCCTTTCCCTCACCTCCTACAACTTTCCACGTCCCTCCTCACACTTCCTGCCTGGAGCAGCCACTCTCCTCCAACGCCTGCCTAGTATGCACAGGCCCACCCGGGGAGCACCATTGCCTCCACCCTTTTGGCTCTGACATGCCTACGGCTCTCCCACAAGCACTCCCGTCTTCCTTTCCCTCACCTCCTACAACTTACAACTGCCCTCCTCACACTTTCGGACTGGAGCAGCCACTCTCCTCCAAAGCCTGCCTAACATGTGCAGGCCCACACGGGGAGCACCATGGCATCCACCCTTTTGGCCCTGACATGCCTACGGCACTCCTACAAGCATTCCCGCCCTCCTTTGCCTACCCTTCTCCAACTTACGACTGCCCTCCTCACACTTTCGGAATTGAGCAGCTAATCTCCTCCTAAGCCTGCCTAGCATGCACAGGCCCACACGGGGAGTACCATTGCCTCCACCCTTTTGGCCCTGACATCCACACGGCTCTCCCACAAGCACTCTAATCCTCCTACAACCTAGGACAGCCCTCCTCACACTTTCGGACTGGAGCAGCCACTCTCCGCCTAAGCCTGCCTAACATGTGCAGGCCCACACGGGGAGCACCATTGCCTCCACACTTTTGGCCCTCACATGCCTACGGCACTCCCACAAGCACTCATGTCCTCCTTTCCCTCACCTCCTACAACCTAGGACTGCCCTCCTCACACTTTCCCATTAGAGCAGCCAATCTCCTCCTAAGCCTGCCTAGCATGCACAGGCCCACACGGGGAGCACCATTGCCTCCACCCTTTTGGCCCTGACATGCCTACGGCTCTCCCACAAGCACTCCCGCCCTCTTTTCCCTCAACACCTACAACCTACAACAGCTCTCCTCACACTTCCTGCCTGGAGAAGCTGCTATCCTCGAAAGCCTTTCTAGCATGTACAGGCCCACACGGGGAGCACCATTGCATCCACCCTTTTGGCCCTGACATGCCTACGGCTCTCCCACAAGCACTCCCGCCCTCCTTTCCCTACCCTTCTCCAACTTACGACTGCCCTCCTCACACTTTCGGACTTCAGCAGCCAATCTCCTCCCAAGCCTGCCTAACATGTACAGGCCCACACGCGGAGCACCATTGCCTCCACCCTTTTGGCGCTGACATGCCTACGGCTCTCCCACAACCACTCCCGTCTTCCTTTCCCTCACCTCCTACAACTTACCACTGCCCTCCTCACACTTTCCCATTAGAGCAGCCACTCTCCTCCAAAGCCTGCCTAACATGTACAGGCCCACACGGGGAGCACCATTGCCTCCTCCCTTTTGGCCCTGACATCCACACGGCTCTCCCACAAGCACTCACATCCTCCTTTCCCTCACCTCCTACAACCTACAGCAGCCCTCGTCACACTTCCTGCCTGGAGCAGCCGCTATCCTCCAAAGCCTGCCTAGCATGTACAGGCCCACACGGGGAGCACCATTGCCTCCACCCTTTAGGCCGTGACATGCCTACGGCTCTCCCTCAAGCACTCCCGTCTTCCTTTCCCTCACCTCCTACAACTTGCCACTGCCCTCCTCACAATTTCCCATTAGAGCAGCCAATCTACTCCAAAGACTGCCTACCATGCACAGGTCCACACGGGGAGCACCATGGCCTCCACCCTTTAGACCCTGACATCCACACGGCTCTCCCACAACCACTCCCACCCTCCGTTCCCTACCCTACTCCAACTTCCGACAGCCCTCCTCACACTTTCGGACTGGAGCAGCCAATCTCCTCCAACGCCTGCCTAACACGTACAGACCCACCGGGGGAGCACCATTGTCTCCACCCTTTTGGCCCTGACATCCACACGGCTCTCCCACAAGCACTCCCGCCCTCCTTCCCCTCACCTCCTGCAACCTACAGCAGCCCTCCTCACACTTTCGGACTAGAGCAGCCGCTCTCCTTCAAAGCCTGCCTAACATGTGCAGGCCCACCCGGGGAGCACCATGGCCTCCGCTCTTTTGGCCCTGACATGCCTATGGCTCTCCAACAAGCACTCACATCCTCCTTTCCCTCACCTCCTACAACTTACCACTGCCCTCCTCACACTTTCGGACTGGAGCAGCCACTCTCCGCCTAAGCCTGCCTAACATGTGCAGGCCCACACGGGGAGCACCATTGCCTCCACACTTTTGGCCCTCACATGCCTACGGCACTCCCACAAGCACTCATGTCCTCCTTTCCCTCACATCCTACAACCTAGGACTGCCCTCCTCACACTTTCCCATTAGAGCAGCCAATCTCCTCCTAAGCCTGCCTAGCATGCACAGGCCCACACGGGGAGCACCATTGCCTCCACCCTTTTGGCCCTGACATCCCTACGGCTCTCCCACAAGCACTCCCGCCCTCTTTTCCCTCAACACCTACAACCTACAACAGCTCTCCTCACACTTCCTGCCTGGAGAAGGTGCTATCCTCGAAAGCCTGCCTAGCATGTACAGGCCCACACGGGGAGCACCATTGCATCCACCCTTTTGGCCCTGACATGCCTACGGCTCTCCCACAAGCACTCCCGCCCTCCTTTCCCTACCCTTCTCCAACTTACGACTGCCCTCCTCACACTTTCGGACTTGAGCAGCCAATCTCCTCCCAAGCCTGCCTAACATGTACAGGCCCACACGGGGAGCACCATTGCCTCCACCCTTTTGGCGCTGACATGCCTACGGCTCTCCCACAAGCACTCCCGTCTTCCTTTCCCTCACCTCCTACAACTTACCACTGCCCTCCTCACACTTTCCCATTAGAGCAGCCACTCTCCTCCAAAGCCTGCCTAACATGTACAGGCCCACACGGGGAGCACCATTGCCTCCTCCCTTTTGGCCCTGACATCCACACGGCTCTCCCACAAGCACTCACATCCTCCTTTCCCTCACCTCCTACAACCTACAGCAGCCCTCGTCACACTTCCTGCCTGGAGCAGCCGCTATCCTCCAAAGCCTGCCTAGCATGTACAGGCCCACACGGGGAGCACCATTGCCTCCACCCTTTAGGCCGTGACATGCCTACGGCTCTCCCTCAAGCACTCCCGTCTTCCTTTCCCTCACCTCCTACAACTTGCCACTGCCCTCCTCACAATTTCCCATTAGAGCAGCCAATCTACTCCAAAGCCTGCCTACCATGCACAGGTCCACACGGGGAGCACCATGGCCTCCACCCTTTAGACCCTGACATCCACACGGCTCTCCCACAACCACTCCCACCCTCCGTTCCATACCCTACTACAACTTCCGACAGCCCTCCTCACACTTTCGGACTGGAGCAGCCAATCTCCTCCAACACCTGCCTAACACGTACAGACCCACCGGGGGAGCACCATTGTCTCCACCCTTTTGGCCCTGACATCCACACGGCTCTCCCACAAGCACTCCCGCCCTCCTTCCCCTCACCTCCTGCAACCTACAGCAGCCCTCCTCACACTTTCGGACTGGAGCAGCCGCTCTCCTCCAAAGCCTGCCTAGCATGTACAGGCCCACACGGGGAGCACCATTGCCTCCACCCTTTTGGCCCTGACATCCCTACGGCTCTCCCACAAGCACTCCCATCCGCATTTCCTTCACCTCCTACAGCTTACCACTGCCCTCCTCACACTTTCCAATTAGAGCAGCCAATCTCCTCCAACGCCTGCCTAACATGTACAGGCCCACACGGGGAGCACCATTGCATCCACCCTTTTGGCCCTCACATGCCTACGGCTCTCCCACAAGCACTCCAATCCTCCTACCCCTCACCTCCTACAACCTAGGACAGCCCTCCTCACACTTTCGGACTGGAGCTGCCAATCTCCTCCAACCTGTGCCTAACATGTACAGGCCCACACGGGGAGCACCATGGCCTCCACCCTTTTGGCCCTGACATGCCTACGGCTCTCCCACAAGCACTCCCGTCTTCCTTTCCCTCACCTCCTACAACTTTCCACTTCCCTCCTCACACTTCCTGCCTGGAGCAGCCACTCTCCTCCAACGCCTGCCTAGTATGCACAGGCCCACACGGGGAGCACCATTGCCTCCACCCTTTTGGCCCTGACATGCCTACGGCTCTCCCACAAGCACTCCCGTCTTCCTTTCCCTCACCTCCTACAACTTACCACTGCCCTCCTCACACTTTCGGACTGGAGCAGCCACTCTCCTCCAAAGCCTGCCTAACATGTGCAGGCCCACACGGGGAGCACCATGGCATCCACCCTTTTGGCCCTGACATGCCTACGACACTCCTACAAGCACTCCCGCCCTCCTTTCCCTACCCTTCTCCAACTTACGACTGCCCTCCTCACACTTTCGGACTTGAGCAGCTAATCTCCTCCTAAGCCTGCCTAACATGTACAGGCCCACCCGGGGAGTACCATTGCCTCCACCCTTTTGGCCCTGACATGCCTACGCCTCTCCCACAAGCACTCTAATCCTCCTTCCCCTCACCTCCTACAACCTAGGACAGCCCTCCTCACACTTTCGGCCTGGAGCAGCCACTCTCCGCCTAAGCCTGCCTAACATGTGCAGGCCCACACGGGGAGCACCATTGCCTCCACCCTTTTGGCCCTGACATGCCTACGGCTCTCCCACAAGCACTCCCGCCCTCTTTTCCCTCAACACCTACAACCTACAACAGCTCTCCTCACACTTCCTGCCTGGAGAAGCTGCTATCCTCGAAAGCCTGCCTAGCATGTACAGGCCCACACGGGGAGCACCATTGCATCCACCCTTTTGGCCCTGACATGCCTACGGCTCTCCCACAAGCACTCCCGCCCTCCTTTCCCTACCCTTCTCCAACTTACGACTGCCCTCCTCACACTTTCGGACTTGAGCAGCCAATCTCCTCCCAAGCCTGCCTAACATGTACAGGCCCACACGGGGAGCACCATTGCCTCCACCCTTTTGGCGCTGACATGCCTACGGCTCTCCCACAACCACTCCCGTCTTCCTTTCCCTCACCTCCTACAACTTACCACTGCCCTCCTCACACTTTCCCATTAGAGCAGCCACTCTCCTCCAAAGCCTGCCTAACATGTACAGGCCCACACGGGGAGCACCATTGCCTCCTCCCTTTTGGCCCTGACATCCACACGGCTCTCCCACAAGCACTCACATCCTCCTTTCCCTCACCTCCTACAACCTACAGCAGCCCTCGTCACACTTCCTGCCTGGAGCAGCCGCTATCCTCCAAAGCCTGCCTAGCATGTACAGGCCCACACGGGGAGCACCATTGCCTCCACCCTTTTGGCCCTGACATGCCTACGGCTCTCCCTCAAGCACTCCCGTCTTCCTTTCCCTCACCTCCTACAACTTGCCACTGCCCTCCTCACAATTTCCCATTAGAGCAGCCAATCTACTCCAAAGCCTGCCTACCATGCACAGGTCCACACGGGGAGCACCATGGCCTCCACCCTTTAGACCCTGACATCCACACGGCTCTCCCACAACCACTCCCACCCTCCGTTCCCTACCCTACTCCAACTTCCGACAGCCCTCCTCACACTTTCGGACTGGAGCAGCCAATCTCCTCCAACGCCTGCCTAACACGTACAGACCCACCGGGGGAGCACCATTGTCTCCACCCTTTTGGCCCTGACATCCACACGGCTCTCCCACAAGCACTCCCGCCCTCCTTCCCCTCACCTCCTGCAACCTACAGCAGCCCTCCTCACACTTTCGGACTGGAGCAGCCGCTCTCCTTCAAAGCCTGCCTAACATGTGCAGGCCCACCCGGGGAGCACCATGGCCTCCGCTCTTTTGGCCCTGACATGCCTACGGCTCTCCCACAAGCACTCACATCCTCCTTTCCCTCACCTCCTACAGCTTACCACTGCCCTCCTCACACTTTCCAATTAGAGCAGCCAATCTCCTCCAACGCCTGCCTAACATGTACAGGCCCACACGCGGAGCACCATTGCCTCCACACTTTTGGCCCTCACATGCCTACGGCTCTCCCACAAGCACTCCAATCCTCCTTCCCCTCACCTCCTACAACCTAGGACAGCCCTCCTCACACTTTCGGACTGGAGCTGCCAATCTCCTCCAACCTGTGCCTAACATGTGCAGGCCCACACGGGGAGCACCATGGCCTCCACACTTTTGGCCCTGACATGCCTACGGCTCTCCCACAAGCACTCCCGTCTTCCTTTCCCTCACCTCCTACAACATACCACTTCCCTCCTCACACTTCCTGCCTGGAGCAGCCACTCTCCTCCAAAGCCTGCCTAGTATGCACAGGCCCACCCGGGGAGCACCATTGCCTCCACCCTTTTGGCCCTGACATGCCTACGGCATCCCACAACCACTCCCGTCTTCCTTTCCCTCACCTCCTACAACTTACAACTGCCCTCCTCACACTTTCGGACTGGAGCAGCCACTCTCCTCCAAAGCCTGCCTAACATGTGCAGGCCGACACGGGGAGCACCATTGCCTCCTCCCTTTTGGCCCTGACATCCACACGGCTCTCCCACAAGCACTCACATCCTCCTTTCCCTCACCTCCTACAACCTACAGCAGCCCTCGTCACACTTCCTGCCTGGAGCAGCCGCTATCCTCCAAAGCCTGCCTAGCATGTACAGGCCCACACGGGGAGCACCATTGCCTCCACCCTTTAGGCCGTGACATGCCTACGGCTCTCCCTCAAGCACTCCCGTCTTCCTTTCCCTCACCTCCTACAACTTGCCACTGCCCTCCTCACAATTTCCCATTAGAGCAGCCAATCTACTCCAAAGCCTGCCTACCATGCACAGGTCCACACGGGGAGCACCATGGCCTCCACCCTTTAGACCCTGACATCCACACGGCTCTCCCACAACCACTCCCACCCTCCGTTCCCTACCCTACTCCAACTTCCGACAGCCCTCCTCACACTTTCGGACTGGAGCAGCCAATCTCCTCCAACGCCTGCCTAACACGTACAGACCCACCGGGGGAGCACCATTGTCTCCACCCTTTTGGCCCTGACATCCACACGGCTCTCCCACAAGCACTCCCGCCCTCCTTCCCCTCACCTCCTGCAACCTACAGCAGCCCTCCTCACACTTCCTGCCTGGAGAAGCTGCTATCCTCGAAGCCTGCCTAGCATGTACAGGCCCACACGGGGAGCACCATTGCATCCACCCTTTTGGCCCTGACATGCCTACGGCTCTCCCACAAGCACTCCCGCCCTCCTTTCCCTACCCTTCTCCAACTTACGACTGCCCTCCTCACACTTTCGGACTTGAGCAGCCAATCTCCTCCCAAGCCTGCCTAACATGTACAGGCCCACACGCGGAGCACCATTGCCTCCACCCTTTTGGCGCTGACATGCCTACGGCTCTCCCACAAGCACTCCCGTCTTCCTTTCCCTCACCTCCTACAACTTACAACTGCCCTCCTCACACTTCCTGCCTGGAGCAGCCACTCTCCTCCAACGCCTGCCTAGTATGCACAGGCCCACCCGGGGAGCACCATTGCCTCCACCCTTTTGGCCCTGACATCCACACGGCTCTCCCACAAGCACTCCCGTCTTCCTTTCCCTCACCTCCTACAACTTACCACTGTCCTCCTCACACTTTCGGACTGGAGCAGCCACTCTCCTCCAAAGCCTGCCTAACATGTGCAGGCCCACACGGGGAGCACCATGGCATCCACCCTTTTGGCCCTGACATGCCTACGGCACTCCTACAAGCACTCCCGCCCTCCTTTCCCTACCCTTCTCCAACTTACGACTGCCCTCCTCACACTTTCGGACTTGAGCAGCTAATCTCCTCCTAAGCCTGCCTAACATGTACAGGCCCACCCGGGGAGCACCATGGCCTCCACCCTTTAGACCCTGACATCCACACGGCTCTCCCACAACCACTCCCACCCTCCGTTCCCTACCCTACTCCAACTTCCGACAGCCCTCCTCACACTTTCGGACTGGAGCAGCCAATCTCCTCCAACGCCTGCCTAACACGTACAGACCCACCGGGGGAGCACCATTGTCTCCACCCTTTTGGCCCTGACATCCACACGGCTCTCCCACAAGCACTCCCGCCCTCCTTCCCCTCACCTCCTGCAACCTACAGCAGCCCTCCTCACACTTTCGGACTGGAGCAGCCGCTCTCCTCCAAAGCCTGCCTAGCATGTACAGGCCCACACGGGGAGCACCATTGCCTCCACGCTTTTGCCCCTGACATTCACACGGCTCTCCCACAAGCACTCCCGTCTTCCTTTCCCTCACCTCCTACAACTTACCACTCTCCTCCTGACACTCCCTGCCTGGAGCAGTCACTCTCCTTCAAAGCCTGCCTAACATGTGCAGGCCCACACGGGGAGCACCATGGCCTCCGCTCTTTTGGCCCTGACATGCCTACGGCTCTCCCACAAGCACTCACATCCTCCTTTCCCTCACCTCCTACAACTTACCACTGCCCTCCTCACACTTTCGGACTGGAGCAGCCACTCTCCTCCAAAGCCTGCCTAACATGTACAAGCCCACACGGGGAGCACCATTGCCTCCACCCTTTTGGCCCTGACATCCCTACGGCTCTCCCACAAGCACTCCCGCCCTCTTTTCCCTCAACACCTACAACCTAGGACAGCCCTCCTCACACTTTCGGACTGGAGCTGCCAATCTCCTCCAACCTGTGCCTAACATGTACAGGCCCACACGGGGAGCACCATGGCCTCCACACTTTTGGCCCTGACATGCCTACGGCTCTCCCACAAGCACTCCCGTCTTCCTTTCCCTCACCTCCTACAACATACCACTTCCCTCCTCACACTTCCTGCCTGGAGCAGCCACTCTCCTCCAACGCCTGCCTAGTATGCACAGGCCCACCCGGGGAGCACCATTGCCTCCACCCTTTTGGCCCTGACATGCCTACGGCTCTCCCACAACCACTCCCGTCTTCCTTTCCCTCACCTCCTACAACTTACCACTGCCCTCCTCACACTTTCGGACTGGAGCAGCCACTCTCCTCCAAAGCCTGCCTAACATGTGCAGGCCCACACGGGGAGCACCATGGCATCCACCCTTTTGGCCCTGACATGCCTACGACACTCCTACAAGCACTCCCGCCCTCCTTTCCCTACCCTTCTCCAACTTACGACTGCCCTCCTCACACTTTCGGACTTGAGCAGCTAATCTCCTCCTAAGCCTGCCTAACATGTACAGGCCCACCCGGGGAGTACCATTGCCTCCACCCTTTTGGCCCTGACATGCCTACGCCTCTCCCACAAGCACTCTAATCCTCCTTCCCCTCACCTCCTACAACCTAGGACAGCCCTCCTCACACTTTCGGCCTGGAGCAGCCACTCTCCGCCTAAGCCTGCCTAACATGTGCAGGCCCACACGGGGAGCACCATTGCCTCCACCCTTTTGGCCCTGACATGCCTACGGCTCTCCCACAAGCACTCCCGCCCTCTTTTCCCTCAACACCTACAACCTACAACAGCTCTCCTCACACTTCCTGCCTGGAGAAGCTGCTATCCTCGAAAGCCTGCCTAGCATGTACAGGCCCACACGGGGAGCACCATTGCATCCACCCTTTTGGCCCTGACATGCCTACGGCTCTCCCACAAGCACTCCCGCCCTCCTTTCCCTACCCTTCTCCAACTTACGACTGCCCTCCTCACACTTTCGGACTTGAGCAGCCAATCTCCTCCCAAGCCTGCCTAACATGTACAGGCCCACACGCGGAGCACCATTGCCTCCACCCTTTTGGCGCTGACATGCCTACGGCTCTCCCACAACCACTCCCGTCTTCCTTTCCCTCACCTCCTACAACTTACCACTGCCCTCCTCACACTTTCCCATTAGAGCAGCCACTCTCCTCCAAAGCCTGCCTAACATGTACAGGCCCACACGGGGAGCACCATTGCCTCCTCCCTTTTGGCCCTGACATCCACACGGCTCTCCCACAAGCACTCACATCCTCCTTTCCCTCACCTCCTACAACCTACAGCAGCCCTCGTCACACTTCCTGCCTGGAGCAGCCGCTATCCTCCAAAGCCTGCCTAGCATGTACAGGCCCACACGGGGAGCACCATTGCCTCCACCCTTTTGGCCCTGACATGCCTACGGCTCTCCCTCAAGCACTCCCGTCTTCCTTTCCCTCACCTCCTACAACTTGCCACTGCCCTCCTCACAATTTCCCATTAGAGCAGCCAATCTACTCCAAAGCCTGCCTACCATGCACAGGTCCACACGGGGAGCACCATGGCCTCCACCCTTTAGACCCTGACATCCACACGGCTCTCCCACAACCACTCCCACCCTCCGTTCCCTACACTACTCCAACTTCCGACAGCCCTCCTCACACTTTCGGACTGGAGCAGCCAATCTCCTCCAACGCCTGCCTAACACGTACAGACCCACCGGGGGAGCACCATTGTCTCCACCCTTTTGGCCCTGACATCCACACGGCTCTCCCACAAGCACTCCCGCCCTCCTTCCCCTCACCTCCTGCAACCTACAGCAGCCCTCCTCACACTTTCGGACTGGAGCAGCCGCTCTCCTTCAAAGCCTGCCTAACATGTGCAGGCCCACCCGGGGAGCACCATGGCCTCCGCTCTTTTGGCCCTGACATGCCTACGGCTCTCCCACAAGCACTCACATCCTCCTTTCCCTCACCTCCTACAGCTTACCACTGCCCTCCTCACACTTTCCAATTAGAGCAGCCAATCTCCTCCAACGCCTGCCTAACATGTACAGGCCCACACGCGGAGCACCATTGCCTCCACACTTTTGGCCCTCACATGCCTACGGCTCTCCCACAAGCACTCCAATCCTCCTTCCCCTCACCTCCTACAACCTAGGACAGCCCTCCTCACACTTTCGGACTGGAGCTGCCAATCTCCTCCAACCTGTGCCTAACATGTGCAGGCCCACACGGGGAGCACCATGGCCTCCACACTTTTGGCCCTGACATGCCTACGGCTCTCCCACAAGCACTCCCGTCTTCCTTTCCCTCACCTCCTACAACATACCACTTCCCTCCTCACACTTCCTGCCTGGAGCAGCCACTCTCCTCCAAAGCCTGCCTAGTATGCACAGGCCCACCCGGGGAGCACCATTGCCTCCACCCTTTTGGCCCTGACATGCCTACGGCTCTCCCACAACCACTCCCGTCTTCCTTTCCCTCACCTCCTACAACTTACAACTGCCCTCCTCACACTTTCGGACTGGAGCAGCCACTCTCCTCCAAAGCCTGCCTAACATGTACAGGCCCACACGGGGAGCACCATTGCCTCCTCCCTTTTGGCCCTGACATCCACACGGCTCTCCCACAAGCACTCACATCCTCCTTTCCCTCACCTCCTACAACCTACAGCAGCCCTCGTCACACTTCCTGCCTGGAGCAGCCGCTATCCTCCAAAGCCTGCCTAGCATGTACAGGCCCACACGGGGAGCACCATTGCCTCCACCCTTTAGGCCGTGACATGCCTACGGCTCTCCCTCAAGCACTCCCGTCTTCCTTTCCCTCACCTCCTACAACTTGCCACTGCCCTCCTCACAATTTCCCATTAGAGCAGCCAATCTACTCCAAAGCCTGCCTACCATGCACAGGTCCACACGGGGAGCACCATGGCCTCCACCCTTTAGACCCTGACATCCACACGGCTCTCCCACAACCACTCCCACCCTCCGTTCCCTACCCTACTCCAAATTCCGACAGCCCTCCTCACACTTTCGGACTGGAGCAGCCAATCTCCTCCAACGCCTGCCTAACACGTACAGACCCACCGGGGGAGCACCATTGTCTCCACCCTTTTGGCCCTGACATCCACACGGCTCTCCCACAAGCACTCCCGCCCTCCTTCCCCTCACCTCCTGCAACCTACAGCAGCCCTCCTCACACTTCCTGCCTGGAGAAGCTGCTATCCTCGAAGCCTGCCTAGCATGTACAGGCCCACACGGGGAGCACCATTGCATCCACCCTTTTGGCCCTGACATGCCTACGGCTCTCCCACAAGCACTCCCGCCCTCCTTTCCCTACCCTTCTCCAACTTACGACTGCCCTCCTCACACTTTCGGACTTGAGCAGCCAATCTCCTCCCAAGCCTGCCTAACATGTACAGGCCCACACGCGGAGCACCATTGCCTCCACCCTTTTGGCGCTGACATGCCTACGGCTCTCCCACAAGCACTCCCGTCTTCCTTTCCCTCACCTCCTACAACTTACAACTGCCCTCCTCACACTTCCTGCCTGGAGCAGCCACTCTCCTCCAACGCCTGCCTAGTATGCACAGGCCCACCCGGGGAGCACCATTGCCTCCACCCTTTTGGCCCTGACATCCACACGGCTCTCCCACAAGCACTCCCGTCTTCCTTTCCCTCACCTCCTACAACTTACCACTGTCCTCCTCACACTTTCGGACTGGAGCAGCCACTCTCCTCCAAAGCCTGCCTAACATGTGCAGGCCCACACGGGGAGCACCATGGCATCCACCCTTTTGGCCCTGACATGCCTACGGCACTCCTACAAGCACTCCCGCCCTCCTTTCCCTACCCTTCTCCAACTTACGACTGCCCTCCTCACACTTTCGGACTTGAGCAGCTAATCTCCTCCTAAGCCTGCCTAACATGTACAGGCCCACCCGGGGAGCACCATGGCCTCCACCCTTTAGACCCTGACATCCACACGGCTCTCCCACAACCACTCCCACCCTCCGTTCCCTACCCTACTCCAACTTCCGACAGCCCTCCTCACACTTTCGGACTGGAGCAGCCAATCTCCTCCAACGCCTGCCTAACACGTACAGACCCACCGGGGGAGCACCATTGTCTCCACCCTTTTGGCCCTGACATCCACACGGCTCTCCCACAAGCACTCCCGCCCTCCTTCCCCTCACCTCCTGCAACCTACAGCAGCCCTCCTCACACTTTCGGACTGGAGCAGCCGCTCTCCTCCAAAGCCTGCCTAGCATGTACAGGCCCACACGGGGAGCACCATTGCCTCCACGCTTTTGCCCCTGACATTCACACGGCTCTCCCACAAGCACTCCCGTCTTCCTTTCCCTCACCTCCTACAACTTACCACTCTCCTCCTGACACTTCCTGCCTGGAGCAGTCACTCTCCTTCAAAGCCTGCCTAACATGTGCAGGCCCACACGGGGAGCACCATGGCCTCCGCTCTTTTGGCCCTGACATGCCTACGGCTCTCCCACAAGCACTCACATCCTCCTTTCCCTCACCTCCTACAACTTACCACTGCCCTCCTCACACTTTCGGACTGGAGCAGCCACTCTCCTCCAAAGCCTGCCTAACATGTACAAGCCCACACGGGGAGCACCATTGCCTCCACCCTTTTGGCCCTGACATCCCTACGGCTCTCCCACAAGCACTCCCGCCCTCTTTTCCCTCAACACCTACAACCTAGGACAGCCCTCCTCACACTTTCGGACTGGAGCTGCCAATCTCCTCCAACCTGTGCCTAACATGTACAGGCCCACACGGGGAGCACCATGGCCTCCACACTTTTGGCCCTGACATGCCTACGGCTCTCCCACAAGCACTCCCGTCTTCCTTTCCCTCACCTCCTACAACATACCACTTCCCTCCTCACACTTCCTGCCTGGAGCAGCCACTCTCCTCCAACGCCTGCCTAGTATGCACAGGCCCACCCGGGGAGCACCATTGCCTCCACCCTTTTGGCCCTGACATGCCTACGGCTCTCCCACAACCACTCCCGTCTTCCTTTCCCTCACCTCCTACAACTTACCACTGCCCTCCTCACACTTTCGGACTGGAGCAGCCACTCTCCTCCAAAGCCTGCCTAACATGTGCAGGCCCACACGGGGAGCACCATGGCATCCACCCTTTTGGCCCTGACATGCCTACGACACTCCTACAAGCACTCCCGCCCTCCTTTCCCTACCCTTCTCCAACTTACGACTGCCCTCCTCACACTTTCGGACTTGAGCAGCTAATCTCCTCCTAAGCCTGCCTAACATGTACAGGCCCACCCGGGGAGTACCATTGCCTCCACCCTTTTGGCCCTGACATGCCTACGCCTCTCCCACAAGCACTCTAATCCTCCTTCCCCTCACCTCCTACAACCTAGGACAGCCCTCCTCACACTTTCGGCCTGGAGCAGCCACTCTCCGCCTAAGCCTGCCTAACATGTGCAGGCCCACACGGGGAGCACCATTGCCTCCACCCTTTTGGCCCTGACATGCCTACGGCTCTCCCACAAGCACTCCCGCCCTCTTTTCCCTCAACACCTACAACCTACAACAGCTCTCCTCACACTTCCTGCCTGGAGAAGCTGCTATCCTCGAAAGCCTGCCTAGCATGTACAGGCCCACACGGGGAGCACCATTGCATCCACCCTTTTGGCCCTGACATGCCTACGGCTCTCCCACAAGCACTCCCGCCCTCCTTTCCCTACCCTTCTCCAACTTACGACTGCCCTCCTCACACTTTCGGACTTGAGCAGCCAATCTCCTCCCAAGCCTGCCTAACATGTACAGGCCCACACGGGGAGCACCATTGCCTCCACCCTTTTGGCGCTGACATGCCTACGGCTCTCCCACAACCACTCCCGTCTTCCTTTCCCTCACCTCCTACAACTTACCACTGCCCTCCTCACACTTTCCCATTAGAGCAGCCACTCTCCTCCAAAGCCTGCCTAACATGTACAGGCCCACACGGGGAGCACCATTGCCTCCTCCCTTTTGGCCCTGACATCCACACGGCTCTCCCACAAGCACTCACATCCTCCTTTCCCTCACCTCCTACAACCTACAGCAGCCCTCGTCACACTTCCTGCCTGGAGCAGCCGCTATCCTCCAAAGCCTGCCTAGCATGTACAGGCCCACCCGGGGAGCACCATTGCCTCCACCCTTTTGGCCCTGACATCCACACGGCTCTCCCACAAGCACTCCCGTCTTCCTTTCCCTCACCTCCTACAACTTACCACTGTCCTCCTCACACTTTCGGACTGGAGCAGCCACTCTCCTCCAAAGCCTGCCTAACATGTGCAGGCCCACACGGGGAGCACCATGGCATCCACCCTTTTGGCCCTGACATGCCTACGGCACTCCTACAAGCACTCCCGCCCTCCTTTCCCTACCCTTCTCCAACTTACGACTGCCCTCCTCACACTTTCGGACTTGAGCAGCTAATCTCCTCCTAAGCCTGCCTAACATGTACAGGCCCACCCGGGGAGCACCATGGCCTCCACCCTTTAGACCCTGACATCCACACGGCTCTCCCACAACCACTCCCACCCTCCGTTCCCTACCCTACTCCAACTTCCGACAGCCCTCCTCACACTTTCGGACTGGAGCAGCCAATCTCCTCCAACGCCTGCCTAACACGTACAGACCCACCGGGGGAGCACCATTGTCTCCACCCTTTTGGCCCTGACATCCACACGGCTCTCCCACAAGCACTCCCGCCCTCCTTCCCCTCACCTCCTGCAACCTACAGCAGCCCTCCTCACACTTTCGGACTGGAGCAGCCGCTCTCCTCCAAAGCCTGCCTAGCATGTACAGGCCCACACGGGGAGCACCATTGCCTCCACGCTTTTGCCCCTGACATTCACACGGCTCTCCCACAAGCACTCCCGTCTTCCTTTCCCTCACCTCCTACAACTTACCACTCTCCTCCTGACACTTCCTGCCTGGAGCAGTCACTCTCCTTCAAAGCCTGCCTAACATGTGCAGGCCCACACGGGGAGCACCATGGCCTCCGCTCTTTTGGCCCTGACATGCCTACGGCTCTCCCACAAGCACTCACATCCTCCTTTCCCTCACCTCCTACAACTTACCACTGCCCTCCTCACACTTTCGGACTGGAGCAGCCACTCTCCTCCAAAGCCTGCCTAACATGTACAAGCCCACACGGGGAGCACCATTGCCTCCACCCTTTTGGCCCTGACATCCCTACGGCTCTCCCACAAGCACTCCCGCCCTCTTTTCCCTCAACACCTACAACCTAGGACAGCCCTCCTCACACTTTCGGACTGGAGCTGCCAATCTCCTCCAACCTGTGCCTAACATGTACAGGCCCACACGGGGAGCACCATGGCCTCCACACTTTTGGCCCTGACATGCCTACGGCTCTCCCACAAGCACTCCCGTCTTCCTTTCCCTCACCTCCTACAACATACCACTTCCCTCCTCACACTTCCTGCCTGGAGCAGCCACTCTCCTCCAACGCCTGCCTAGTATGCACAGGCCCACCCGGGGAGCACCATTGCCTCCACCCTTTTGGCCCTGACATGCCTACGGCTCTCCCACAAGCACTCCCGCCCTCTTTTCCCTCAACACCTACAACCTACAACAGCTCTCCTCACACTTCCTGCCTGGAGAAGCTGCTATCCTCGAAAGCCTGCCTAGCATGTACAGGCCCACACGGGGAGCACCATTGCATCCACCCTTTTGGCCCTGACATGCCTACGGCTCTCCCACAAGCACTCCCGCCCTCCTTTCCCTACCCTTCTCCAACTTACGACTGCCCTCCTCACACTTTCGGACTTGAGCAGCCAATCTCCTCCCAAGCCTGCCTAACATGTACAGGCCCACACGCGGAGCACCATTGCCTCCACCCTTTTGGCGCTGACATGCCTACGGCTCTCCCACAACCACTCCCGTCTTCCTTTCCCTCACCTCCTACAACTTACCACTGCCCTCCTCACACTTTCCCATTAGAGCAGCCACTCTCCTCCAAAGCCTGCCTAACATGTACAGGCCCACACGGGGAGCACCATTGCCTCCTCCCTTTTGGCCCTGACATCCACACGGCTCTCCCACAAGCACTCACATCCTCCTTTCCCTCACCTCCTACAACCTACAGCAGCCCTCGTCACACTTCCTGCCTGGAGCAGCCGCTATCCTCCAAAGCCTGCCTAGCATGTACAGGCCCACACGGGGAGCACCATTGCCTCCACCCTTTAGGCCCTGACATGCCTACGGCTCTCCCTCAAGCACTCCCGTCTTCCTTTCCCTCACCTCCTACAACTTGCCACTGCCCTCCTCACAATTTCCCATTAGAGCAGCCAATCTACTCCAAAGCCTGCCTACCATGCACAGGTCCACACGGGGAGCACCATGGCCTCCACCCTTTAGACCCTGACATCCACACGGCTCTCCCACAACCACTCCCACCCTCCGTTCCCTACCCTACTCCAACTTCCGACAGCCCTCCTCACACTTTCGGACTGGAGCAGCCAATCTCCTCCAACGCCTGCCTAACACGTACAGACCCACCGGGGGAGCACCATTGTCTCCACCCTTTTGGCCCTGACATCCACACGGCTCTCCCACAAGCACTCCCGCCCTCCTTCCCCTCACCTCCTGCAACCTACAGCAGCCCTCCTCACACTTTCGGACTGGAGCAGCCGCTCTCCTTCAAAGCCTGCCTAACATGTGCAGGCCCACCCGGGGAGCACCATGGCCTCCGCTCTTTTGGCCCTGACATGCCTACGGCTCTCCCACAAGCACTCACATCCTCCTTTCCCTCACCTCCTACAGCTTACCACTGCCCTCCTCACACTTTCCAATTAGAGCAGCCAATCTCCTCCAACGCCTGCCTAACATGTACAGGCCCACACGCGGAGCACCATTGCCTCCACACTTTTGGCCCTCACATGCCTACGGCTCTCCCACAAGCACTCCAATCCTCCTTCCCCTCACCTCCTACAACCTAGGACAGCCCTCCTCACACTTTCGGACTGGAGCTGCCAATCTCCTCCAACCTGTGCCTAACATGTGCAGGCCCACACGGGGAGCACCATGGCCTCCACACTTTTGGCCCTGACATGCCTACGGCTCTCCCACAAGCACTCCCGTCTTCCTTTCCCTCACCTCCTACAACATACCACTTCCCTCCTCACACTTCCTGCCTGGAGCAGCCACTCTCCTCCAAAGCCTGCCTAGTATGCACAGGCCCACCCGGGGAGCACCATTGCCTCCACCCTTTTGGCCCTGACATGCCTACGGCATCCCACAACCACTCCCGTCTTCCTTTCCCTCACCTCCTACAACTTACAACTGCCCTCCTCACACTTTCGGACTGGAGCAGCCACTCTCCTCCAAAGCCTGCCTAACATGTGCAGGCCGACACGGGGAGCACCATTGCCTCCTCCCTTTTGGCCCTGACATCCACACGGCTCTCCCACAAGCACTCACATCCTCCTTTCCCTCACCTCCTACAACCTACAGCAGCCCTCGTCACACTTCCTGCCTGGAGCAGCCGCTATCCTCCAAAGCCTGCCTAGCATGTACAGGCCCACACGGGGAGCACCATTGCCTCCACCCTTTAGGCCGTGACATGCCTACGGCTCTCCCTCAAGCACTCCCGTCTTCCTTTCCCTCACCTCCTACAACTTGCCACTGCCCTCCTCACAATTTCCCATTAGAGCAGCCAATCTACTCCAAAGCCTGCCTACCATGCACAGGTCCACACGGGGAGCACCATGGCCTCCACCCTTTAGACCCTGACATCCACACGGCTCTCCCACAACCACTCCCACCCTCCGTTCCCTACCCTACTCCAACTTCCGACAGCCCTCCTCACACTTTCGGACTGGAGCAGCCAATCTCCTCCAACGCCTGCCTAACACGTACAGACCCACCGGGGGAGCACCATTGTCTCCAACCTTTTGGCCCTGACATCCACACGGCTCTCCCACAAGCACTCCCGCCCTCCTTCCCCTCACCTCCTGCAACCTACAGCAGCCCTCCTCACACTTCCTGCCTGGAGAAGCTGCTATCCTCGAAGCCTGCCTAGCATGTACAGGCCCACACGGGGAGCACCATTGCATCCACCCTTTTGGCCCTGACATGCCTACGGCTCTCCCACAAGCACTCCCGCCCTCCTTTCCCTACCCTTCTCCAACTTACGACTGCCCTCCTCACACTTTCGGACTTGAGCAGCCAATCTCCTCCCAAGCCTGCCTAACATGTACAGGCCCACACGCGGAGCACCATTGCCTCCACCCTTTTGGCACTGACATGCCTACGGCTCTCCCACAAGCACTCCCGTCTTCCTTTCCCTCACCTCCTACAACTTACAACTGCCCTCCTCACACTTCCTGCCTGGAGCAGCCACTCTCCTCCAACGCCTGCCTAGTATGCACAGGCCCACCCGGGGAGCACCATTGCCTCCTCCCTTTTGGCCCTGACATCCACACGGCTCTCCCACAAGCACTCCCGTCTTCCTTTCCCTCACCTCCTACAACTTACCACTGTCCTCCTCACACTTTCGGACTGGAGCAGCCACTCTCCTCCAAAGCCTGACTAACATGTGCAGGCCCACACGGGGAGCACCATGGCATCCACCCTTTTGGCCCTGACATGCCTACGGCACTCCTACAAGCACTCCCGCCCTCCTTTCCCTACCCTTCTCCAACTTACGACTGCCCTCCTCACACTTTCGGACTTGAGCAGCTAATCTCCTCCTAAGCCTGCCTAACATGTACAGGCCCACCCGGGGAGCACCATGGCCTCCACCCTTTAGACCCTGACATCCACACGGCTCTCCCACAACCACTCCCACCCTCCGTTCCCTACCCTACTCCAACTTCCGACAGCCCTCCTCACACTTTCGGACTGGAGCAGCCAATCTCCTCCAACGCCTGCCTAACACGTACAGACCCACCGGGGGAGCACCATTGTCTCCACCCTTTTGGCCCTGACATCCACACGGCTCTCCCACAAGCACTCCCGCCCTCCTTCCCCTCACCTCCTGCAACCTACAGCAGCCCTCCTCACACTTTCGGACTGGAGCAGCCGCTCTCCTCCAAAGCCTGCCTAGCATGTACAGGCCCACACGGGGAGCACCATTGCCTCCACGCTTTTGCCCCTGACATTCACACGGCTCTCCCACAAGCACTCCCGTCTTCCTTTCCCTCACCTCCTACAACTTACCACTCTCCTCCTGACACTTCCTGCCTGGAGCAGTCACTCTCCTTCAAAGCCTGCCTAACATGTGCAGGCCCACACGGGGAGCACCATGGCCTCCGCTCTTTTGGCCCTGACATGCCTACGGCTCTCCCACAAGCACTCACATCCTCCTTTCCCTCACCTCCTACAACTTACCACTGCCCTCCTCACACTTTCGGACTGGAGCAGCCACTCTCCTCCAAAGCCTGCCTAACATGTACAAGCCCACACGGGGAGCACCATTGCCTCCACCCTTTTGGCCCTGACATCCCTACGGCTCTCCCACAAGCACTCCCGCCCTCTTTTCCCTCAACACCTACAACCTAGGACAGCCCTCCTCACACTTTCGGACTGGAGCTGCCAATCTCCTCCAACCTGTGCCTAACATGTACAGGCCCACACGGGGAGCACCATGGCCTCCACACTTTTGGCCCTGACATGCCTACGGCTCTCCCACAAGCACTCCCGTCTTCCTTTCCCTCACCTCCTACAACATACCACTTCCCTCCTCACACTTCCTGCCTGGAGCAGCCACTCTCCTCCAACGCCTGCCTAGTATGCACAGGCACACCCGGGGAGCACCATTGCCTCCACCCTTTTGGCCCTGACATGCCTACGGCTCTCCCACAACCACTCCCGTCTTCCTTTCCCTCACCTCCTACAACTTACAACTGCCCTCCTCACACTTTCGGACTAGAGCAGCCACTCTCCTCCAAAGCCTGCCTAACATGTGCAGGCCGACACGGGGAGCACCATTGCCTCCTCCCTTTTGGCCCTGACATCCACACGGCTCTCCCACAAGCACTCACATCCTCCTTTCCCTCACCTCCTACAACCTACAGCAGCCCTCGTCACACTTCCTGCCTGGAGCAGCCACTCTCCTCCAAAGCCTGCCTAGCATGTACAGGCCCACACGGGGAGCACCATTGCCTCCACCCTTTAGGCCGTGACATGCCTACGGCTCTCCCACAACCACTCCCGTCTTCCTTTCCCTCACCTCCTACAACTTGCCACTGCCCTCCTCACAATTTCCCATTAGAGCAGCCAATCTACTCCAAAGCCTGCCTACCATGCACAGGTCCACACGGGGAGCACCATGGCCTCCACCCTTTAGACCCTGACATCCACACGGCTCTCCCACAACCACTCCCACCCTCCGTTCCCTACCCTACTCCAACTTCCGACAGCCCTCCTCACACTTTCGGACTGGAGCAGCCACTCTCCTCCAAAGCCTGCCTAACATGTGCAGGCCCACACGGGGAGCACCATGGCATCCACCCTTTTGGCCCTGACATGCCTACGGCTCTCCCACAAGCACTCCCGCCCTCCTTTCCCTACCCTTCTCCAACTTACGACTGCCCTCCTCACACTTTCGGACTTGAGCAGCCGCTCTCCTCCTAAGCCTGCCTAGCATGCACAGGCCCACACGGGGAGCACCATTGCCTCCACCCTTTTGGCCCTGACATGCCTACGGCTCTCCCACAAGCACTCCCGCCCTCTTTTCCCTCAACACCTACAACCTACAAAAGCTCTCCTCACACTTCCTGCCTGGAGCAGCCACTCTCCTCCAACGCCTGCCTAGTATGCACAGGCCCACCCGGGGAGCACCATTGCCTCCACCCTTTTGGCCCTGACATCCACACGGCTCTCCCACAAGCACTCCCGTCTTCCTTTCCCTCACCTCCTACAACTTACCACTGTCCTCCTCACACTTTCTGCCTGGAGCAGCCACTCTCCTCCAAAGCCTGCCTAACATGTGCAGGCCCACACGGGGAGCACCATGGCATCCACCCTTTTGGCCCTGACATGCCTACGGCACTCCTACAAGCACTCCCGCCCTCCTTTCCCTACCCTTCTCCAACTTACGACTGCCCTCCTCACACTTTCGGACTTCAGCAGCCAATCTCCTCCCAAGCCTGCCTAACATGTACAGGCCCACACGCGGAGCACCATTGCCTCCACCCTTTTGGCGCTGACATGCCTACGGCTCTCCCACAACCACTCCCGTCTTCCTTTCCCTCACCTCCTACAACTTACCACTGCCCTCCTCACACTTTCCCATTAGAGCAGCCACTCTCCTCCAAAGCCTGCCTAACATGTACAGGCCCACACGGGGAGCACCATTGCCTCCTCCCTTTTGGCCCTGACATCCACACGGCTCTCCCACAAGCACTCACATCCTCCTTTCCCTCACCTCCTACAACCTACAGCAGCCCTCGTCACACTTCCTGCCTGGAGCAGCCGCTATCCTCCAAAGCCTGCCTAGCATGTACAGGCCCACACGGGGAGCACCATTGCCTCCACCCTTTAGGCCCTGACATGCCTACGGCTCTCCCTCAAGCACTCCCGTCTTCCTTTCCCTCACCTCCTACAACTTGCCACTGCCCTCCTCACAATTTCCCATTAGAGCAGCCAATCTACTCCAAAGCCTGCTTACCATGCACAGGTCCACACGGGGAGCACCATGGCCTCCACCCTTTAGACCCTGACATCCACACGGCTCTCCCACAACCACTCCCACCCTCCGTTCCCTACCCTACTCCAACTTCCGACAGCCCTCCTCACACTTTCGGACTGGAGCAGCCAATCTCCTCCAACGCCTGCCTAACACGTACAGACCCACACGGGGAGCACCATTGCCTCCACCCTTTTGGCCCTGACATCCCTACGGCTCTCCCACAAGCACTCCCATCCGCATTTCCATCACCTCCTACAGGTTACCACTGCCCTTCTCACACTTTCCAATTAGAGCAGCCAATCTCCTCCAACGCCTGCCTAACATGTACAGGCCCACATGGGGAGCACCATTGCCTCCACCCTTTTGGCCCTCACATCCACACGGCTCTCCCACAAGCACTCCCGTCTTCCTTTCCCTCACCTACTACAACTTTCCACTTCCCTCCTCACACTTTCCCATTAGAGTAGCCCATCTCCTCAAACGTCTGCCTAGCATGCACAGGCCCACACGGGGAGCACCATTGCCTCCACCCTTTTGGCCCTGACATCCCTACGGCTCTCCCACAAGCACTCCCATCCGCATTTCCCTCACCTCCTACAGCTTACCACTGCCCTCCTCACACTTTCTGACTGGAGACGCCACTCTCCTCCAAAGCCTGCCTAACATGTGCAGGCCCACACGGGGAGCACCATTGCCTCCACCCTTTTGGCCCTGACATGCCTACGGCTCTCCCACAAGCACTCCAATCCTCCTTTCCCTCACCTCCTACAACCTACGACAGCCCTCCTCACACTTTCGGACTGGAGCAGGCACTCTCCTCCAAAGCCTGCCTAACATGTGCAGGCCCACATGGGGAGCACCATGGCGTCCACCCTTTTGGCCCTCACATGCCTACGGCTCTCCCACAAGCACTAACGCCCTCCTTTCCCTACCCTAATCCAACTTATGACTGCCCTCCTCACACTTCCTGACTGGAGCAGCCCATCTCCTCCAACGCCTGCCTAGCATGCACAGGCCCACACGGGGAACACCATTGCCTCCACGCTCTTGGCCCTGACATGCCTACAGCTCTCCCACAAGCACTCCGCTCTTCCTTTCCCTCACCTCCTACAACTTACCACTGCCCTCCTCACAATTTCCCATTAGAGCAGCCCATCTCCTCCAACGCCTGCGTAGCATGCACAGGCCCACATGGGGAGCACCATGACGTCCACCCTTTTGGCCCTAAAATCCCTACGGCTCTCCCACAAGCACTCCAATCCTCCTTCCCCTCACCTCCTACAACCTAGGACAGCCCTCCTCACACTTTCGGACTGGAGCTGCCAATCTCCTCCAACCTGTGCCTAACATGTACAGGCCCACACGGGGAGCACCATGGCCTCCACACTTTTGGCCCTGACATGCCTACGGCTCTCCCACAACCACTCCCGTCTTCCTTTCCCTCACCTCCTACAACTTACCACTGTCCTCCTCACACTTTCGGACTGGAGCAGCCACTCTCCTCCAAAGCCTGCCTAACATGTACAGGCCCACACAGGGAGCACCATTGTCTCCACACTTTTGGCCCTGACATCCCTACGGCTCTCCCACAAGCACTCCAATCCTCCTTCCCCTCACCTCCTCCAACTTACCACTGACCTCCTCACACTTTCTGACTGGAGCAGCCACTCTCCTCCAATGCCTGCCTAACATGTACAGGCCCACACAGGGAGAACCATGGCGTCCACCCTTTTGGCCCTCAAATGCCTACAGCTCTCCCACAAGCACTCCCGTCCTCCTTCTCCTCACCTCCTACAACTTAGGACAGCCCTCCTCACACTTTCGGACTGGAGAAGCCACTCTCCTCCAAAGCCTGCCTAACATGTACAAGCCCACACGGGGAGCACCATTGCCTCCACCCTTTTGGCCCTGACATGCCTGCGGCTCTCCCACAAGCACTCACGCAAAGAAGCAACTTTTTTCCCCCGTTCGCTTGCATTAGGCGTGCTTTTTTCCAAAGGTGCCGGTAATGCCGATGGGTAGCAGAGCTCCCGCTGGCGCCCCAGGCCTGGCAGGAGCTAAGGCCCGAATGGGGCGCCGTGGGAGCGCGTGGCAGGAGTGCGAGCAGCAAGCCACTCTGCTGCTCGGGCAGGTCAAGTGTCAGCACGTCTGATCAGAAGCTGCTTGTGCTTCACTGGGGCTGGGTGGAGGAAGCGAGGCTAAAGGGAAAAGAAAAAGAAAAAAAAAAGATGTCGAGCAACTGCATAAGGCAAAGGGAAATCCAGTCAGGCCCAGCTGGCTAGCGAGGGGGCACTTTGGGGCGCAGGGCCACTGGCACGCAGGCAGTCCCGGCGACACAGCCACGCGTGGCCACGGCAGCCAAGGCAAAGGCACCAGACACACCAAACTGGGGAGGGATGGAGCAAAGCGGGGCCCACCGGGCACAGGTGGGCCATGCCGCGGCCTAGCGCGGGGGCACGGGGGCAGGCGGCCCGTGCCAGGGCCGGCACCGGGCCAGCGCAGCCCCGGAGCAGGCACCCCTGCCGCTGCCCGCAGGCCCCCCGGGCCCCCAGGGGCCCGGCCGGCCCAGCAGCACCAGCACCAGCCCTTGGCCCGGGCGGCAGCGCCACTGGGTGGGCTGCATGTCGCTCCTGGGGCGCCCCGCCCCTCCCCTCCCACCCACCGCTTGCTGCTCGGCCCACCCCACCCCGCCCCGCCCCTCCCGCCCACCGCTTGCTGCTCGGCCAGCCAGCGCGCAGATGGCCGGGGCCTGGCAGGCAGGCGGCGACCCGGGCAGCGTGGCGGGGAAGGCGCGGGGCTCGCTCGCTCGCTCGCTCCCCGCCCGCCCTCTCGGTGCCAGCCCCGAGCCCCGAGCCTGACGCCAGCCCCGGCCTCCGCATGCCGGCCCCAGACGCTGCCCACCAGCGCTAGAGGCAGGTGCGCCAGGGCACGCAGGGCGGCCTCCGGAGAGCTGCGCCCACGCAGACGGCAGAGCTGGGGGCGGTGAGGGGCCCTGCGGTGAGGGCGGCACGCATGGCACAGGGCCTGTGAGAGCCCTTTGCTTAGGCCCCTGGCCTGCCCTGCCCTGCCTGCCGCTAACCCCGACCCTGAAGCCCTGCCCTGACCCCAGTCCCTTCCCCCCCACCCAGCCCTCCCCCGAGCCCCTGCTCTAATCCCTAGCCCCACACCCTCTCCGCCCAGCCCAAGCCCAACCTGGTAACCCCTTAGCCTCCCTCTCACCCCAGGCCCCCCCCCGATCCCACCCCTGAAGTCCCTGCCACACCGGGCTCACCCTGAGCCCTAGCCCGAGCCCAAAAGGCTAGCCCATGCCCTAACCACTTACCAGCAGCCGTAGGCAGAGCTCTGAACCCTCCCCCAAGCCTCCCCCGATCCCTACCCCGAAAAGGCGAGTGCCAACCCGTAGCCCCTAGCCAAAACGCGCTAGGCCCTAACGGGACACCGAAAGGGCAAACCCTGAACACTAACCCTCTCCCGGTAGAGTAACGCCTGCGCTGCCCCTCCGTGGCCCGAGTTAATGGCAACGTTAGAGGGAAGGTGATTGCTTGCGGGTTATGCCTGATAAAAGTCTGCTCTCCTGTACAGTCACAGGAACCAGGAGATTTCCCCTCCTCACAGCTCCTCCTGACAGAGTTCAGAGACCTGGTGACTCTTTTGCTCTGTTTCACAGGCAAACTATGACATGCAGCCGCCTTGGACGTCTGAGCAGGTAGGAGGGATTATTTATGGAGCCCAGGACTTCAGGCAGGGAGTTACCTTTCCTGCCTACCCAGTGCTACCTTGCCTACCCAGTGAGGCTCTCCATTATCAAGCGCCGAGGAAACGCCAAATGCACCCTCCAAGCGTGCCCCACGCAGGAGCAGCTCTGCCGTGCCAGGCCTGCGAGTGTTCGCCTGACCAGCTTCAGCCAAACAGAAGCTACCGCCACTGAGTGCTTTGAAGAAAGCAGCGGGGGAGCGGGGGCAGTCGGTCACAGAGAGCCGTTCCCTCTGCACAGAGCTCCCGCAAATGAAAGTAGTGTCACCGCGCCAGGAATCTGTTAGCATCTCTCTCCTGGAGACATCTCAGGCTATGCCTGCTTCTCTTTGGCATGAAATGCTGGCTGGCTTCAAAAGCATTGCTTTGCCCTTCCAGATCCGGAACCTTCCCTCAGAGCAGCTCCAAGAGCCAAGGTAGAACCTGTTAGAAACTGGTCCCTCAGTTAGCATAACTGTTATGTTAGAAACGGGAGCTAATTTAGCTCTAGCCCAGCTGAGCGCGAGGCCTAACGGAGATGAAGCCTGCAGGCCGCAGGACTGACCGGCAGTGAACGCGAAAGACATTGCTGCTGATGGGACTGCAAAACCAGCTAGAAGCGGCCCTCAAGGACCCAGAGCAGAACGAGCAGAAGCAACGGTTAACCTTCGGCAACGAGTGAAGGCACCGTGAAGCAGCAACGTAGCAACCGTCCCGGGCTGCAGACGTGAACCGATCCGAAGGAAAGAGACTTTACTGACTCAGTAAAGAAGACTGGAAGAGACTTTCACTGGCAGGCGGGGAACTAAGACTGTAAGGAGGACAGTTTCTTCAGACTTCTTTTGTTCTGGGTCCCTCGAAAGAGGCACCCGGCTCGAGCAGTTTGACTGATTACAGCATTGCAAAACGAATTGAATTTGCCTGGAGAACGATCTAGAGTCGAGCCGCTCTTTTCCATGGCAAACTGCAGTACCGCTTGGGGCAATGATGGAAAACACCCAATCCAGTATGAGAAGAACCCCCAAACCAAAGCTGCTGTGGACACACTGACGCGTTAATTCCATAGCACCGGAGCTGCCCGCGAAACGTAGGCGGCTTACCCCCGCTAAGTATTTGTCAAATAGCTGCTCTCGTTAGTTCTGTCAAGACTCTCTTATGCGGCAATTGTACAGGACTAAGTTCGTCCCAGAAGGCGCAAGGAGAGAGCAGCCCCGTTCCTGGGAAAGCCTTCTGGAGAGAGAAAGTCCAAGTCCAAGTCAGTGCTCGCACTGATGAGGAGGCGCACTAGTGCTAACGTGTAATGGCGCCAGGCTTTTCCGCTAATTCCTGGAGACAGGTGAAATTGTGCGGCTGCTCCAAGAACGCCTTAAAAGTTGTTTGGCGTTGCAGGGTCTTCCAACAGGCTTGCTCTTAAGGGCTGTTGAAGGTGTTTCTCTGTAGTGCAGAATGAGGGGCTTGCTTCCCCTCCTGACCTAGACCAAATGCATGGAAAAGGGAGCTGGAGGAGAGCGGGTGTTGTGCTCTACAAGTCTTAGGGACAGAGTTTGGGGCACCACAAGAGTGGGAAAGACAACCCGCACCAACAGGAACAGGGCAGCCCAAACGGCACAGCAGGTACGGTGACAGCAGCGTGCTTTTTTTTCTTAGTCCGGCTTCTTCGGCCCGGGAAAGAGGTGTCAGCTGTGCGGGCGGGAGCCCAGCCCCCGCCCCTGCCGCCAGCGGGGCAGCGCAGCCCCGGGGGGCCCTTGGGGCCCTTGGGGCCCTTGGGGCGGGGGCTGCCCTTGGGGCGCCGAGGTGAGCGCGCCTCCCCCGCGGCCTCCCCCTCATAAGGAGGGGTGGGGCCATGCTGCCCCCAGCACCCGCCTGCCACTGGCACGCTGCGATCCGATTGGGTGCGCCGGATCGGGCCCGGCCCGCTCAGCTGCTTGGCCGAGCTGCCCGCCGTCACAATGGCCCACAGAGCTGGGGTCGCTGTGCGGCAGAGAGGGCCGCGGCGCAGCAGCTCGTGGCGCGCTCTCTGCCAGGGCGCTTGCAGTCGCGCTGGCGGAAGCGAGCGTGGGCTGAGCGCGCCTTCTGGCTAGCCGAGCGCGTTTGTTTTTGAGTCGGAGTCGTGTCCGACAGAAATGAAGTCAGGCTCTGCAAGCTGGGGTCAGGTACCAGCTGCAGGAGCTGGCCCCGAAAGGAGCTACTCCTGTGAGTACAGACTTCAAGAGTAAAGGTTAATGGTGTGACTGCCCTGGGACAGCGGGAGCGGCTAGCGTTGCAAAGCTGAACTGTGCGAGGTTGACAAGCTGCGGTGGCTGCTGGGGAGGGAGCTTTGTGGCAATACACAGGCTTCTCCAGGTGTGTGCGCCTCCGACAGTTGAAGGCAACACTGCCTGGAAAGAGCTCTGCTCCTCGGAGGGTTGCTGGTCTCTTTTTTGGCCTTAGCTCCTCCACGTATTGCCATGTAATTGCCAGCGTGAGCTTGCGGTTCAGGTCAGGCTAAGGAAGAAGGACAGAAGAATTAGACTAACAAGCAGAGCGGAGCCTCGAGATGGAAGGGACTTGGCCGAAGTTCCTGAAGCCCGAGTAGTAGTGGTTGCCCAGGAGGAAAAGGAAAACAGAGGAGTAAACGCTTTTCCCCAGCTGTGTGCTGAGCAGCAAACTTGAGGCATGGGCTGTCTCGACTACGTGCTCGTGTTCTCGATTACAGCTGGTTCTTCTGGGGGCTCCTGTCCAGAACACTACCTTTGCAGCCTCCGTTCGTAAAACAAAGGGGTGCAGTCTCTTTGACGCTAGCGTTCTCTTGCAGTCGTTACTGACGGACCTGCTCCGCCACAAAGGATGCTTTTCCCACCCGAGAAGATTTCTGTGGAGTGGCGGCAAAGGCAAAGTGTTGGAGCTGGACTGCACAACCTGGGCAATACGTGTTTCCTCAACTCGGTTCTACAGTGTTTGACCTACACTCCGCCTCTCGCCAATTACATGCTTTCCAGGGAACACAGCCAGTCGTGTGAGTACTTCCGAGCATGTTGCTTGCAACCTCTGGGACAGCTCTGCAGGTCAAAGAGCAGAACAGCGACTCTGTGAAGTGACTCTCTGAAATGTCCTATTTTCCCTGCGGGGGGGTGAGGGGGGGGCAGGGCAGGGGGGTGGGGTGGGGGGGTGGGGTGGGGGGGTGGGGTGGGGGGCGCGCACCGGCTTTTCATCGTGCCTTTGCGACGCGCTCAGGCTAGCTGATGGAGGGCTTGCTTTCACTTAATGCACTGTGCTCAAACGTCAAGGAAGGATCCTTTCTTCCCTCCTGTGAAAGATCAAGGGCATTGGGAAGTGATGCGCTCCATGAATGTTTGGCCCGTGGGTTTCCGACTGGCAGAAAGATGATAACGTTCAGGAGGAGGGCAGCTCAGGTTCTCAGCGGTCCTTCCCAGCCGCGTTTCCATAACGCCCGAGTGCTGTGAGTGGTCAGTGCTGAACCGTTGGAAGACGGAAGCTAGGGCAGACCGCCGTGAAAGCAATGATGTGAGCTAGTCTGGTGTGAACTCCAGGGCGAGAGAGCGCTTGTAGAAAGGGAAGCGTTCTGTCCCTTTTGATGAGCTAGACCTTGTACCCTTGGTGTTCATTAGGAATCGGGGAGCATTTCCATTTTGGCCGACAGGAAGATGCTCACGAATTCTTACGCTGCACCGTGGCTGCTATGCAGACGGCTTGTTTGAATGGAAGCACCGAGTAAGCAGAAACACCTCGACCTTTCAGTGTTCTCGAGCGCTTTTGTCGCCTTCGTGTCCTACCCTACGCGAAAACCTTTGTCCCGGCTTTTTGTAGACAAGCAGGCTCTTCTGAGCTCTGATGATAATTTGTTTCCAGCTTGGACGCGTCGTCGCAAGCTACCACGGTCATTCACCAAATCTTTGGAGGATTTCTGCGCTCCAGAGGTACTTTTTCAAACGAGGACTGTCCTTAGAACTGCTCGGTGCCTTTGTGCCCGTTTGTCGCAAAGAGCTTAACGGTGTGACGGGAGGAGTGGGTCTTAACGGTTTAAGCGGGCAAAGGGAGTCTCCTTCACATTTTGTGACGTGCTGCTGTTTGGCTTGCAGTAACATGCTTGAGCTGCCAAGCAGTGTCGGAGTCCTACGAGGCGTTCCTCGACATCCCTTTGGAGATACAGGTAAGCCGTTTTGGATCGGTGGCTGAAGGGCCCGAGCTCTGAGGGTTTGTTCTTGCCACTTGTGGCGTTCTAAAGCCGACGGTCTCCCCCTGGGTGAAGGAGGGAGGCCCTGTGGCAAAATACTCGGGGCGGGTTGGGATTTGAGTTTCCAGGAACTCAGTGCCCTGCTTTCTTCCGCATCCAGGCAGCCTCCTCTGTCCCCACAGCTCTGGAGGAATTTGTGAGACCTGAACGGCTGGATGGTGAAAACTGCTACAAATGCAGCAAGTAAGATTCTTCCTAACGACATCTTAATAGGAGAGCCCGGCTGAAATGTAGGGCCTGTCTCAGAGCATGAGCTAGCCTTTGACTCAATTGAGACAGGCAAACGAGACAGCGAGGCGCACCTTTTGGTTGTAGAGCTAATACCCTGAAGTCACCCAGAGCTTGGCAAACAGTACATTTGCTTTTAAGAGAGGCATCTTTGTCATTCTGCTTGAGTAGAAGGAGCCACTTCTGCGTACCAGGGAACATCCCCCGGCATTGCATTACATTCTGGAACCGCGCTCTAGTGGGAAGAGTCGCCTTCCTGCTGCGTTAGGAGTTGTTGGCAAGCCTCGCTTTTGGGGGGGCGCGCAGCCGGGCTACGCGCACTCAGGCTTTTGTGTGGCTGCCCAAAGAGAACCTTCCCAGCGCGTATCGCGGTGTCCTCAAGCATCCTGCTACGGTCTCTGCATGAGCAAGGCTGAAAGGCAGCGGGTGGCTTTCTGAAAAGAAGCACCCGCTTACGCGAGGACAGAGCATTGCACTGGGAGGAGCGTGCGAGAGACGCGGAAACGTGTTTGGCTTTTGGCGGGAGGCGGGGGAGGGAAAGATGCCCATAAACACTTGCCCGTGCTCGCTTTGCAGGTGTGAACAGATGGTTGCTGCGTCCAAGAGGTTTACGATCCATCGCTCTTCCAGCGTTCTCACCATAGCCCTGAAAAGATTTGCCGATTTCACCGGCGGAAAGATTAGCAAGGTAGCTCTACAATTGTGAAGCGAATCCGTCCTCTTGGGGAGGGAGATTTCCCAGAGCAGAGCACGCTTCTAGAAAAGCTGTTAATGTCTGCCGCCTGCAAGTACAGAGGCGGTAGATGTCTGGGAAGACTCAGTACAAGAAGTAGGTCTGGCTCTTGCTCTTGGGGGAACAGCACAGTTCCCGTGGGACGATAAGCATATGCTCTGCTCTTAAAGAGCTGATGTTGCCGAGAACGGTTCTCTGCACCTGAAATTGTTACCTGTTGTCCCTGGGAAGACCTCTTTCTGACGAGCCAAAGAAAGGTCTGCCTCAACTTCCGGTCCGTGTTCTTAGCAGGGTTTTTCTCCGGCTCTTTCGTGAAGTATTCCCAGATGAGTTTGGGGTCTTCTTGCTCTGTCCTCAGCACGTGAAATATCCGGAGTATTTGGACCTTCGAGCATACATGTCTCAGCCAGTCGGCGAACCAGTCCTCTACGCCTTATATGCGGTCCTGGTGCACAGAGGTGGCAGCGGCCACGCGGGACACTATTTCTGCTTCACCAAGGTAAGCATCAGCTTCGTTTCTTGCAGGGTAAAACCTGTGCTGGTGAAGAGAGGCTTGCCCCAGAAGGCTACCGGCAACCACTGTTTTTTAGGGGGAAAGGACTCGTCCCATGTCTCACTGCCTTTATTTGCAGGCCAGTAACGGACTGTGGTATGAGATGAACGATGCCTCGGTCGTCCTTCGCAACATCGGCACCGTTCTCAGCCAGCAGGCGTATTTACTTTTTTATGTCAGGTGGGTTCAGCATGCGTTTCCTTTTCACGCTACTGATGCTTCTCTTCTTCTCCTCTGACGCGTTTCTCTTTCTGTCCCGGGAGGAAAGGGCTATTTGTAGACTTCCGTTCTGTCTAATCTGGAAGTCCCCGTGCCCTTTCTTGGCCTTCATTGCTTGGCCTTAAGCTGCTGCACTCGCGTAACTTGTTACGGAGGCGCTCTCTGTAGCAGGCGAATGCCGAAAAGAGGCACAATTAAGGCCAGAGGTGGTGTGAGGATGATGAGTTCTTGCTCTGAAAGGGGCAGCCGTGGTAGGAAGACCATCGCCTAATTTTCAGCTCGTAGTCTTGGTTACGTTTTCAGTATGGCCGATCAGCTGCTCCTACAGCGTGATAGGATGGGGCTTAGCCCAAGCGGAGGCTGACAGAACATCTCTCAACTGAGCTCACTGTTGTTTCCCAAGGTGCCGCGGTGAGACACCTGCAGAAGGCGCTTCTTACACACCCGTGCCAGCTTCTCCCCGTTCGTTCCTTGCTCAGCCGGGGGCTGATAATAAGCAGGCTGGATTTACGGGACCCCATCCTCCTCCTCCTACGATGAAGGTAACTGGCAGGGAAGAGAGAGAGAGGGAAGGATGAAGGCACCAAAATGAGAGTGGGATTTTTCTCTTTCTTTTCCTCTTTTTTTTTTTTTTGGTGGTGGGGATGGGGGTGGGGTGGGGGTGGGGGGTAGGTAGCGTCTGCATTGTGTTTTCCCCCCCTCCCCGCACTGCAGCTTTCTTCACAGCTCTCCTGCTGCTGCAGCCAGAATCACTCAAACAGTGGCTAATGCTAAATTGTTTGCAGCCCTGCTGCTTCTTTGCCTCCAGCTCCGCTTCCTGAAGCGCCGAGAGACGCTGGAAGTAGAGGCAGGTCGTGCTCAAATCAAGACAAGAAGGCCGGATTGCTGGGCTTCTTTTTAGTGCTGTCCCTTTAGCTGAGACAGCAAAACCAAAAGGGCTTCTTCCTGAGCACTTGAACAGTTATGCTCGGGTTGTCAGGGGCAGCGTGAAGGGGAAAAATGGACGCGCATACATCCGTACACACGTCAAGCTTAGAGGAGGAGAGCGAGAGAGCGAGACTTAGGAACATCTTTAATCCGTGCTCAGCTGTTTGGATGGGCTTTCAAAAAGGATGCTCATTTGCTTCCAATATGCAGAAAACCAAAAGCAGGACTGAAAAGTAGCACCCACCTTGGCCTCGCACTCCGAGCTAAAGCAGGGTTGTGGTTTTCCTTCCGCTCAGCTCCCGAGGCAATCTGTAGGAGTATCTGGCAGGAGGGGTTTGTGTTTAGGGCTTTTCAAAGCTGTGTGTTTGCACAGAGCCCTCTTACACTCTCTTCTTTTGAAATACAGAGCTCAGACGGTTCCAACAGAAACGGAGCCCTGAAAGAGGAGCCCAATGGTGTCACCCTCCAAAGGCCATCATCAGCTCTACCAGCAGCTGGCGTCCAAACCTGGGCAACTGCCAGGCCTTCCGTTCTCGATCCCTCCGAGAAACGGGAGATGGCTCTCAGCGTTCCAAACAAACGGCCTGCACCTCAGACTGCGTGGCAGCCTGACGGTCTCTGCAGCGCTCGGGAGGATGAGGACCTAAGCAAGCCTGTTCCTTCATCCGACGAAAGACGCGACTCGCCAAAACCTTCCCCGGAGCCCTGCCGGAGGAAGAGAGAGCGCTCTGGCACCGAAGAGCGGGAGAAGCTAAACGGAAGGGGACCAGGCGGTCATTCTCACAAGAGGAGGCGCTCTTGCAGGCTGGAAAGAAACAAGCACAGCTGCCAGAAGCAGCGGCACTGCAATGGAAGCAGGCGCACGTCTTCCCGTCGTGACAGAAACTGCCCAGGTAAGGGCAGAAGCTCAGGAAAACGGCCTCGATACAGATCCTGAAGCGGAGGACGAACACAACAAGACAGGCCAAGCCACGAGCCTTCTTGCCAAAGCAGGTGGCTCCACCTGCCGTCGCTCTCCGGAGGGGAAGACGTGCGTCGCTTCCGCAGCCACAGAGCAGACTCGCGCCCCTGTTCCGTTCCGGAGCAGCAGTCTGAAAAACACTCTCCTCAAAGACACGCGCTTCCGCCTGCGTCAGTTCCTTCTGCTTTGGAGGGCTCTCCCCGGAAGACTGGAAAGCAAAGAAGCAGAAAAAGAGGACATCGCCACGCCGAAGGGAGCGACAGCAAAACAGAAGCGAAACGGAGAAAGAGCGAGACAAGAGATTCCGGCAGTTTGTGCCTCGTTCTTTTCTGGCTCTTTCTCTTGTCCGCCCAGTTTGCTTTAAAAAGCGCTCAGTAGTGCGGAGTCTGTCCGGGGATCACGTTGGTAGGCTGATGAGGCGAAGACAGGGAAGATACGGCCGAGCTGGGGCGGCACTTTAGAACGGGCCCGCGTAGTTAGAATCACATCCGCACCCGCCTCTTGAGAAGAGACCACCCCCGTGCAGAAGGGAGCGGCAGCAAAACGGAAGAGAAACGGGGACGGATCGAGACAAGAGCTTTCAGGTGATCCAAAAAGGAAAAAAGTACGAGAAGGTCAAGAAGCGCAAGAAGGCCAAAGATAAACGTCGAGAGAAGGCTTACAAGTAAGCAAGGGCTACAGCAAAACGAGCAATTTGTTCCTCGTTCTCTTGGGGCTGTCTCTCTTGCCTGCCCTGTTATTCCTTCCAAGCTCTTTAGGGGCGGGCGGGGGGGGGGGGGGCGCGGGGGGACTCTCTCTGGGGGTCGCGTTGACAGCTTGATCCAGAGAGGCTAGGGAAGATACTGCCGACTTGCGTTAAACCTTTAGATCAGGACCACATGGTCAGAATGCCATCTGTGCGCAGTTCTTGGGAAGGCTACGAGAGTGACTGTTTTCAGGTGCTCGTATTCCGGAACTAGCCTTGATTAACGATTTGTCTACAAGCCAGGACCTAATGCCCGCTCGACCTCTCAGGGTTTACGCTTCCTAGTAAGGCAGACGTACGGCAATTAACCGCAGGGCAGCTGATGCGCTGCACATCAGCCCCTGCAGTAGAAATGTATGATACAAGACAGTCCCGTAGAGGCATCAAGTGCCACCCCTGTTTTTTCTGTTCTTAACTTGCCTGTTTCCTTCAGACAGTAGGACTTGGATTTCTCTGAGCTCCCCGTGGACAATGGCAAGCGTCAGGAAAAGAGGAGACCCCCCTCAAGAAGCTGGAGAGCTTCTTGGAACGCTCAGATCCTCGTTTCCAGAAGCACACACGGGAGGAGAAGGAAGAATCCCTTCCTGCAGACGGCTTTGTACGTGAGCAAGCCAGAACCCGTGGCGGCAGACAACGCCACGGGGACGGGCAGCCTTCCCGTGCAGGTGAAAGCAACCAACAGAGCTCCACCCCATCCCGCGGGGAGATGGAAGGGAAGGGGCCCCAGGAAGGTGGCGGGATTCCTTTTTATTCAAGCAGAGACTATGCTTTGCAATACTTTCGGAATGCTTGCCAGCGGAAAGCTGTCCAGTAGGCCCTAGCTGCCAAATATTCTGCCTTGATTAAAAACAACAACAAAAAGCGTCTGTGATTTGCTTGCTTGCTTGTTTCCGTTTTTGAAGGGCTGCTGGGAAAGAAGGCGGGACTGCCACCACATTGCACGTGCCTAAGGTCTAGCGGGTGCCAGGAAAGCAGGTAGCTGTGTCCTGCTCTTCTGCGCAGAACACCCGCCTTAGCCCGGACCTGAAAGGCAGTCGGTTTTCCTCGAAGGCTTTTGGCCGCCTTCCTCTTGAGCCCGTTCAGTGCCGGAGTCACGGCGCACGTCGAGCTGTGCGCAGGCTTGGGTCTTTGCTTTCTAGAAAAGCAAACCGCTGAGCAGATGGGCTTGGGCTGAATGTCATGACAGGGAGTGACCCTGCTGCCTCTTGCCTTTCCGATGCCGAGCTTGCTGGCGGGAGCCTTCAGGACTCTGACTAACCTTGCCGCCAGCACCGCGACTTACCACCAAAAGCAACAGATCGCCATGCTCAAAACAATAGCATTGCCAAGCCAAGCTTGAAAAGCTTGTTTTGATTCTCAAAACAATAAAATGACCATCAAACCAAAAGCCAGTCCTTAGCGGTGCTTCAGACTTCTGTACGGAATTTTACCACGCAAAGAAGCAACTTTTTTCCCCCGTTCGCTTCCATTAGGCGTGCTTTTTTCCAAAGGTGCCGGTAATGCCGATGGGTAGCAGAGCTCCCGCTGGCGCCCCAGGCCTGGCAGGAGCTAAGGCCCGAATGGGGCGCCGTGGGAGCGCGTGGCAGGAGTGCGAGCAGCAAGCCACTCTGCTGCTCGGGCAGGTCAAGTGTCAGCACGTCTGATCAGAAGCTGCTTGTGCTTCACTGGGGCTGGGTGGAGGAAGCGAGGCTAAAGGGAAAAGAAAAAGAAAAAAAAAAAGATGTCGAGCAACTGCATAAGGCAAAGGGAAATCCAGTCAGGCCCAGCTGGCTAGCGAGGGGGCACTTTGGGGCGCAGGGCCACTGGCACGCAGGCAGTCCCGGCGACACAGCCACGCGTGGCCACGGCAGCCAAGGCAAAGGCACCAGACACACCGAACTGGGGAGGGATGGAGCAAAGCGGGGCCCACCGGGCACAGGTGGGCCGTGCCGCGGCCTAGCGCGGGGGCACGGGGGCAGGCGGCCCGTGCCAGGGCCGGCACCGGGCCAGCGCAGCCCCGGAGCAGGCACCCCTGCCGCTGCCCGCAGGCCCCCGGGCCCCCAGGGGCCCGGCCGGCCCAGCAGCACCAGCACCAGCCCTTGGCCCGGGCGGCAGCGCCACTGGGTGGGCTGCATGTCGCTCCTGGGGCGCCCCGCCCCTCCCCTCCCGCCCACCGCTTGCTGCTCGGCCCGCCCCACCCCGCCCCGCCCCTCCCGCCCACCGCTTGCTGCTCGGCCAGCCAGCGCGCAGATGGCCGGGGCCTGGCAGGCAGGCGGCGACCCGGGCAGCGTGGCGGGGAAGGCGCGGGGCTCGCTCGCTCGCTCGCTCCCCGCCCGCCCTCTCGGTGCCAGCCCCGAGCCCCGAGCCTGACGCCAGCCCCGGCCTCCGCACGCCGGCCCCAGACGCTGCCCACCAGCGCTAGAGGCAGGTGCGCCAGGGCACGCAGGGCGGCCTCCGGAGAGCTGCGCCCACGCAGACGGCAGAGCTGGGGGCGGTGAGGGGCCCTGCGGTGAGGGCGGCGCGCATGGCACAGGGCCTGTGAGAGCCCTTTGCTTAGGCCCCTGCCCTGCCCTGCCCTGCCCTGCCCTGCCTGCCGCTAACCCCGACCCTGAAGCCCTGCCCTGACCCCAGTCCCTTCCCCCCCACCCAGCCCTCCCCCGAGCCCCTGCTCTAATCCCTAGCCCCACACCCTCTCCGCCCAGCCCAAGCCCAACCTGGTAACCCCTTAGCCTCCCTCTCACCCCAGGCCCCCCCCCGATCCCACCCCTGAAGTCCCTGCCACACCGGGCTCACCCTGAGCCCTAGCCCGAACCCAAAAGGCTAGCCCATGCCCTAACCACTTACCAGCAGCCGTAGGCAGAGCTCTGAACCCTCCCCCAAGCCTCCCCCGATCCCTACCCCGAAAAGGCGAGTGCCAACCCGTAGCCCCTAGCCAAAACGCGCTAGGCCCTAACGGGACACCGAAAGGGCAAACCCTGAACACTAACCCTCTCCCGGTAGAGTAACGCCTGCGCTGCCCCTCCGTGGCCCGAGTTAATGGCAACGTTAGAGGGAAGGTGATTGCTTGCGGGTTATGCCTGATAAAAGTCTGCTCTCCTGTACAGTCACAGGAACCAGGAGATTTCCCCTCCTCACAGCTCCTCCTGACAGAGTTCAGAGACCTGGTGACTCTTTTGCTCTGTTTCACAGGCAAACTATGACATGCAGCCGCCTTGGACGTCTGAGCAGGTAGGAGGGATTATTTATGGAGCCCAGGACTTCAGGCAGGGAGTTACCTTTCCTGCCTACCCAGTGCTACCTTGCCTACCCAGTGAGGCTCTCCATTATCAAGCGCCGAGGAAACGCCAAATGCACCCTCCAAGCGTGCCCCACGCAGGAGCAGCTCTGCCGTGCCAGGCCTGCGAGTGTTCGCCAGACCAGCTTCAGCCAAACAGAAGCTACCGCCACTGAGTGCTTTGAAGAAAGCAGCGGGGGAGCGGGGGCAGTCGGTCACAGAGAGCCGTTCCCTCTGCACAGAGCTCCCGCAAATGAAAGTAGTGTCACCGCGCCAGGAATCTGTTAGCATCTCTCTCCTGGAGACATCTCAGGCTATGCCTGCTTCTCTTTGGCATGAAATGCTGGCTGGCTTCAAAAGCATTGCTTTGCCCTTCCAGATCCGGAACCTTCCCTCAGAGCAGCTCCAAGAGCCAAGGTAGAACCTGTTAGAAACTGGTCCCTCAGTTAGCATAACTGTTATGTTAGAAACGGGAGCTAATTTAGCTCTAGCCCAGCTGAGCGCTAGGCCTAACGGAGATGAAGCCTGCAGGCCGCAGGACTGACCGGCAGTGAACGCGAAAGACATTGCTGCTGATGGGACTGCAAAACCAGCTAGAAGCGGCCCTCAAGGACCCAGAGCAGAACGAGCAGAAGCAACGGTTAACCTTCGGCAACGAGTGAAGGCACCGTGAAGCAGCAACGTAGCAACCGTCCCGGGCTGCAGACGTGAACCGATCCGAAGGAAAGAGACTTTACTGACTCAGTAAAGAAGACTGGAAGAGACTTTCACTGGCAGGCAGGGAACTAAGACTGTAAGGAGGACAGTTTCTTCAGACTTCTTTTGTTCTGGGTCCCTCGAAAGAGGCACCCGGCTCGAGCAGTTTGACTGATTACAGCATTGCAAAACGAATTGAATTTGCCTGGAGACCGATCTAGAGTCGAGCCGCTCTTTTCCATGGCAAACTGCAGTACCGCTTGGGGCAATGATGGAAAACACCCAATCCAGTATGAGAAGAACCCCCAAACCAAAGCTGCTGTGGACACACTGACGCGTTAATTCCATAGCACCGGAGCTGCCCGCGAAACGTAGGCGGCTTACCCCCGCTAAGTATTTGTCAAATAGCTGCTCTCGTTAGTTCTGTCAAGACTCTCTTATGCAGCAATTGTACAGGACTAAGTTCGTCCCAGAAAGCGCAAGGAGAGAGCAGCCCCGTTCCTGGGAAAGCCTTCCGGAGAGAGAAAGTCCAAGTCCAAGTCAGTGCTCGCACTGATGAGGAGGCGCACTAGTGCTAACGTGTAATGGCGCCAGGCTTTTCCGCTAATTCCTGGAGACAGGTGAAATTGTGCGGCTGCTCCAAGAACGCCTTAAAAGTTGTTTGGCGTTGCAGGGTCTTCCAACAGGCTTGCTCTTAAGGGCTGTTGAAGGTGTTTCTCTGTAGTGCAGAATGAGGGGCTTGCTTCCCCTCCTGACCTAGACCAAATGCATGGAAAAGGGAGCTGGAGGAGAGCGGGTGTTGTGCTCTACAAGTCTTAGGGACAGAGTTTGGGGCACCACAAGAGTGGGAAAGACAACCCGCACCAACAGGAACAGGGCAGCCCAAACGGCACAGCAGGTACGGTGACAGCAGCGTGCTTTTTTTTCTTAGTCCGGCTTCTTCGGCCCGGGAAAGAGGTGTCAGCTGTGCGGGCGGGAGCCCAGCCCCCGCCCCTGCCGCCAGCGGGGCAGCGCAGCCCCGGGGGGCCCTTGGGGCCCTTGGGGCCCTTGGGGCGGGGGCTGCCCTTGGGGCGCCGAGGTGAGCGCGCCTCCCCCGCGGCCTCCCCCTCATAAGGAGGGGTGGGGCCATGCTGCCCCCAGCACCCGCCTGCCACTGGCACGCTGCAATCCGATTGGGTGCGCCGGATCGGGCCCGGCCCGCTCAGCTGCTTGGCCGAGCTGCCCGCCGTCACAATGGCCCACAGAGCTGGGGTCGCTGTGCGGCAGAGAGGGCCGCGGCGCAGCAGCTCGTGGCGCGCTCTCTGCCAGGGCGCTTGCAGTCGCGCTGGCGGAAGCGAGCGTGGGCTGAGCGCGCCTTCTGGCTAGCCGAGCGCGTTTGTTTTTGAGTCGGAGTCGTGTCCGACAGAAATGAAGTCAGGCTCTGCAAGCTGGGGTCAGGTACCAGCTGCAGGAGCTGGCCCCGAAAGGAGCTACTCCTGTGAGTACAGACTTCAAGAGTAAAGGTTAATGGTGTGACTGCCCTGGGACAGCGGGAGCGGCTAGCGTTGCAAAGCTGAACTGTGCGAGGTTGACAAGCTGCGGTGGCTGCTGGGGAGGGAGCTTTGTGGCAATACACAGGCTTCTCCAGGTGTGTGCGCCTCCGACAGTTGAAGGCAACACTGCCTGGAAAGAGCTCTGCTCCTCGGAGGGTTGCTGGCCTCTTTTTTGGCCTTAGCTCCTCCACGTATTGCCATGTAATTGCCAGCGTGAGCTTGCGGTTCAGGTCAGGCTAAGGAAGAAGGACAGAAGAATTAGACTAACAAGCAGAGCGGAGCCTCGAGATGGAAGGGACTTGGCCGAAGTTCCTGAAGCCCGAGTAGTAGTGGTTGCCCAGGAGGAAAAGGAAAACAGAGGAGTAAACGCTTTTCCCCAGCTGTGTGCTGAGCAGCAAACTTGAGGCATGGGCTGTCTCGACTACGTGCTCGTGTTCTCGATTACAGCTGGTTCTTCTGGGGGCTCCTGTCCAGAACACTACCTTTGCAGCCTCCGTTCGTAAAACAAAGGGGTGCAGTCTCTTTGACGCTAGCGTTCTCTTGCAGTCGTTACTGACGGACCTGCTCCGCCACAAAGGATGCTTTTCCCACCCGAGAAGATTTCTGTGGAGTGGCGGCAAAGGCAAAGTGTTGGAGCTGGACTGCACAACCTGGGCAATACGTGTTTCCTCAACTCGGTTCTACAGTGTTTGACCTACACTCCGCCTCTCGCCAATTACATGCTTTCCAGGGAACACAGCCAGTCGTGTGAGTACTTCCGAGCATGTTGCTTGCAACCTCTGGGACAGCTCTGCAGGTCAAAGAGCAGAACAGCGACTCTGTGAAGTGACTCTCTGAAATGTCCTATTTTCCCTGCGGGGGGGTGAGGGGGGGGCAGGGCAGGGGGGTGGGGTGGGGGGGTGGGGTGGGGGGCGCGCACCGGCTTTTCATCGTGCCTTTGCGACGCGCTCAGGCTAGCTGATGGAGGGCTTGCTTTCACTTAATGCACTGTGCTCAAACGTCAAGGAAGGATCCTTTCTTCCCTCCTGTGAAAGATCAAGGGCATTGGGAAGTGATGCGCTCCATGAATGTTTGGCCCGTGGGTTTCCGACTGGCAGAAAGATGATAACGTTCAGGAGGAGGGCAGCTCAGGTTCTCAGCGGTCCTTCCCAGCCGCGTTTCCATAACGCCCGAGTGCTGTGAGTGGTCAGTGCTGAACCGTTGGAAGACGGAAGCTAGGGCAGACCGCCGTGAAAGCAATGATGTGAGCTAGTCTGGTGTGAACTCGGATAGAGATTTCTGTGGGATGACTGTCTGGAAACCCAGAGTTTCATTGAGGCTCAAATCAGACCTTATTTTTCCAAGCCTTGGGCTTGTGTTCTTTGGAAGTTATTCTTCTGTGGAACCGATGGGAGCCTAGCGGCCTTTGGTCGTATGCACGTAGGTCTGTTCTGACACAGGCACCTGTGTGCTTCCCGGTCTGGTGTCTTAGTCCATGCTCGGAGAAATTAGGCCCTGTTGGCGCCTTGTTTACAAGACGTCTTGCAATTAAGCATCCTTTGGCGAGCAAGGAGGGTGGAAGTACCTACACACGCGTTACTTGAACCTGCCCTTTCTCCCAAAGGATTCTTAGCGCCGTATCGCGTAGCTCACCCGAGAGCAGCGCGCCGAAGCTAACGCTCAGTCTCTCTTAAGGCTGCTTCGTCAGGGTCAAATAGGCTTGCCTCGCCTGTTGTGCTCTTCTGTGGCGTGCAAAGTCCTGGGACGCTACCGGCAAAAGAGGACTTGGCAGCAGTCCGTTAGCAGGTGCTTCCTCAGAAGATGTGGGCTACTACTACAGACTTCCTGGCTAGTGCTTATGCACACGGACTGGGCTCTTGGCAGCTGAGGAGAAGAGAGCGTAGAACGGAGAGCAGAGGCTGCACTTACAACTTCAAGGTTGCTGTTGCTTAGGGTTTTCCACAGGGGCGCGTCTTTCACCAGACTGAGGTGGGTTCTTCCTTGACTCTTGGCAGGTCGCGAGCGAGGCTTCTGCATGATGTGTACAATGGAAACGCACGTTAACCAGGTCCTGCTCTGCTCTGAGGATGCCATCAAGCCTACGGCTGTCTTCAAGGACCTTAGGCGTAAGTCATTGCAGAGGGCGTTCTCCCTCTGTAGAAACGTCTGCGTTTTCAGAGGGCTATGTCACGGGTGCAAAGGGTTTGGAGAGTTCAATTTTTTAAGGGCGAGAGAGCGCTTGTAGAAAGGGAAGCGTTCTGTCCCTTTTGATGAGCTAGACCTTGTACCCTTGGTGTTCATTAGGAATCGGGGAGCATTTCCATTTTGGCCGACAGGAAGATGCTCACGAATTCTTACGCTGCACCGTGGCTGCTATGCAGACGGCTTGTTTGAATGGAAGCACCGAGTAAGCAGAAACACCTCGACCTTTCAGTGTTCTCGAGCGCTTTTGTCGCCTTCGTGTCCTACCCTACGCGAAAACCTTTGTCCCGGCTTTTCGTAGACAAGCAGGCTCTTCTGAGCTCTGATGATAATTTGTTTCCAGCTTGGACGCGTCGTCGCAAGCTGCCACGGTCATTCACCAAATCTTTGGAGGATTTCTGCGCTCCAGAGGTACTTTTTCAAACGAGGACTGTCCTTAGAACTGCTCGGTGCCTTTGTGCCCGTTTGTCGCAAAGAGCTTAACGGTGTGACGGGAGGAGTGGGTCTTAACGGTTTAAGCGGGCAAAGGGAGTCTCCTTCACATTTTGTGACGTGCTGCTGTTTGGCTTGCAGTAACGTGCTTGAGCTGCCAAGCAGTGTCGGAGTCCTACGAGGCGTTCCTCGACATCCCTTTGGAGATACAGGTAAGCCGTTTTGGATCGGTGGCTGAAGGGCCCGAGCTCTGAGGGTTTGTTCTTGCCACTTGTGGCGTTCTAAAGCCGACGGTCTCCCCCTGGGTGAAGGAGGGAGGCCCTGTGGCAAAATACTCGGGGCGGGTTGGGATTTGAGTTTCCAGGAACTCAGTGCCCTGCTTTCTTCCGCATCCAGGCAGCCTCCTCTGTCCCCGCAGCTCTGGAGGAATTTGTGAGACCTGAACGGCTGGATGGTGAAAACTGCTACAAATGCAGCAAGTAAGATTCTTCCTAACGACATCTTAATAGGAGAGCCCGGCTGAAATGTAGGGCCTGTCTCAGAGCATGAGCTAGCCTTTGACTCAATTGAGACAGGCAAACGAGACAGCGAGGCGCACCTTTTGGTTGTAGAGCTGAAGTCACCCAGAGCTTGGCAAACAGTACATTTGCTTTTAAGAGAGGCATCTTTGTCATTCTGCTTGAGTAGAAGGAGCCACTTCTGCGTACCAGGGAACATCCCCCGGCATTGCATTACATTCTGGAACCGCGCTCTAGTGGGAAGAGTCGCCTTCCTGCTGCGTTAGGAGTTGTTGGCAAGCCTCGCTTTTGGGGGGGCGCGCAGCCGGGCTACGCGCACTCAGGCTTTTGTGTGGCTGCCCAAAGAGAACCTTCCCAGCGCGTATCGCGGTGTCCTCAAGCATCCTGCTACGGTCTCCGCATGAGCAAGGCTGAAAGGCAGCGGGTGGCTTTCTGAAAAGAAGCACCCGCTTACGCGAGGACAGAGCATTGCACTGGGAGGAGCGTGCGAGAGACGCGGAAACGTGTTTGGCTTTTGGCGGGAGGCGGGGGAGGGAAAGATGCCTATAAACACTTGCCCGTGCTCGCTTTGCAGGTGTGAACAGATGGTTGCTGCGTCCAAGAGGTTTACGATCCATCGCTCTTCCAGCGTTCTCACCATAGCCCTGAAAAGATTTGCCGATTTCACCGGCGGAAAGATTAGCAAGGTAGCTCTACAATTGTGAAGCGAATCCGTCCTCTTGGGGAGGGAGATTTCCCAGAGCAGAGCACGCTTCTAGAAAAGCTGTTAATGTCTGCCGCCTGCAAGTACAGAGGCGGTAGATGTCTGGGAAGACTCAGTACAAGAAGTAGGTCTGGCTCTTGCTCTTGGGGGAACAGCACAGTTCCCGTGGGACGATAAGCATATGCTCTGCTCTTAAAGAGCTGATGTTGCCGAGAACGGTTCTCTGCACCTGAAATTGTTACCTGTTGTCCCTGGGAAGACCTCTTTCTGACGAGCCAAAGAAAGGTCTGCCTCAACTTCCGGTCCGTGTTCTTAGCAGGGTTTTTCTCCGGCTCTTTCGTGAAGTATTCCCAGATGAGTTTGGGGTCTTCTTGCTCTGTCCTCAGCACGTGAAATATCCGGAGTATTTGGACCTTCGAGCATACATGTCTCAGCCAGTCGGCGAACCAGTCCTCTACGCCTTATATGCGGTCCTGGTGCACAGAGGTGGCAGCGGCCACGCGGGACACTATTTCTGCTTCACCAAGGTAAGCATCAGCTTCGTTTCTTGCAGGGTAAAACCTGTGCTGGTGAAGAGAGGCTTGCCCCAGAAGGCTACCGGCAACCACTGTTTTTTAGGGGGAAAGGACTCGTCCCATGTCTCACTGCCTTTATTTGCAGGCCAGTAACGGACTGTGGTATGAGATGAACGATGCCTCGGTCGTCCTTCGCAACATCGGCACCGTTCTCAGCCAGCAGGCGTATTTACTTTTTTATGTCAGGTGGGTTCAGCATGCGTTTCCTTTTCACGCTACTGATGCTTCTCTTCTTCTCCTCTGATGCGTTTCTCTTTCTGTCCCGGGAGGAAAGGGCTATTTGTAGACTTCCGTTCTGTCTAATCTGGAAGTCCCCGTGCCCTTTCTTGGCCTTCATTGCTTGGCCTTAAGCTGCTGCACTCGCGTAACTTGTTACGGAGGCGCTCTCTGTAGCAGGCGAATGCCGAAAAGAGGCACAATTAAGGCCAGAGGTGGTGTGAGGATGATGAGTTCTTGCTCTGAAAGGGGCAGCCGTGGTAGGAAGACCATCGCCTAATTTTCAGCTCGTAGTCTTGGTTACGTTTTCAGTATGGCCGATCAGCTGCTCCTACAGCGTGATAGGATGGGGCTTAGCCCAAGCGGAGGCTGACAGAACATCTCTCAACTGAGCTCACTGTTGTTTCCCAAGGTGCCGCGGTGAGACACCTGCAGAAGGCGCTTCTTACACACCGGTGCCAGCTTCTCCCCGTTCGTTCCTTGCTCAGCCGGGGGCTGATAATAAGCAGGCTGGATTTACGGGACCCCATCCTCCTCCTCCTACGATGAAGGTAACTGGCAGGGAAGAGAGAGAGAGGGAAGGATGAAGGCACCAAAATGAGAGTGGGATTTTTCTCTTTCTTTTCCTCTTTTTTTTTTTTGGTGGTGGGGATGGGGGTGGGGTGGGGGTGGGGGGTAGGTAGCGTCTGCATTGTGTTTTCCCCCCCTCCTCGCACTGCAGCTTTCTTCACAGCTCTCCTGCTGCTGCAGCCAGAATCACTCAAACAGTGGCTAATGCTAAATTGTTTGCAGCCCTGCTGCTTCTTTGCCTCCAGCTCCGCTTCCTGAAGCGCCGAGAGACGCTGGAAGTAGAGGCAGGTCGTGCTCAAATCAAGACAAGAAGGCCGGATTGCTGGGCTTCTTTTTAGTGCTGTCCCTTTAGCTGAGACAGCAAAACCAAAAGGGCTTCTTCCTGAGCACTTGAACAGTTATGCTCGGGTTGTCAGGGGCAGCGTGAAGGGGAAAAATGGACGCGCATACATCCGTACACACGTCAAGCTTAGAGGAGGAGAGCGAGAGAGCGAGACTTAGGAACATCTTTAATCCGTGCTCAGCTGTTTGGATGGGCTTTCAAAAAGGATGCTCATTTGCTTCCAATATGCAGAAAACCAAAAGCAGGACTGAAAAGTAGCACCCGCCTTGGCCTCGCACTCCGAGCTAAAGCAGGGTTGTGGTTTTCCTTCCGCTCAGCTCCCGAGGCAATCTGTAGGAGTATCTGGCAGGAGGGGTTTGTGTTTAGGGCTTTTCAAAGCTGTGTGTTTGCACAGAGCCCTCTTACACTCTCTTCTTTTGAAATACAGAGCTCAGACGGTTCCAACAGAAACGGAGCCCTGAAAGAGGAGCCCAATGGTGTCACCCTCCAAAGGCCATCATCAGCTCTACCAGCAGCTGGCGTCCAAACCTGGGCAACTGCCAGGCCTTCCGTTCTCGATCCCTCCGAGAAACGGGAGATGGCTCTCAGCGTTCCAAACAAACGGCCTGCACCTCAGACTGCGTGGCAGCCTGACGGTCTCTGCAGCGCTCGGGAGGATGAGGACCTAAGCAAGCCTGTTCCTTCATCCGACGAAAGACGCGACTCGCCAAAACCTTCCCCGGAGCCCTGCCGGAGGAAGAGAGAGCGCTCTGGCACCGAAGAGCGGGAGAAGCTAAACGGAAGGGGACCAGGCGGTCATTCTCACAAGAGGAGGCGCTCTTGCAGGCTGGAAAGAAACAAGCACAGCTGCCAGAAGCAGCGGCACTGCAATGGAAGCAGGCGCACGTCTTCCCGTCGTGACAGAAACTGCCCAGGTAAGGGCAGAAGCTCAGGAAAACGGCCTCGATACAGATCCCGAAGCGGAGGACGAACACAACAAGACAGGCCAAGCCACGAGCCTTCTTGCCAAAGCAGGTGGCTCCACCTGCCGTCGCTCTCCGGAGGGGAAGACGTGCGTCGCTTCCGCAGCCACAGAGCAGACTCGCGCCCCTGTTCCGTTCCGGAGCAGCAGTCTGAAAAACACTCTCCTCAAAGACACGCGCTTCCGCCTGCGTCAGTTCCTTCTGCTTTGGAGGGCTCTCCCCGGAAGACTGGAAAGCAAAGAAGCAGAAAAAGAGGACATCGCCACGCCGAAGGGAGCGACAGCAAAACAGAAGCGAAACGGAGAAAGAGCGAGACAAGAGATTCCGGCAGTTTGTGCCTCGTTCTTTTCTGGCTCTTTCTCTTGTCCGCCCAGTTTGCTTTAAAAAGCGCTCAGTAGTGCGGAGTCTGTCCGGGGATCACGTTGGTAGGCTGATGAGGCGAAGACAGGGAAGATACGGCCGAGCTGGGGCGGCACTTTAGAACGGGCCCGCGTAGTTAGAATCACATCCGCACCCGCCTCTTGAGAAGAGACCACCCCCGTGCAGAAGGGAGCGGCAGCAAAACGGAAGAGAAACGGGGACGGATCGAGACAAGAGCTTTCAGGTGATCCAAAAAGGAAAAAAGTACGAGAAGGTCAAGAAGCGCAAGAAGGCCAAAGATAAACGTCGAGAGAAGGCTTACAAGTAAGCAAGGGCTACAGCAAAACGAGCAATTTGTTCCTCGTTCTCTTGGGGCTGTCTCTCTTGCCTGCCCTGTTATTCCTTCCAAGCTCTTTTGGGGCCGGGGGGGTGGGGGGGGGCACGCGGGGGGACTCTCTCTGGGGGTCGCGTTGACAGCTTGATCCAGAGAGGCTAGGGAAGATACTGCCGACTTGCGTTAAACCTTTAGATCAGGACCACATGGTCAGAATGCCATCTGCGCGCAGTTCTTGGGAAGGCTACGAGAGTGACTGTTTTCAGGTGCTCGTATTCCGGAACTAGCCTTGATTAACGATTTGTCTACAAGCCAGGACCTAATGCCCGCTCGACCTCTCAGGGTTTACGCTTCCTAGTAAGGCAGACGTACGGCAATTAACCGCAGGGCAGCTGATGCGCTGCACATCAGCCCCTGCAGTAGAAATGTATGATACAAGACAGTCCCGTAGAGGCATCAAGTGCCACCCCTGTTTTTTCTGTTCTTAACTTGCCTGTTTCCTTCAGACAGTAGGACTTGGATTTCTCTGAGCTCCCCGTGGACAATGGCAAGCGTCAGGAAAAGAGGAGACCCCCCTCAAGAAGCTGGAGAGCTTCTTGGAACGCTCAGATCCTCGTTTCCAGAAGCACACACGGGAGGAGAAGGAAGAATCCCTTCCTGCAGACGGCTTTGTACGTGAGCAAGCCAGAACCCGTGGCGGCAGACAACGCCACGGGGACGGGCAGCCTTCCCGTGCAGGTGAAAGCAACCAACAGAGCTCCACCCCATCCCGCGGGGAGATGGAAGGGAAGGGGCCCCAGGAAGGTGGCGGGATTCCTTTTTATTCAAGCAGAGACTATGCTTTGCAATACTTTCGGAATGCTTGCCAGCGGAAAGCTGTCCAGTAGGCCCTAGCTGCCAAATATTCTGCCTTGATTAAAAACAACAACAAAAAGCGTCTGTGATTTGCTTGCTTGCTTGTTTCCGTTTTTGAAGGGCTGCTGGGAAAGAAGGCGGGACTGCCACCACATTGCACGTGCCTAAGGTCTAGCGGGTGCCAGGAAAGCAGGTAGCTGTGTCCTGCTCTTCTGCGCAGAACACCCGCCTTAGCCCGGACCTGAAAGGCAGTCGGTTTTCCTCGAAGGCTTTTGGCCGCCTTCCTCTCGAGCCCGTTCAGTGCCGGAGTCACGGCGCACGTCGAGCTGTGCGCAGGCTCGGGTCTTTGCTTTCTAGAAAAGCAAACCGCTGAGCAGATGGGCTTGGGCTGAATGTCATGACAGGGAGTGACCCTGCTGCCTCTTGCCTTTCCGATGCCGAGCTTGCTGGCGGGAGCCTTCAGGACTCTGACTAACCTTGCCGCCAGCACCGCAACTTACCACCAAAAGCAACAGATCGCCATGCTCAAAACAATAGCATTGCCAAGCCAAGCTTGAAAAGCTTGTTTTGATTCTCAAAACAATAAAATGACCATCAAACCAAAAGCCAGTCCTTAGCGGTGCTTCAGACTTCTGTACGGAATTTTACCACGCAAAGAAGCAACTTTTTTCCCCCGTTCGCTTCCATTAGGCGTGCTTTTTTCCAAAGGTGCCGGTAATGCCGATGGGTAGCAGAGCTCCCGCTGGCGCCCCAGGCCTGGCAGGAGCTAAGGCCCGAATGGGGCGCCGTGGGAGCGCGTGGCAGGAGTGCGAGCAGCAAGCCACTCTGCTGCTCGGGCAGGTCAAGTGTCAGCACGTCTGATCAGAAGCTGCTTGTGCTTCACTGGGGCTGGGTGGAGGAAGCGAGGCTAAAGGGAAAAGAAAAAGAAAAAAAAAAAGATGTCGAGCAACTGCATAAGGCAAAGGGAAATCCAGTCAGGCCCAGCTGGCTAGCGAGGGGGCACTTTGGGGCGCAGGGCCACTGGCACGCAGGCAGTCCCGGCGACACAGCCACGCGTGGCCACGGCAGCCAAGGCAAAGGCACCAGACACACCGAACTGGGGAGGGATGGAGCAAAGCGGGGCCCACCGGGCACAGGTGGGCCATGCCGCGGCCTAGCGCGGGGGCACGGGGGCAGGCGGCCCATGCCAGGGCCGGCACCGGGCCAGCGCAGCCCCGGAGCAGGCACCCCTGCCGCTGCCCGCAGGCCCCCGGGCCCCCAGGGGCCCGGCCGGCCCAGCAGCACCAGCACCAGCCCTTGGCCCGGGCGGCAGCGCCACTGGGTGGGCTGCATGTCGCTCCTGGGGCGCCCCGCCCCTCCCCTCCCACCCACCGCTTGCTGCTCGGCCCGCCCCACCCCGCCCCGCCCCTCCCGCCCACCGCTTGCTGCTCGGCCAGCCAGCGCGCAGATGGCCGGGGCCTGGCAGGCAGGCGGCGACCCGGGCAGCGTGGCGGGGAAGGCGCGGGGCTCGCTCGCTCGCTCGCTCCCCGCCCGCCCTCTCGGTGCCAGCCCCGAGCCCCGAGCCTGACGCCAGCCCCGGCCTCCGCACGCCGGCCCCAGACGCTGCCCACCAGCGCTAGAGGCAGGTGCGCCAGGGCACGCGGGGCGGCCTCCGGAGAGCTGCGCCCACGCAGACGGCAGAGCTGGGGGCGGTGAGGGGCCCTGCGGTGAGGGCGGCGCGCATGGCACAGGGCCTGTGAGAGCCCTTTGCTTAGGCCCCTGCCCTGCCCTGCCCTGCCCTGCCCTGCCTGCCGCTAACCCCGACCCTGAAGCCCTGCCCTGACCCCAGTCCCTTCCCCCCCACCCAGCCCTCCCCCGAGCCCCTGCTCTAATCCCTAGCCCCACACCCTCTCCGCCCAGCCCAAGCCCAACCTGGTAACCCCTTAGCCTCCCTCTCACCCCAGGCCCCCCCCCGATCCCACCCCTGAAGTCCCTGCCACACCGGGCTCACCCTGAGCCCTAGCCCGAACCCAAAAGGCTAGCCCATGCCCTAACCACTTACCAGCAGCCGTAGGCAGAGCTCTGAACCCTCCCCCAAGCCTCCCCCGATCCCTACCCCGAAAAGGCGAGTGCCAACCCGTAGCCCCTAGCCAAAACGCGCTAGGCCCTAACGGGACACCGAAAGGGCAAACCCTGAACACTAACCCTCTCCCGGTAGAGTAACGCCTGCGCTGCCCCTCCGTGGCCCGAGTTAATGGCAACGTTAGAGGGAAGGTGATTGCTTGCGGGTTATGCCTGATAAAAGTCTGCTCTCCTGTACAGTCACAGGAACCAGGAGATTTCCCCTCCTCACAGCTCCTCCTGACAGAGTTCAGAGACCTGGTGACTCTTTTGCTCTGTTTCACAGGCAAACTATGACATGCAGCCGCCTTGGACGTCTGAGCAGGTAGGAGGGATTATTTATGGAGCCCAGGACTTCAGGCAGGGAGTTACCTTTCCTGCCTACCCAGTGCTACCTTGCCTACCCAGTGAGGCTCTCCATTATCAAGCGCCGAGGAAACGCCAAATGCACCCTCCAAGCGTGCCCCACGCAGGAGCAGCTCTGCCGTGCCAGGCCTGCGAGTGTTCGCCTGACCAGCTTCAGCCAAACAGAAGCTACCGCCACTGAGTGCTTTGAAGAAAGCAGCGGGGGAGCGGGGGCAGTCGGTCACAGAGAGCCGTTCCCTCTGCACAGAGCTCCCGCAAATGAAAGTAGTGTCACCGCGCCAGGAATCTGTTAGCATCTCTCTCCTGGAGACATCTCAGGCTATGCCTGCTTCTCTTTGGCATGAAATGCTGGCTGGCTTCAAAAGCATTGCTTTGCCCTTCCAGATCCGGAACCTTCCCTCAGAGCAGCTCCAAGAGCCAAGGTAGAACCTGTTAGAAACTGGTCCCTCAGTTAGCATAACTGTTATGTTAGAAACGGGAGCTAATTTAGCTCTAGCCCAGCTGAGCGCGAGGCCTAACGGAGATGAAGCCTGCAGGCCGCAGGACTGACCGGCAGTGAACGCGAAAGACATTGCTGCTGATGGGACTGCAAAACCAGCTAGAAGCGGCCCTCAAGGACCCAGAGCAGAACGAGCAGAAGCAACGGTTAACCTTCGGCAACGAGTGAAGGCACCGTGAAGCAGCAACGTAGCAACCGTCCCGGGCTGCAGACGTGAACCGATCCGAAGGAAAGAGACTTTACTGACTCAGTAAAGAAGACTGGAAGAGACTTTCACTGGCAGGCGGGGAACTAAGACTGTAAGGAGGACAGTTTCTTCAGACTTCTTTTGTTCTGGGTCCCTCGAAAGAGGCACCCGGCTCGAGCAGTTTGACTGATTACAGCATTGCAAAACGAATTGAATTTGCCTGGAGAACGATCTAGAGTCGAGCCGCTCTTTTCCATGGCAAACTGCAGTACCGCTTGGGGCAATGATGGAAAACACCCAATCCAGTATGAGAAGAACCCCCAAACCAAAGCTGCTGTGGACACACTGACGCGTTAATTCCATAGCACCGGAGCTGCCCGCGAAACGTAGGCGGCTTACCCCCGCTAAGTATTTGTCAAATAGCTGCTCTCGTTAGTTCTGTCAAGACTCTCTTATGCGGCAATTGTACAGGACTAAGTTCGTCCCAGAAGGCGCAAGGAGAGAGCAGCCCCGTTCCTGGGAAAGCCTTCTGGAGAGAGAAAGTCCAAGTCCAAGTCAGTGCTCGCACTGATGAGGAGGCGCACTAGTGCTAACGTGTAATGGCGCCAGGCTTTTCCGCTAATTCCTGGAGACAGGTGAAATTGTGCGGCTGCTCCAAGAACGCCTTAAAAGTTGTTTGGCGTTGCAGGGTCTTCCAACAGGCTTGCTCTTAAGGGCTGTTGAAGGTGTTTCTCTGTAGTGCAGAATGAGGGGCTTGCTTCCCCTCCTGACCTAGACCAAATGCATGGAAAAGGGAGCTGGAGGAGAGCGGGTGTTGTGCTCTACAAGTCTTAGGGACAGAGTTTGGGGCACCACAAGAGTGGGAAAGACAACCCGCACCAACAGGAACAGGGCAGCCCAAACGGCACAGCAGGTACGGTGACAGCAGCGTGCTTTTTTTTCTTAGTCCGGCTTCTTCGGCCCGGGAAAGAGGTGTCAGCTGTGCGGGCGGGAGCCCAGCCCCCGCCCCTGCCGCCAGCGGGGCAGCGCAGCCCCGGGGGGCCCTTGGGGCCCTTGGGGCCCTTGGGGCGGGGGCTGCCCTTGGGGCGCCGAGGTGAGCGCGCCTCCCCCGCGGCCTCCCCCTCATAAGGAGGGGTGGGGCCATGCTGCCCCCAGCACCCGCCTGCCACTGGCACGCTGCGATCCGATTGGGTGCGCCGGATCGGGCCCGGCCCGCTCAGCTGCTTGGCCGAGCTGCCCGCCGTCACAATGGCCCACAGAGCTGGGGTCGCTGTGCGGCAGAGAGGGCCGCGGCGCAGCAGCTCGTGGCGCGCTCTCTGCCAGGGCGCTTGCAGTCGCGCTGGCGGAAGCGAGCGTGGGCTGAGCGCGCCTTCTGGCTAGCCGAGCGCGTTTGTTTTTGAGTCGGAGTCGTGTCCGACAGAAATGAAGTCAGGCTCTGCAAGCTGGGGTCAGGTACCAGCTGCAGGAGCTGGCCCCGAAAGGAGCTACTCCTGTGAGTACAGACTTCAAGAGTAAAGGTTAATGGTGTGACTGCCCTGGGACAGCGGGAGCGGCTAGCGTTGCAAAGCTGAACTGTGCGAGGTTGACAAGCTGCGGTGGCTGCTGGGGAGGGAGCTTTGTGGCAATACACAGGCTTCTCCAGGTGTGTGCGCCTCCGACAGTTGAAGGCAACACTGCCTGGAAAGAGCTCTGCTCCTCGGAGGGTTGCTGGTCTCTTTTTTGGCCTTAGCTCCTCCACGTATTGCCATGTAATTGCCAGCGTGAGCTTGCGGTTCAGGTCAGGCTAAGGAAGAAGGACAGAAGAATTAGACTAACAAGCAGAGCGGAGCCTCGAGATGGAAGGGACTTGGCCGAAGTTCCTGAAGCCCGAGTAGTAGTGGTTGCCCAGGAGGAAAAGGAAAACAGAGGAGTAAACGCTTTTCCCCAGCTGTGTGCTGAGCAGCAAACTTGAGGCATGGGCTGTCTCGACTACGTGCTCGTGTTCTCGATTACAGCTGGTTCTTCTGGGGGCTCCTGTCCAGAACACTACCTTTGCAGCCTCCGTTCGTAAAACAAAGGGGTGCAGTCTCTTTGACGCTAGCGTTCTCTTGCAGTCGTTACTGACGGACCTGCTCCGCCACAAAGGATGCTTTTCCCACCCGAGAAGATTTCTGTGGAGTGGCGGCAAAGGCAAAGTGTTGGAGCTGGACTGCACAACCTGGGCAATACGTGTTTCCTCAACTCGGTTCTACAGTGTTTGACCTACACTCCGCCTCTCGCCAATTACATGCTTTCCAGGGAACACAGCCAGTCGTGTGAGTACTTCCGAGCATGTTGCTTGCAACCTCTGGGACAGCTCTGCAGGTCAAAGAGCAGAACAGCGACTCTGTGAAGTGACTCTCTGAAATGTCCTATTTTCCCTGCGGGGGGGTGAGGGGGGGGCAGGGCAGGGGGGTGGGGTGGGGGGGTGGGGTGGGGGGCGCGCACCGGCTTTTCATCGTGCCTTTGCGACGCGCTCAGGCTAGCTGATGGAGGGCTTGCTTTCACTTAATGCACTGTGCTCAAACGTCAAGGAAGGATCCTTTCTTCCCTCCTGTGAAAGATCAAGGGCATTGGGAAGTGATGCGCTCCATGAATGTTTGGCCCGTGGGTTTCCGACTGGCAGAAAGATGATAACGTTCAGGAGGAGGGCAGCTCAGGTTCTCAGCGGTCCTTCCCAGCCGCGTTTCCATAACGCCCGAGTGCTGTGAGTGGTCAGTGCTGAACCGTTGGAAGACGGAAGCTAGGGCAGACCGCCGTGAAAGCAATGATGTGAGCTAGTCTGGTGTGAACTCCAGGGCGAGAGAGCGCTTGTAGAAAGGGAAGCGTTCTGTCCCTTTTGATGAGCTAGACCTTGTACCCTTGGTGTTCATTAGGAATCGGGGAGCATTTCCATTTTGGCCGACAGGAAGATGCTCACGAATTCTTACGCTGCACCGTGGCTGCTATGCAGACGGCTTGTTTGAATGGAAGCACCGAGTAAGCAGAAACACCTCGACCTTTCAGTGTTCTCGAGCGCTTTTGTCGCCTTCGTGTCCTACCCTACGCGAAAACCTTTGTCCCGGCTTTTTGTAGACAAGCAGGCTCTTCTGAGCTCTGATGATAATTTGTTTCCAGCTTGGACGCGTCGTCGCAAGCTACCACGGTCATTCACCAAATCTTTGGAGGATTTCTGCGCTCCAGAGGTACTTTTTCAAACGAGGACTGTCCTTAGAACTGCTCGGTGCCTTTGTGCCCGTTTGTCGCAAAGAGCTTAACGGTGTGACGGGAGGAGTGGGTCTTAACGGTTTAAGCGGGCAAAGGGAGTCTCCTTCACATTTTGTGACGTGCTGCTGTTTGGCTTGCAGTAACGTGCTTGAGCTGCCAAGCAGTGTCGGAGTCCTACGAGGCGTTCCTCGACATCCCTTTGGAGATACAGGTAAGCCGTTTTGGATCGGTGGCTGAAGGGCCCGAGCTCTGAGGGTTTGTTCTTGCCACTTGTGGCGTTCTAAAGCCGACGGTCTCCCCCTGGGTGAAGGAGGGAGGCCCTGTGGCAAAATACTCGGGGCGGGTTGGGATTTGAGTTTCCAGGAACTCAGTGCCCTGCTTTCTTCCGCATCCAGGCAGCCTCCTCTGTCCCCACAGCTCTGGAGGAATTTGTGAGACCTGAACGGCTGGATGGTGAAAACTGCTACAAATGCAGCAAGTAAGATTCTTCCTAACGACATCTTAATAGGAGAGCCCGGCTGAAATGTAGGGCCTGTCTCAGAGCATGAGCTAGCCTTTGACTCAATTGAGACAGGCAAACGAGACAGCGAGGCGCACCTTTTGGTTGTAGAGCTAATACCCTGAAGTCACCCAGAGCTTGGCAAACAGTACATTTGCTTTTAAGAGAGGCATCTTTGTCATTCTGCTTGAGTAGAAGGAGCCACTTCTGCGTACCAGGGAACATCCCCCGGCATTGCATTACATTCTGGAACCGCGCTCTAGTGGGAAGAGTCGCCTTCCTGCTGCGTTAGGAGTTGTTGGCAAGCCTCGCTTTTGGGGGGGCGCGCAGCCGGGCTACGCGCACTCAGGCTTTTGTGTGGCTGCCCAAAGAGAACCTTCCCAGCGCGTATCGCGGTGTCCTCAAGCATCCTGCTACGGTCTCTGCATGAGCAAGGCTGAAAGGCAGCGGGTGGCTTTCTGAAAAGAAGCACCCGCTTACGCGAGGACAGAGCATTGCACTGGGAGGAGCGTGCGAGAGACGCGGAAACGTGTTTGGCTTTTGGCGGGAGGCGGGGGAGGGAAAGATGCCCATAAACACTTGCCCGTGCTCGCTTTGCAGGTGTGAACAGATGGTTGCTGCGTCCAAGAGGTTTACGATCCATCGCTCTTCCAGCGTTCTCACCATAGCCCTGAAAAGATTTGCCGATTTCACCGGCGGAAAGATTAGCAAGGTAGCTCTACAATTGTGAAGCGAATCCGTCCTCTTGGGGAGGGAGATTTCCCAGAGCAGAGCACGCTTCTAGAAAAGCTGTTAATGTCTGCCGCCTGCAAGTACAGAGGCGGTAGATGTCTGGGAAGACTCAGTACAAGAAGTAGGTCTGGCTCTTGCTCTTGGGGGAACAGCACAGTTCCCGTGGGACGATAAGCATATGCTCTGCTCTTAAAGAGCTGATGTTGCCGAGAACGGTTCTCTGCACCTGAAATTGTTACCTGTTGTCCCTGGGAAGACCTCTTTCTGACGAGCCAAAGAAAGGTCTGCCTCAACTTCCGGTCCGTGTTCTTAGCAGGGTTTTTCTCCGGCTCTTTCGTGAAGTATTCCCAGATGAGTTTGGGGTCTTCTTGCTCTGTCCTCAGCACGTGAAATATCCGGAGTATTTGGACCTTCGAGCATACATGTCTCAGCCAGTCGGCGAACCAGTCCTCTACGCCTTATATGCGGTCCTGGTGCACAGAGGTGGCAGCGGCCACGCGGGACACTATTTCTGCTTCACCAAGGTAAGCATCAGCTTCGTTTCTTGCAGGGTAAAACCTGTGCTGGTGAAGAGAGGCTTGCCCCAGAAGGCTACCGGCAACCACTGTTTTTTAGGGGGAAAGGACTCGTCCCATGTCTCACTGCCTTTATTTGCAGGCCAGTAACGGACTGTGGTATGAGATGAACGATGCCTCGGTCGTCCTTCGCAACATCGGCACCGTTCTCAGCCAGCAGGCGTATTTACTTTTTTATGTCAGGTGGGTTCAGCATGCGTTTCCTTTTCACGCTACTGATGCTTCTCTTCTTCTCTGACGCGTTTCTCTTTCTGTCCCGGGAGGAAAGGGCTATTTGTAGACTTCCGTTCTGTCTAATCTGGAAGTCCCCGTGCCCTTTCTTGGCCTTCATTGCTTGGCCTTAAGCTGCTGCACTCGCGTAACTTGTTACGGAGGCGCTCTCTGTAGCAGGCGAATGCCGAAAAGAGGCACAATTAAGGCCAGAGGTGGTGTGAGGATGATGAGTTCTTGCTCTGAAAGGGGCAGCCGTGGTAGGAAGACCATCGCCTAATTTTCAGCTCGTAGTCTTGGTTACGTTTTCAGTATGGCCGATCAGCTGCTCCTACAGCGTGATAGGATGGGGCTTAGCCCAAGCGGAGGCTGACAGAACATCTCTCAACTGAGCTCACTGTTGTTTCCCAAGGTGCCGCGGTGAGACACCTGCAGAAGGCGCTTCTTACACACCCGTGCCAGCTTCTCCCCGTTCGTTCCTTGCTCAGCCGGGGGCTGATAATAAGCAGGCTGGATTTACGGGACCCCATCCTCCTCCTCCTACGATGAAGGTAACTGGCAGGGAAGAGAGAGAGAGGGAAGGATGAAGGCACCAAAATGAGAGTGGGATTTTTCTCTTTCTTTTCCTCTTTTTTTTTTTTTTGGTGGTGGGGATGGGGGTGGGGTGGGGGTGGGGGGTAGGTAGCGTCTGCATTGTGTTTTCCCCCCCTCCCCGCACTGCAGCTTTCTTCACAGCTCTCCTGCTGCTGCAGCCAGAATCACTCAAACAGTGGCTAATGCTAAATTGTTTGCAGCCCTGCTGCTTCTTTGCCTCCAGCTCCGCTTCCTGAAGCGCCGAGAGACGCTGGAAGTAGAGGCAGGTCGTGCTCAAATCAAGACAAGAAGGCCGGATTGCTGGGCTTCTTTTTAGTGCTGTCCCTTTAGCTGAGACAGCAAAACCAAAAGGGCTTCTTCCTGAGCACTTGAACAGTTATGCTCGGGTTGTCAGGGGCAGCGTGAAGGGGAAAAATGGACGCGCATACATCCGTACACACGTCAAGCTTAGAGGAGGAGAGCGAGAGAGCGAGACTTAGGAACATCTTTAATCCGTGCTCAGCTGTTTGGATGGGCTTTCAAAAAGGATGCTCATTTGCTTCCAATATGCAGAAAACCAAAAGCAGGACTGAAAAGTAGCACCCGCCTTGGCCTCGCACTCCGAGCTAAAGCAGGGTTGTGGTTTTCCTTCCGCTCAGCTCCCGAGGCAATCTGTAGGAGTATCTGGCAGGAGGGGTTTGTGTTTAGGGCTTTTCAAAGCTGTGTGTTTGCACAGAGCCCTCTTACACTCTCTTCTTTTGAAATACAGAGCTCAGACGGTTCCAACAGAAACGGAGCCCTGAAAGAGGAGCCCAATGGTGTCACCCTCCAAAGGCCATCATCAGCTCTACCAGCAGCTGGCGTCCAAACCTGGGCAACTGCCAGGCCTTCCGTTCTCGATCCCTCCGAGAAACGGGAGATGGCTCTCAGCGTTCCAAACAAACGGCCTGCACCTCAGACTGCGTGGCAGCCTGACGGTCTCTGCAGCGCTCGGGAGGATGAGGACCTAAGCAAGCCTGTTCCTTCATCCGACGAAAGACGCGACTCGCCAAAACCTTCCCCGGAGCCCTGCCGGAGGAAGAGAGAGCGCTCTGGCACCGAAGAGCGGGAGAAGCTAAACGGAAGGGGACCAGGCGGTCATTCTCACAAGAGGAGGCGCTCTTGCAGGCTGGAAAGAAACAAGCACAGCTGCCAGAAGCAGCGGCACTGCAATGGAAGCAGGCGCACGTCTTCCCGTCGTGACAGAAACTGCCCAGGTAAGGGCAGAAGCTCAGGAAAACGGCCTCGATACAGATCCTGAAGCGGAGGACGAACACAACAAGACAGGCCAAGCCACGAGCCTTCTTGCCAAAGCAGGTGGCTCCACCTGCCGTCGCTCTCCGGAGGGGAAGACGTGCGTCGCTTCCGCAGCCACAGAGCAGACTCGCGCCCCTGTTCCGTTCCGGAGCAGCAGTCTGAAAAACACTCTCCTCAAAGACACGCGCTTCCGCCTGCGTCAGTTCCTTCTGCTTTGGAGGGCTCTCCCCGGAAGACTGGAAAGCAAAGAAGCAGAAAAAGAGGACATCGCCACGCCGAAGGGAGCGACAGCAAAACAGAAGCGAAACGGAGAAAGATCGAGACAAGAGATTCCGGCAGTTTGTGCCTCGTTCTTTTCTGGCTCTTTCTCTTGTCCGCCCAGTTTGCTTTAAAAAGCGCTCAGTAGTGCGGAGTCTGTCCGGGGATCACGTTGGTAGGCTGATGAGGCGAAGACAGGGAAGATACGGCCGAGCTGGGGCGGCACTTTAGAACGGGCCCGCGTAGTTAGAATCACATCCGCACCCGCCTCTTGAGAAGAGACCACCCCCGTGCAGAAGGGAGCGGCAGCAAAACGGAAGAGAAACGGGGACGGATCGAGACAAGAGCTTTCAGGTGATCCAAAAAGGAAAAAAGTACGAGAAGGTCAAGAAGCGCAAGAAGGCCAAAGATAAACGTCGAGAGAAGGCTTACAAGTAAGCAAGGGCTACAGCAAAACGAGCAATTTGTTCCTCGTTCTCTTGGGGCTGTCTCTCTTGCCTGCCCTGTTATTCCTTCCAAGCTCTTTAGGGGCGGGCGGGGGGGGGGGGGCGCGGGGGGACTCTCTCTGGGGGTCGCGTTGACAGCTTGATCCAGAGAGGCTAGGGAAGATACTGCCGACTTGCGTTAAACCTTTAGATCAGGACCACATGGTCAGAATGCCATCTGTGCGCAGTTCTTGGGAAGGCTACGAGAGTGACTGTTTTCAGGTGCTCGTATTCCGGAACTAGCCTTGATTAACGATTTGTCTACAAGCCAGGACCTAATGCCCGCTCGACCTCTCAGGGTTTACGCTTCCTAGTAAGGCAGACGTACGGCAATTAACCGCAGGGCAGCTGATGCGCTGCACATCAGCCCCTGCAGTAGAAATGTATGATACAAGACAGTCCCGTAGAGGCATCAAGTGCCACCCCTGTTTTTTCTGTTCTTAACTTGCCTGTTTCCTTCAGACAGTAGGACTTGGATTTCTCTGAGCTCCCCGTGGACAATGGCAAGCGTCAGGAAAAGAGGAGACCCCCCTCAAGAAGCTGGAGAGCTTCTTGGAACGCTCAGATCCTCGTTTCCAGAAGCACACACGGGAGGAGAAGGAAGAATCCCTTCCTGCAGACGGCTTTGTACGTGAGCAAGCCAGAACCCGTGGCGGCAGACAACGCCACGGGGACGGGCAGCCTTCCCGTGCAGGTGAAAGCAACCAACAGAGCTCCACCCCATCCCGCGGGGAGATGGAAGGGAAGGGGCCCCAGGAAGGTGGCGGGATTCCTTTTTATTCAAGCAGAGACTATGCTTTGCAATACTTTCGGAATGCTTGCCAGCGGAAAGCTGTCCAGTAGGCCCTAGCTGCCAAATATTCTGCCTTGATTAAAAACAACAACAAAAAGCGTCTGTGATTTGCTTGCTTGCTTGTTTCCGTTTTTGAAGGGCTGCTGGGAAAGAAGGCGGGACTGCCACCACATTGCACGTGCCTAAGGTCTAGCGGGTGCCAGGAAAGCAGGTAGCTGTGTCCTGCTCTTCTGCGCAGAACACCCGCCTTAGCCCGGACCTGAAAGGCAGTCGGTTTTCCTCGAAGGCTTTTGGCCGCCTTCCTCTTGAGCCCGTTCAGTGCCGGAGTCACGGCGCACGTCGAGCTGTGCGCAGGCTTGGGTCTTTGCTTTCTAGAAAAGCAAACCGCTGAGCAGATGGGCTTGGGCTGAATGTCATGACAGGGAGTGACCCTGCTGCCTCTTGCCTTTCCGATGCCGAGCTTGCTGGCGGGAGCCTTCAGGACTCTGACTAACCTTGCCGCCAGCACCGCGACTTACCACCAAAAGCAACAGATCGCCATGCTCAAAACAATAGCATTGCCAAGCCAAGCTTGAAAAGCTTGTTTTGATTCTCAAAACAATAAAATGACCATCAAACCAAAAGCCAGTCCTTAGCGGTGCTTCAGACTTCTGTACGGAATTTTACCACGCAAAGAAGCAACTTTTTTCCCCCGTTCGCTTCCATTAGGCGTGCTTTTTTCCAAAGGTGCCGGTAATGCCGATGGGTAGCAGAGCTCCCGCTGGCGCCCCAGGCCTGGCAGGAGCTAAGGCCCGAATGGGGCGCCGTGGGAGCGCGTGGCAGGAGTGCGAGCAGCAAGCCACTCTGCTGCTCGGGCAGGTCAAGTGTCAGCACGTCTGATCAGAAGCTGCTTGTGCTTCACTGGGGCTGGGTGGAGGAAGCGAGGCTAAAGGGAAAAGAAAAAGAAAAAAAAAAAGATGTCGAGCAACTGCATAAGGCAAAGGGAAATCCAGTCAGGCCCAGCTGGCTAGCGAGGGGGCACTTTGGGGCGCAGGGCCACTGGCACGCAGGCAGTCCCGGCGACACAGCCACGCGTGGCCACGGCAGCCAAGGCAAAGGCACCAGACACACCGAACTGGGGAGGGATGGAGCAAAGCGGGGCCCACCGGGCACAGGTGGGCCGTGCCGCGGCCTAGCGCGGGGGCACGGGGGCAGGCGGCCCGTGCCAGGGCCGGCACCGGGCCAGCGCAGCCCCGGAGCAGGCACCCCTGCCGCTGCCCGCAGGCCCCCGGGCCCCCAGGGGCCCGGCCGGCCCAGCAGCACCAGCACCAGCCCTTGGCCCGGGCGGCAGCGCCACTGGGTGGGCTGCATGTCGCTCCTGGGGCGCCCCGCCCCTCCCCTCCCGCCCACCGCTTGCTGCTCGGCCCGCCCCACCCCGCCCCGCCCCTCCCGCCCACCGCTTGCTGCTCGGCCAGCCAGCGCGCAGATGGCCGGGGCCTGGCAGGCAGGCGGCGACCCGGGCAGCGTGGCGGGGAAGGCGCGGGGCTCGCTCGCTCGCTCGCTCCCCGCCCGCCCTCTCGGTGCCAGCCCCGAGCCCCGAGCCTGACGCCAGCCCCGGCCTCCGCACGCCGGCCCCAGACGCTGCCCACCAGCGCTAGAGGCAGGTGCGCCAGGGCACGCAGGGCGGCCTCCGGAGAGCTGCGCCCACGCAGACGGCAGAGCTGGGGGCGGTGAGGGGCCCTGCGGTGAGGGCGGCGCGCATGGCACAGGGCCTGTGAGAGCCCTTTGCTTAGGCCCCTGCCCTGCCCTGCCCTGCCCTGCCCTGCCTGCCGCTAACCCCGACCCTGAAGCCCTGCCCTGACCCCAGTCCCTTCCCCCCCACCCAGCCCTCCCCCGAGCCCCTGCTCTAATCCCTAGCCCCACACCCTCTCCGCCCAGCCCAAGCCCAACCTGGTAACCCCTTAGCCTCCCTCTCACCCCAGGCCCCCCCCCGATCCCACCCCTGAAGTCCCTGCCACACCGGGCTCACCCTGAGCCCTAGCCCGAACCCAAAAGGCTAGCCCATGCCCTAACCACTTACCAGCAGCCGTAGGCAGAGCTCTGAACCCTCCCCCAAGCCTCCCCCGATCCCTACCCCGAAAAGGCGAGTGCCAACCCGTAGCCCCTAGCCAAAACGCGCTAGGCCCTAACGGGACACCGAAAGGGCAAACCCTGAACACTAACCCTCTCCCGGTAGAGTAACGCCTGCGCTGCCCCTCCGTGGCCCGAGTTAATGGCAACGTTAGAGGGAAGGTGATTGCTTGCGGGTTATGCCTGATAAAAGTCTGCTCTCCTGTACAGTCACAGGAACCAGGAGATTTCCCCTCCTCACAGCTCCTCCTGACAGAGTTCAGAGACCTGGTGACTCTTTTGCTCTGTTTCACAGGCAAACTATGACATGCAGCCGCCTTGGACGTCTGAGCAGGTAGGAGGGATTATTTATGGAGCCCAGGACTTCAGGCAGGGAGTTACCTTTCCTGCCTACCCAGTGCTACCTTGCCTACCCAGTGAGGCTCTCCATTATCAAGCGCCGAGGAAACGCCAAATGCACCCTCCAAGCGTGCCCCACGCAGGAGCAGCTCTGCCGTGCCAGGCCTGCGAGTGTTCGCCTGACCAGCTTCAGCCAAACAGAAGCTACCGCCACTGAGTGCTTTGAAGAAAGCAGCGGGGGAGCGGGGGCAGTCGGTCACAGAGAGCCGTTCCCTCTGCACAGAGCTCCCGCAAATGAAAGTAGTGTCACCGCGCCAGGAATCTGTTAGCATCTCTCTCCTGGAGACATCTCAGGCTATGCCTGCTTCTCTTTGGCATGAAATGCTGGCTGGCTTCAAAAGCATTGCTTTGCCCTTCCAGATCCGGAACCTTCCCTCAGAGCAGCTCCAAGAGCCAAGGTAGAACCTGTTAGAAACTGGTCCCTCAGTTAGCATAACTGTTATGTTAGAAACGGGAGCTAATTTAGCTCTAGCCCAGCTGAGCGCTAGGCCTAACGGAGATGAAGCCTGCAGGCCGCAGGACTGACCGGCAGTGAACGCGAAAGACATTGCTGCTGATGGGACTGCAAAACCAGCTAGAAGCGGCCCTCAAGGACCCAGAGCAGAACGAGCAGAAGCAACGGTTAACCTTCGGCAACGAGTGAAGGCACCGTGAAGCAGCAACGTAGCAACCGTCCCGGGCTGCAGACGTGAACCGATCCGAAGGAAAGAGACTTTACTGACTCAGTAAAGAAGACTGGAAGAGACTTTCACTGGCAGGCAGGGAACTAAGACTGTAAGGAGGACAGTTTCTTCAGACTTCTTTTGTTCTGGGTCCCTCGAAAGAGGCACCCGGCTCGAGCAGTTTGACTGATTACAGCATTGCAAAACGAATTGAATTTGCCTGGAGACCGATCTAGAGTCGAGCCGCTCTTTTCCATGGCAAACTGCAGTACCGCTTGGGGCAATGATGGAAAACACCCAATCCAGTATGAGAAGAACCCCCAAACCAAAGCTGCTGTGGACACACTGACGCGTTAATTCCATAGCACCGGAGCTGCCCGCGAAACGTAGGCGGCTTACCCCCGCTAAGTATTTGTCAAATAGCTGCTCTCGTTAGTTCTGTCAAGACTCTCTTATGCAGCAATTGTACAGGACTAAGTTCGTCCCAGAAAGCGCAAGGAGAGAGCAGCCCCGTTCCTGGGAAAGCCTTCCGGAGAGAGAAAGTCCAAGTCCAAGTCAGTGCTCGCACTGATGAGGAGGCGCACTAGTGCTAACGTGTAATGGCGCCAGGCTTTTCCGCTAATTCCTGGAGACAGGTGAAATTGTGCGGCTGCTCCAAGAACGCCTTAAAAGTTGTTTGGCGTTGCAGGGTCTTCCAACAGGCTTGCTCTTAAGGGCTGTTGAAGGTGTTTCTCTGTAGTGCAGAATGAGGGGCTTGCTTCCCCTCCTGACCTAGACCAAATGCATGGAAAAGGGAGCTGGAGGAGAGCGGGTGTTGTGCTCTACAAGTCTTAGGGACAGAGTTTGGGGCACCACAAGAGTGGGAAAGACAACCCGCACCAACAGGAACAGGGCAGCCCAAACGGCACAGCAGGTACGGTGACAGCAGCGTGCTTTTTTTTCTTAGTCCGGCTTCTTCGGCCCGGGAAAGAGGTGTCAGCTGTGCGGGCGGGAGCCCAGCCCCCGCCCCTGCCGCCAGCGGGGCAGCGCAGCCCCGGGGGGCCCTTGGGGCCCTTGGGGCCCTTGGGGCGGGGGCTGCCCTTGGGGCGCCGAGGTGAGCGCGCCTCCCCCGCGGCCTCCCCCTCATAAGGAGGGGTGGGGCCATGCTGCCCCCAGCACCCGCCTGCCACTGGCACGCTGCAATCCGATTGGGTGCGCCGGATCGGGCCCGGCCCGCTCAGCTGCTTGGCCGAGCTGCCCGCCGTCACAATGGCCCACAGAGCTGGGGTCGCTGTGCGGCAGAGAGGGCCGCGGCGCAGCAGCTCGTGGCGCGCTCTCTGCCAGGGCGCTTGCAGTCGCGCTGGCGGAAGCGAGCGTGGGCTGAGCGCGCCTTCTGGCTAGCCGAGCGCGTTTGTTTTTGAGTCGGAGTCGTGTCCGACAGAAATGAAGTCAGGCTCTGCAAGCTGGGGTCAGGTACCAGCTGCAGGAGCTGGCCCCGAAAGGAGCTACTCCTGTGAGTACAGACTTCAAGAGTAAAGGTTAATGGTGTGACTGCCCTGGGACAGCGGGAGCGGCTAGCGTTGCAAAGCTGAACTGTGCGAGGTTGACAAGCTGCGGTGGCTGCTGGGGAGGGAGCTTTGTGGCAATACACAGGCTTCTCCAGGTGTGTGCGCCTCCGACAGTTGAAGGCAACACTGCCTGGAAAGAGCTCTGCTCCTCGGAGGGTTGCTGGCCTCTTTTTTGGCCTTAGCTCCTCCACGTATTGCCATGTAATTGCCAGCGTGAGCTTGCGGTTCAGGTCAGGCTAAGGAAGAAGGACAGAAGAATTAGACTAACAAGCAGAGCGGAGCCTCGAGATGGAAGGGACTTGGCCGAAGTTCCTGAAGCCCGAGTAGTAGTGGTTGCCCAGGAGGAAAAGGAAAACAGAGGAGTAAACGCTTTTCCCCAGCTGTGTGCTGAGCAGCAAACTTGAGGCATGGGCTGTCTCGACTACGTGCTCGTGTTCTCGATTACAGCTGGTTCTTCTGGGGGCTCCTGTCCAGAACACTACCTTTGCAGCCTCCGTTCGTAAAACAAAGGGGTGCAGTCTCTTTGACGCTAGCGTTCTCTTGCAGTCGTTACTGACGGACCTGCTCCGCCACAAAGGATGCTTTTCCCACCCGAGAAGATTTCTGTGGAGTGGCGGCAAAGGCAAAGTGTTGGAGCTGGACTGCACAACCTGGGCAATACGTGTTTCCTCAACTCGGTTCTACAGTGTTTGACCTACACTCCGCCTCTCGCCAATTACATGCTTTCCAGGGAACACAGCCAGTCGTGTGAGTACTTCCGAGCATGTTGCTTGCAACCTCTGGGACAGCTCTGCAGGTCAAAGAGCAGAACAGCGACTCTGTGAAGTGACTCTCTGAAATGTCCTATTTTCCCTGCGGGGGGGTGAGGGGGGGGCAGGGCAGGGGGGTGGGGTGGGGGGGTGGGGTGGGGGGCGCGCACCGGCTTTTCATCGTGCCTTTGCGACGCGCTCAGGCTAGCTGATGGAGGGCTTGCTTTCACTTAATGCACTGTGCTCAAACGTCAAGGAAGGATCCTTTCTTCCCTCCTGTGAAAGATCAAGGGCATTGGGAAGTGATGCGCTCCATGAATGTTTGGCCCGTGGGTTTCCGACTGGCAGAAAGATGATAACGTTCAGGAGGAGGGCAGCTCAGGTTCTCAGCGGTCCTTCCCAGCCGCGTTTCCATAACGCCCGAGTGCTGTGAGTGGTCAGTGCTGAACCGTTGGAAGACGGAAGCTAGGGCAGACCGCCGTGAAAGCAATGATGTGAGCTAGTCTGGTGTGAACTCGGATAGAGATTTCTGTGGGATGACTGTCTGGAAACCCAGAGTTTCATTGAGGCTCAAATCAGACCTTATTTTTCCAAGCCTTGGGCTTGTGTTCTTTGGAAGTTATTCTTCTGTGGAACCGATGGGAGCCTAGCGGCCTTTGGTCGTATGCACGTAGGTCTGTTCTGACACAGGCACCTGTGTGCTTCCCGGTCTGGTGTCTTAGTCCATGCTCGGAGAAATTAGGCCCTGTTGGCGCCTTGTTTACAAGACGTCTTGCAATTAAGCATCCTTTGGCGAGCAAGGAGGGTGGAAGTACCTACACACGCGTTACTTGAACCTGCCCTTTCTCCCAAAGGATTCTTAGCGCCGTATCGCGTAGCTCACCCGAGAGCAGCGCGCCGAAGCTAACGCTCAGTCTCTCTTAAGGCTGCTTCGTCAGGGTCAAATAGGCTTGCCTCGCCTGTTGTGCTCTTCTGTGGCGTGCAAAGTCCTGGGACGCTACCGGCAAAAGAGGACTTGGCAGCAGTCCGTTAGCAGGTGCTTCCTCAGAAGATGTGGGCTACTACTACAGACTTCCTGGCTAGTGCTTATGCACACGGACTGGGCTCTTGGCAGCTGAGGAGAAGAGAGCGTAGAACGGAGAGCAGAGGCTGCACTTACAACTTCAAGGTTGCTGTTGCTTAGGGTTTTCCACAGGGGCGCGTCTTTCACCAGACTGAGGTGGGTTCTTCCTTGACTCTTGGCAGGTCGCGAGCGAGGCTTCTGCATGATGTGTACAATGGAAACGCACGTTAACCAGGTCCTGCTCTGCTCTGAGGATGCCATCAAGCCTACGGCTGTCTTCAAGGACCTTAGGCGTAAGTCATTGCAGAGGGCGTTCTCCCTCTGTAGAAACGTCTGCGTTTTCAGAGGGCTATGTCACGGGTGCAAAGGGTTTGGAGAGTTCAATTTTTTAAGGGCGAGAGAGCGCTTGTAGAAAGGGAAGCGTTCTGTCCCTTTTGATGAGCTAGACCTTGTACCCTTGGTGTTCATTAGGAATCGGGGAGCATTTCCATTTTGGCCGACAGGAAGATGCTCACGAATTCTTACGCTGCACCGTGGCTGCTATGCAGACGGCTTGTTTGAATGGAAGCACCGAGTAAGCAGAAACACCTCGACCTTTCAGTGTTCTCGAGCGCTTTTGTCGCCTTCGTGTCCTACCCTACGCGAAAACCTTTGTCCCGGCTTTTCGTAGACAAGCAGGCTCTTCTGAGCTCTGATGATAATTTGTTTCCAGCTTGGACGCGTCGTCGCAAGCTGCCACGGTCATTCACCAAATCTTTGGAGGATTTCTGCGCTCCAGAGGTACTTTTTCAAACGAGGACTGTCCTTAGAACTGCTCGGTGCCTTTGTGCCCGTTTGTCGCAAAGAGCTTAACGGTGTGACGGGAGGAGTGGGTCTTAACGGTTTAAGCGGGCAAAGGGAGTCTCCTTCACATTTTGTGACGTGCTGCTGTTTGGCTTGCAGTAACGTGCTTGAGCTGCCAAGCAGTGTCGGAGTCCTACGAGGCGTTCCTCGACATCCCTTTGGAGATACAGGTAAGCCGTTTTGGATCGGTGGCTGAAGGGCCCGAGCTCTGAGGGTTTGTTCTTGCCACTTGTGGCGTTCTAAAGCCGACGGTCTCCCCCTGGGTGAAGGAGGGAGGCCCTGTGGCAAAATACTCGGGGCGGGTTGGGATTTGAGTTTCCAGGAACTCAGTGCCCTGCTTTCTTCCGCATCCAGGCAGCCTCCTCTGTCCCCGCAGCTCTGGAGGAATTTGTGAGACCTGAACGGCTGGATGGTGAAAACTGCTACAAATGCAGCAAGTAAGATTCTTCCTAACGACATCTTAATAGGAGAGCCCGGCTGAAATGTAGGGCCTGTCTCAGAGCATGAGCTAGCCTTTGACTCAATTGAGACAGGCAAACGAGACAGCGAGGCGCACCTTTTGGTTGTAGAGCTGAAGTCACCCAGAGCTTGGCAAACAGTACATTTGCTTTTAAGAGAGGCATCTTTGTCATTCTGCTTGAGTAGAAGGAGCCACTTCTGCGTACCAGGGAACATCCCCCGGCATTGCATTACATTCTGGAACCGCGCTCTAGTGGGAAGAGTCGCCTTCCTGCTGCGTTAGGAGTTGTTGGCAAGCCTCGCTTTTGGGGGGGCGCGCAGCCGGGCTACGCGCACTCAGGCTTTTGTGTGGCTGCCCAAAGAGAACCTTCCCAGCGCGTATCGCGGTGTCCTCAAGCATCCTGCTACGGTCTCCGCATGAGCAAGGCTGAAAGGCAGCGGGTGGCTTTCTGAAAAGAAGCACCCGCTTACGCGAGGACAGAGCATTGCACTGGGAGGAGCGTGCGAGAGACGCGGAAACGTGTTTGGCTTTTGGCGGGAGGCGGGGGAGGGAAAGATGCCTATAAACACTTGCCCGTGCTCGCTTTGCAGGTGTGAACAGATGGTTGCTGCGTCCAAGAGGTTTACGATCCATCGCTCTTCCAGCGTTCTCACCATAGCCCTGAAAAGATTTGCCGATTTCACCGGCGGAAAGATTAGCAAGGTAGCTCTACAATTGTGAAGCGAATCCGTCCTCTTGGGGAGGGAGATTTCCCAGAGCAGAGCACGCTTCTAGAAAAGCTGTTAATGTCTGCCGCCTGCAAGTACAGAGGCGGTAGATGTCTGGGAAGACTCAGTACAAGAAGTAGGTCTGGCTCTTGCTCTTGGGGGAACAGCACAGTTCCCGTGGGACGATAAGCATATGCTCTGCTCTTAAAGAGCTGATGTTGCCGAGAACGGTTCTCTGCACCTGAAATTGTTACCTGTTGTCCCTGGGAAGACCTCTTTCTGACGAGCCAAAGAAAGGTCTGCCTCAACTTCCGGTCCGTGTTCTTAGCAGGGTTTTTCTCCGGCTCTTTCGTGAAGTATTCCCAGATGAGTTTGGGGTCTTCTTGCTCTGTCCTCAGCACGTGAAATATCCGGAGTATTTGGACCTTCGAGCATACATGTCTCAGCCAGTCGGCGAACCAGTCCTCTACGCCTTATATGCGGTCCTGGTGCACAGAGGTGGCAGCGGCCACGCGGGACACTATTTCTGCTTCACCAAGGTAAGCATCAGCTTCGTTTCTTGCAGGGTAAAACCTGTGCTGGTGAAGAGAGGCTTGCCCCAGAAGGCTACCGGCAACCACTGTTTTTTAGGGGGAAAGGACTCGTCCCATGTCTCACTGCCTTTATTTGCAGGCCAGTAACGGACTGTGGTATGAGATGAACGATGCCTCGGTCGTCCTTCGCAACATCGGCACCGTTCTCAGCCAGCAGGCGTATTTACTTTTTTATGTCAGGTGGGTTCAGCATGCGTTTCCTTTTCACGCTACTGATGCTTCTCTTCTTCTCCTCTGATGCGTTTCTCTTTCTGTCCCGGGAGGAAAGGGCTATTTGTAGACTTCCGTTCTGTCTAATCTGGAAGTCCCCGTGCCCTTTCTTGGCCTTCATTGCTTGGCCTTAAGCTGCTGCACTCGCGTAACTTGTTACGGAGGCGCTCTCTGTAGCAGGCGAATGCCGAAAAGAGGCACAATTAAGGCCAGAGGTGGTGTGAGGATGATGAGTTCTTGCTCTGAAAGGGGCAGCCGTGGTAGGAAGACCATCGCCTAATTTTCAGCTCGTAGTCTTGGTTACGTTTTCAGTATGGCCGATCAGCTGCTCCTACAGCGTGATAGGATGGGGCTTAGCCCAAGCGGAGGCTGACAGAACATCTCTCAACTGAGCTCACTGTTGTTTCCCAAGGTGCCGCGGTGAGACACCTGCAGAAGGCGCTTCTTACACACCGGTGCCAGCTTCTCCCCGTTCGTTCCTTGCTCAGCCGGGGGCTGATAATAAGCAGGCTGGATTTACGGGACCCCATCCTCCTCCTCCTACGATGAAGGTAACTGGCAGGGAAGAGAGAGAGAGGGAAGGATGAAGGCACCAAAATGAGAGTGGGATTTTTCTCTTTCTTTTCCTCTTTTTTTTTTTTGGTGGTGGGGATGGGGGTGGGGTGGGGGTGGGGGGTAGGTAGCGTCTGCATTGTGTTTTCCCCCCCTCCCCGCACTGCAGCTTTCTTCACAGCTCTCCTGCTGCTGCAGCCAGAATCACTCAAACAGTGGCTAATGCTAAATTGTTTGCAGCCCTGCTGCTTCTTTGCCTCCAGCTCCGCTTCCTGAAGCGCCGAGAGACGCTGGAAGTAGAGGCAGGTCGTGCTCAAATCAAGACAAGAAGGCCGGATTGCTGGGCTTCTTTTTAGTGCTGTCCCTTTAGCTGAGACAGCAAAACCAAAAGGGCTTCTTCCTGAGCACTTGAACAGTTATGCTCGGGTTGTCAGGGGCAGCGTGAAGGGGAAAAATGGACGCGCATACATCCGTACACACGTCAAGCTTAGAGGAGGAGAGCGAGAGAGCGAGACTTAGGAACATCTTTAATCCGTGCTCAGCTGTTTGGATGGGCTTTCAAAAAGGATGCTCATTTGCTTCCAATATGCAGAAAACCAAAAGCAGGACTGAAAAGTAGCACCCGCCTTGGCCTCGCACTCCGAGCTAAAGCAGGGTTGTGGTTTTCCTTCCGCTCAGCTCCCGAGGCAATCTGTAGGAGTATCTGGCAGGAGGGGTTTGTGTTTAGGGCTTTTCAAAGCTGTGTGTTTGCACAGAGCCCTCTTACACTCTCTTCTTTTGAAATACAGAGCTCAGACGGTTCCAACAGAAACGGAGCCCTGAAAGAGGAGCCCAATGGTGTCACCCTCCAAAGGCCATCATCAGCTCTACCAGCAGCTGGCGTCCAAACCTGGGCAACTGCCAGGCCTTCCGTTCTCGATCCCTCCGAGAAACGGGAGATGGCTCTCAGCGTTCCAAACAAACGGCCTGCACCTCAGACTGCGTGGCAGCCTGACGGTCTCTGCAGCGCTCGGGAGGATGAGGACCTAAGCAAGCCTGTTCCTTCATCCGACGAAAGACGCGACTCGCCAAAACCTTCCCCGGAGCCCTGCCGGAGGAAGAGAGAGCGCTCTGGCACCGAAGAGCGGGAGAAGCTAAACGGAAGGGGACCAGGCGGTCATTCTCACAAGAGGAGGCGCTCTTGCAGGCTGGAAAGAAACAAGCACAGCTGCCAGAAGCAGCGGCACTGCAATGGAAGCAGGCGCACGTCTTCCCGTCGTGACAGAAACTGCCCAGGTAAGGGCAGAAGCTCAGGAAAACGGCCTCGATACAGATCCCGAAGCGGAGGACGAACACAACAAGACAGGCCAAGCCACGAGCCTTCTTGCCAAAGCAGGTGGCTCCACCTGCCGTCGCTCTCCGGAGGGGAAGACGTGCGTCGCTTCCGCAGCCACAGAGCAGACTCGCGCCCCTGTTCCGTTCCGGAGCAGCAGTCTGAAAAACACTCTCCTCAAAGACACGCGCTTCCGCCTGCGTCAGTTCCTTCTGCTTTGGAGGGCTCTCCCCGGAAGACTGGAAAGCAAAGAAGCAGAAAAAGAGGACATCGCCACGCCGAAGGGAGCGACAGCAAAACAGAAGCGAAACGGAGAAAGAGCGAGACAAGAGATTCCGGCAGTTTGTGCCTCGTTCTTTTCTGGCTCTTTCTCTTGTCCGCCCAGTTTGCTTTAAAAAGCGCTCAGTAGTGCGGAGTCTGTCCGGGGATCACGTTGGTAGGCTGATGAGGCGAAGACAGGGAAGATACGGCCGAGCTGGGGCGGCACTTTAGAACGGGCCCGCGTAGTTAGAATCACATCCGCACCCGCCTCTTGAGAAGAGACCACCCCCGTGCAGAAGGGAGCGGCAGCAAAACGGAAGAGAAACGGGGACGGATCGAGACAAGAGCTTTCAGGTGATCCAAAAAGGAAAAAAGTACGAGAAGGTCAAGAAGCGCAAGAAGGCCAAAGATAAACGTCGAGAGAAGGCTTACAAGTAAGCAAGGGCTACAGCAAAACGAGCAATTTGTTCCTCGTTCTCTTGGGGCTGTCTCTCTTGCCTGCCCTGTTATTCCTTCCAAGCTCTTTTGGGGCCGGGGGGGTGGGGGGGGGCACGCGGGGGGACTCTCTCTGGGGGTCGCGTTGACAGCTTGATCCAGAGAGGCTAGGGAAGATACTGCCGACTTGCGTTAAACCTTTAGATCAGGACCACATGGTCAGAATGCCATCTGCGCGCAGTTCTTGGGAAGGCTACGAGAGTGACTGTTTTCAGGTGCTCGTATTCCGGAACTAGCCTTGATTAACGATTTGTCTACAAGCCAGGACCTAATGCCCGCTCGACCTCTCAGGGTTTACGCTTCCTAGTAAGGCAGACGTACGGCAATTAACCGCAGGGCAGCTGATGCGCTGCACATCAGCCCCTGCAGTAGAAATGTATGATACAAGACAGTCCCGTAGAGGCATCAAGTGCCACCCCTGTTTTTTCTGTTCTTAACTTGCCTGTTTCCTTCAGACAGTAGGACTTGGATTTCTCTGAGCTCCCCGTGGACAATGGCAAGCGTCAGGAAAAGAGGAGACCCCCCTCAAGAAGCTGGAGAGCTTCTTGGAACGCTCAGATCCTCGTTTCCAGAAGCACACACGGGAGGAGAAGGAAGAATCCCTTCCTGCAGACGGCTTTGTACGTGAGCAAGCCAGAACCCGTGGCGGCAGACAACGCCACGGGGACGGGCAGCCTTCCCGTGCAGGTGAAAGCAACCAACAGAGCTCCACCCCATCCCGCGGGGAGATGGAAGGGAAGGGGCCCCAGGAAGGTGGCGGGATTCCTTTTTATTCAAGCAGAGACTATGCTTTGCAATACTTTCGGAATGCTTGCCAGCGGAAAGCTGTCCAGTAGGCCCTAGCTGCCAAATATTCTGCCTTGATTAAAAACAACAACAAAAAGCGTCTGTGATTTGCTTGCTTGCTTGTTTCCGTTTTTGAAGGGCTGCTGGGAAAGAAGGCGGGACTGCCACCACATTGCACGTGCCTAAGGTCTAGCGGGTGCCAGGAAAGCAGGTAGCTGTGTCCTGCTCTTCTGCGCAGAACACCCGCCTTAGCCCGGACCTGAAAGGCAGTCGGTTTTCCTCGAAGGCTTTTGGCCGCCTTCCTCTCGAGCCCGTTCAGTGCCGGAGTCACGGCGCACGTCGAGCTGTGCGCAGGCTCGGGTCTTTGCTTTCTAGAAAAGCAAACCGCTGAGCAGATGGGCTTGGGCTGAATGTCATGACAGGGAGTGACCCTGCTGCCTCTTGCCTTTCCGATGCCGAGCTTGCTGGCGGGAGCCTTCAGGACTCTGACTAACCTTGCCGCCAGCACCGCAACTTACCACCAAAAGCAACAGATCGCCATGCTCAAAACAATAGCATTGCCAAGCCAAGCTTGAAAAGCTTGTTTTGATTCTCAAAACAATAAAATGACCATCAAACCAAAAGCCAGTCCTTAGCGGTGCTTCAGACTTCTGTACGGAATTTTACCACGCAAAGAAGCAACTTTTTTCCCCCGTTCGCTTCCATTAGGCGTGCTTTTTTCCAAAGGTGCCGGTAATGCCGATGGGTAGCAGAGCTCCCGCTGGCGCCCCAGGCCTGGCAGGAGCTAAGGCCCGAATGGGGCGCCGTGGGAGCGCGTGGCAGGAGTGCGAGCAGCAAGCCACTCTGCTGCTCGGGCAGGTCAAGTGTCAGCACGTCTGATCAGAAGCTGCTTGTGCTTCACTGGGGCTGGGTGGAGGAAGCGAGGCTAAAGGGAAAAGAAAAAGAAAAAAAAAAAGATGTCGAGCAACTGCATAAGGCAAAGGGAAATCCAGTCAGGCCCAGCTGGCTAGCGAGGGGGCACTTTGGGGCGCAGGGCCACTGGCACGCAGGCAGTCCCGGCGACACAGCCACGCGTGGCCACGGCAGCCAAGGCAAAGGCACCAGACACACCGAACTGGGGAGGGATGGAGCAAAGCGGGGCCCACCGGGCACAGGTGGGCCATGCCGCGGCCTAGCGCGGGGGCACGGGGGCAGGCGGCCCATGCCAGGGCCGGCACCGGGCCAGCGCAGCCCCGGAGCAGGCACCCCTGCCGCTGCCCGCAGGCCCCCGGGCCCCCAGGGGCCCGGCCGGCCCAGCAGCACCAGCACCAGCCCTTGGCCCGGGCGGCAGCGCCACTGGGTGGGCTGCATGTCGCTCCTGGGGCGCCCCGCCCCTCCCCTCCCACCCACCGCTTGCTGCTCGGCCCGCCCCACCCCGCCCCGCCCCTCCCGCCCACCGCTTGCTGCTCGGCCAGCCAGCGCGCAGATGGCCGGGGCCTGGCAGGCAGGCGGCGACCCGGGCAGCGTGGCGGGGAAGGCGCGGGGCTCGCTCGCTCGCTCGCTCCCCGCCCGCCCTCTCGGTGCCAGCCCCGAGCCCCGAGCCTGACGCCAGCCCCGGCCTCCGCACGCCGGCCCCAGACGCTGCCCACCAGCGCTAGAGGCAGGTGCGCCAGGGCACGCGGGGCGGCCTCCGGAGAGCTGCGCCCACGCAGACGGCAGAGCTGGGGGCGGTGAGGGGCCCTGCGGTGAGGGCGGCGCGCATGGCACAGGGCCTGTGAGAGCCCTTTGCTTAGGCCCCTGCCCTGCCCTGCCCTGCCTGCCGCTAACCCCGACCCTGAAGCCCTGCCCTGACCCCAGTCCCTTCCCCCCCACCCAGCCCTCCCCCGAGCCCCTGCTCTAATCCCTAGCCCCACACCCTCTCCGCCCAGCCCAAGCCCAACCTGGTAACCCCTTAGCCTCCCTCTCACCCCAGGCCCCCCCCCGATCCCACCCCTGAAGTCCCTGCCACACCGGGCTCACCCTGAGCCCTAGCCCGAACCCAAAAGGCTAGCCCATGCCCTAACCACTTACCAGCAGCCGTAGGCAGAGCTCTGAACCCTCCCCCAAGCCTCCCCCGATCCCTACCCCGAAAAGGCGAGTGCCAACCCGTAGCCCCTAGCCAAAACGCGCTAGGCCCTAACGGGACACCGAAAGGGCAAACCCTGAACACTAACCCTCTCCCGGTAGAGTAACGCCTGCGCTGCCCCTCCGTGGCCCGAGTTAATGGCAACGTTAGAGGGAAGGTGATTGCTTGCGGGTTATGCCTGATAAAAGTCTGCTCTCCTGTACAGTCACAGGAACCAGGAGATTTCCCCTCCTCACAGCTCCTCCTGACAGAGTTCAGAGACCTGGTGACTCTTTTGCTCTGTTTCACAGGCAAACTATGACATGCAGCCGCCTTGGACGTCTGAGCAGGTAGGAGGGATTATTTATGGAGCCCAGGACTTCAGGCAGGGAGTTACCTTTCCTGCCTACCCAGTGCTACCTTGCCTACCCAGTGAGGCTCTCCATTATCAAGCGCCGAGGAAATGCCAAATGCACCCTCCAAGCGTGCCCCACGCAGGAGCAGCTCTGCCGTGCCAGGCCTGCGAGTGTTCGCCTGACCAGCTTCAGCCAAACAGAAGCTACCGCCACTGAGTGCTTTGAAGAAAGCAGCGGGGGAGCGGGGGCAGTCGGTCACAGAGAGCCGTTCCCTCTGCACAGAGCTCCCGCAAATGAAAGTAGTGTCACCGCGCCAGGAATCTGTTAGCATCTCTCTCCTGGAGACATCTCAGGCTATGCCTGCTTCTCTTTGGCATGAAATGCTGGCTGGCTTCAAAAGCATTGCTTTGCCCTTCCAGATCCGGAACCTTCCCTCAGAGCAGCTCCAAGAGCCAAGGTAGAACCTGTTAGAAACTGGTCCCTCAGTTAGCATAACTGTTATGTTAGAAACGGGAGCTAATTTAGCTCTAGCCCAGCTGAGCGCAAGGCCTAACGGAGATGAAGCCTGCAGGCCGCAGGACTGACCGGCAGTGAACGCGAAAGACATTGCTGCTGATGGGACTGCAAAACCAGCTAGAAGCGGCCCTCAAGGACCCAGAGCAGAACGAGCAGAAGCAACGGTTAACCTTCGGCAACGAGTGAAGGCACCGTGAAGCAGCAACGTAGCAACCGTCCCGGGCTGCAGACGTGAACCGATCCGAAGGAAAGAGACTTTACTAACTCAGTAAAGAAGACTGGAAGAGACTTTCACTGGCAGGCGGGGAACTAAGACTGTAAGGAGGACAGTTTCTTCAGACTTCTTTTGTTCTGGGTCCCTCGAAAGAGGCACCCGGCTTGAGCAGTTTGACTGATTACAGCATTGCAAAACGAATTGAATTTGCCTGGAGACCGATCTAGAGTCGAGCCGCTCTTTTCCATGGCAAACTGCAGTACCGCTTGGGGCAATGATGGAAAACACCCAATCCAGTATGAGAAGAACCCCCAAACCAAAGCTGCTGTGGACACACTGACGCGTTAATTCCATAGCACCGGAGCTGCCCGCGAAACGTAGGCGGCTTACCCCCGCTAAGTATTTGTCAAATAGCTGCTCTCGTTAGTTCTGTCAAGACTCTCTTATGCGGCAATTGTACAGGACTAAGTTCGTCCCAGAAGGCGCAAGGAGAGAGCAGCCCCGTTCCTGGGAAAGCCTTCTGGAGAGAGAAAGTCCAAGTCCAAGTCAGTGCTCGCACTGATGAGGAGGCGCACTAGTGCTAACGTGTAATGGCGCCAGGCTTTTCCGCTAATTCCTGGAGACAGGTGAAATTGTGCGGCTGCTCCAAGAACGCCTTAAAAGTTGTTTGGCGTTGCAGGGTCTTCCAACAGGCTTGCTCTTAAGGGCTGTTGAAGGTGTTTCTCTGTAGTGCAGAATGAGGGGCTTGCTTCCCCTCCTGACCTAGACCAAATGCATGGAAAAGGGAGCTGGAGGAGAGCGGGTGTTGTGCTCTACAAGTCTTAGGGACAGAGTTTGGGGCACCACAAGAGTGGGAAAGACAACCCGCACCAACAGGAACAGGGCAGCCCAAACGGCACAGCAGGTACGGTGACAGCAGCGTGCTTTTTTTTCTTAGTCCGGCTTCTTCGGCCCGGGAAAGAGGTGTCAGCTGTGTGAGCGGGAGCCCAGCCCCCGCCCCTGCCGCCAGCGGGGCAGCGCAGCCCCGGGGGGCCCTTGGGGCCCTTGGGGCCCTTGGGGCGGGGGCTGCCCTTGGGGCGCCGAGGTGAGCGCGCCTCCCCCGCGGCCTCCCCCTCATAAGGAGGGGTGGGGCCATGCTGCCCCCAGCACCTGCCTGCCACTGGCACGCTGCGATCCGATTGGGTGCGCCGGATCGGGCCCGGCCCGCTCAGCTGCTTGGCCGAGCTGCCCGCCGTCACAATGGCCCACAGAGCTGGGGTCGCTGTGCGGCAGAGAGGGCCGCGGCGCAGCAGCTCGTGGCGCGCTCTCTGCCAGGGCGCTTGCAGTCGCGCTGGCGGAAGCGAGCGTGGGCTGAGCGCGCCTTCTGGCTAGCCGAGCGCGTTTGTTTTTGAGTCGGAGTCGTGTCCGACAGAAATGAAGTCAGGCTCTGCAAGCTGGGGTCAGGTACCAGCTGCAGGAGCTGGCCCCGAAAGGAGCTACTCCTGTGAGTACAGACTTCAAGAGTAAAGGTTAATGGTGTGACTGCCCTGGGACAGCGGGAGCGGCTAGCGTTGCAAAGCTGAACTGTGCGAGGTTGACAAGCTGCGGTGGCTGCTGGGGAGGGAGCTTTGTGGCAATACACAGGCTTCTCCAGGTGTGTGCGCCTCCGACAGTTGAAGGCAACACTGCCTGGAAAGAGCTCTGCTCCTCGGAGGGTTGCTGGCCTCTTTTTTGGCCTTAGCTCCTCCACGTATTGCCATGTAATTGCCAGCGTGAGCTTGCGGTTCAGGTCAGGCTAAGGAAGAAGGACAGAAGAATTAGACTAACAAGCAGAGCGGAGCCTCGAGATGGAAGGGACTTGGCCGAAGTTCCTGAAGCCCGAGTAGTAGTGGTTGCCCAGGAGGAAAAGGAAAACAGAGGAGTAAACGCTTTTCCCCAGCTGTGTGCTGAGCAGCAAACTTGAGGCATGGGCTGTCTCGACTACGTGCTCGTGTTCTCGATTACAGCTGGTTCTTCTGGGGGCTCCTGTCCAGAACACTACCTTTGCAGCCTCCGTTCGTAAAACAAAGGGGTGCAGTCTCTTTGACGCTAGCGTTCTCTTGCAGTCGTTACTGACGGACCTGCTCCGCCACAAAGGATGCTTTTCCCACCCGAGAAGATTTCTGTGGAGTGGCGGCAAAGGCAAAGTGTTGGAGCTGGACTGCACAACCTGGGCAATACGTGTTTCCTCAACTCGGTTCTACAGTGTTTGACCTACACTCCGCCTCTCGCCAATTACATGCTTTCCAGGGAACACAGCCAGTCGTGTGAGTACTTCCGAGCATGTTGCTTGCAACCTCTGGGACAGCTCTGCAGGTCAAAGAGCAGAACAGCGACTCTGTGAAGTGACTCTCTGAAATGTCCTATTTTCCCTGCGGGGGGGTGAGGGGGGGGGCAGGGCAGGGGGGTGGGGTGGGGGGGGTGGGGTGGGGGGCGCGCACCGGCTTTTCATCGTGCCTTTGCGACGCGCTCAGGCTAGCTGATGGAGGGCTTGCTTTCACTTAATGCACTGTGCTCAAACGTCAAGGAAGGATCCTTTCTTCCCTCCTGTGAAAGATCAAGGGCATTGGGAAGTGATGCGCTCCATGAATGTTTGGCCCGTGGGTTTCCGACTGGCAGAAAGATGATAACGTTCAGGAGGAGGGCAGCTCAGGTTCTCAGCGGTCCTTCCCAGCCGCGTTTCCATAACGCCCGAGTGCTGTGAGTGGTCAGTGCTGAACCGTTGGAAGACGGAAGCTAGGGCAGACCGCCGTGAAAGCAATGATGTGAGCTAGTCTGGTGTGAACTCGGATAGAGATTTCTGTGGGATGACTGTCTGGAAACCCAGAGTTTCATTGAGGCTCAAATCAGACCTTATTTTTCCAAGCCTGGGCTTGTGTTCTTTGGAAGTTATTCTTCTGTGGAACCGATGGGAGCCTAGCGGCCTTTGGTCGTATGCACGTAGGTCTGTTCTGACACAGGCAGCTGTGTGCTTCCCGGTCTGGTGTCTTAGTCCATGCTCGGAGAAATTAGGCCCTGTTGGCGCCTTGTTTACAAGACGTCTTGCAATTAAGCATCCTTTGGCGAGCAAGGAGGGTGGAAGTACCTACACACGCGTTACTTGAACCTGCCCTTTCTCCCAAAGGATTCTTAGCGCCGTATCGCGTAGCTCACCCGAGAGCAGCGCGCCGAAGCTAACGCTCAGTCTCTCTTAAGGCTGCTTCGTCAGGGTCAAATAGGCTTGCCTCGCCTGTTGTGCTCTTCTGTGGCGTGCAAAGTCCTGGGACGCTACCGGCAAAAGAGGACTTGGCAGCAGTCCGTTAGCAGGTGCTTCCTCAGAAGATGTGGGCTACTACTACAGACTTCCTGGCTAGTGCTTATGCACACGGACTGGGCTCTTGGCAGCTGAGGAGAAGAGAGCGTAGAACGGAGAGCAGAGGCTGCACTTACAACTTCAAGGTTGCTGTTGCTTAGGGTTTTCCACAGGGGCGCGTCTTTCACCAGACTGAGGTGGGTTCTTCCTTGACTCTTGGCAGGTCGCGAGCGAGGCTTCTGCATGATGTGTACAATGGAAACGCACGTTAACCAGGTCCTGCTCTGCTCTGAGGATGCCATCAAGCCTACGGCTGTCTTCAAGGACCTTAGGCGTAAGTCATTGCAGAGGGCGTTCTCCCTCTGTAGAAACGTCTGCGTTTTCAGAGGGCTATGTCACGGGTGCAAAGGGTTTGGAGAGTTCAAGTTTTTAAGGGCGAGAGAGCGCTTGTAGAAAGGGAAGCGTTCTGTCCCTTTTGATGAGCTAGACCTTGTACCCTTGGTGTTCATTAGGAATCGGGGAGCATTTCCATTTTGGCCGACAGGAAGATGCTCACGAATTCTTACGCTGCACCGTGGCTGCTATGCAGACGGCTTGTTTGAATGGAAGCACCGAGTAAGCAGAAACACCTCGACCTTTCAGTGTTCTCGAGCGCTTTTGTCGCCTTCGTGTCCTACCCTACGCGAAAACCTTTGTCCCGGCTTTTCGTAGACAAGCAGGCTCTTCTGAGCTCTGATGATAATTTGTTTCCAGCTTGGACGCGTCGTCGCAAGCTACCACGGTCATTCACCAAATCTTTGGAGGATTTCTGCGCTCCAGAGGTACTTTTTCAAACGAGGACTGTCCTTAGAACTGCTCGGTGCCTTTGTGCCCGTTTGTCGCAAAGAGCTTAACGGTGTGACGGGAGGAGTGGGTCTTAACGGTTTAAGCGGGCAAAGGGAGTCTCCTTCACATTTTGTGACGTGCTGCTGTTTGGCTTGCAGTAACGTGCTTGAGCTGCCAAGCAGTGTCGGAGTCCTACGAGGCGTTCCTCGACATCCCTTTGGAGATACAGGTAAGCCGTTTTGGATCGGTGGCTGAAGGGCCCGAGCTCTGAGGGTTTGTTCTTGCCACTTGTGGCGTTCTAAAGCCGACGGTCTCCCCCTGGGTGAAGGAGGGAGGCCCTGTGGCAAAATACTCGGGGCGGGTTGGGATTTGAGTTTCCAGGAACTCAGTGCCCTGCTTTCTTCCGCATCCAGGCAGCCTCCTCTGTCCCCGCAGCTCTGGAGGAATTTGTGAGACCTGAACGGCTGGATGGTGAAAACTGCTACAAATGCAGCAAGTAAGATTCTTCCTAACGACATCTTAATAGGAGAGCCCGGCTGAAATGTAGGGCCTGTCTCAGAGCATGAGCTAGCCTTTGACTCAATTGAGACAGGCAAACGAGACAGCGAGGCGCACCTTTTGGTTGTAGAGCTGAAGTCACCCAGAGCTTGGCAAACAGTACATTTGCTTTTAAGAGAGGCATCTTTGTCATTCTGCTTGAGTAGAAGGAGCCACTTCTGCGTACCAGGGAACATCCCCCGGCATTGCATTACATTCTGGAACCGCGCTCTAGTGGGAAGAGTCGCCTTCCTGCTGCGTTAGGAGTTGTTGGCAAGCCTCGCTTTTGGGGGGGCGCGCAGCCGGGCTACGCGCACTCAGGCTTTTGTGTGGCTGCCCAAAGAGAACCTTCCCAGCGCGTATCGCGGTGTCCTCAAGCATCCTGCTACGGTCTCTGCATGAGCAAGGCTGAAAGGCAGCGGGTGGCTTTCTGAAAAGAAGCACCCGCTTACGCGAGGACAGAGCATTGCACTGGGAGGAGCGTGCGAGAGACGCGGAAACGTGTTTGGCTTTTGGCGGGAGGCGGGGGAGGGAAAGATGCCTATAAACACTTGCCCGTGCTCGCTTTGCAGGTGTGAACAGATGGTTGCTGCGTCCAAGAGGTTTACGATCCATCGCTCTTCCAGCGTTCTCACCATAGCCCTGAAAAGATTTGCCGATTTCACCGGCGGAAAGATTAGCAAGGTAGCTCTACAATTGTGAAGCGAATCCGTCCTCTTGGGGAGGGAGATTTCCCAGAGCAGAGCACGCTTCTAGAAAAGCTGTTAATGTCTGCCGCCTGCAAGTACAGAGGCGGTAGATGTCTGGGAAGACTCAGTACAAGAAGTAGGTCTGGCTCTTGCTCTTGGGGGAACAGCACAGTTCCCGTGGGACGATAAGCATATGCTCTGCTCTTAAAGAGCTGATGTTGCCGAGAACGGTTCTCTGCACCTGAAATTGTTACCTGTTGTCCCTGGGAAGACCTCTTTCTGACGAGCCAAAGAAAGGTCTGCCTCAACTTCCGGTCCGTGTTCTTAGCAGGGTTTTTCTCCGGCTCTTTCGTGAAGTATTCCCAGATGAGTTTGGGGTCTTCTTGCTCTGTCCTCAGCACGTGAAATATCCGGAGTATTTGGACCTTCGAGCATACATGTCTCAGCCAGTCGGCGAACCAGTCCTCTACGCCTTATATGCGGTCCTGGTGCACAGAGGTGGCAGCGGCCACGCGGGACACTATTTCTGCTTCACCAAGGTAAGCATCAGCTTCGTTTCTTGCAGGGTAAAACCTGTGCTGGTGAAGAGAGGCTTGCCCCAGAAGGCTACCGGCAACCACTGTTTTTTAGGGGGAAAGGACTCGTCCCATGTCTCACTGCCTTTATTTGCAGGCCAGTAACGGACTGTGGTATGAGATGAACGATGCCTCGGTCGTCCTTCGCAACATCGGCACCGTTCTCAGCCAGCAGGCGTATTTACTTTTTTATGTCAGGTGGGTTCAGCATGCGTTTCCTTTTCACGCTACTGATGCTTCTCTTCTTCTCCTCTGACGCGTTTCTCTTTCTGTCCCGGGAGGAAAGGGCTATTTGTAGACTTCCGTTCTGTCTAATCTGGAAGTCCCCGTGCCCTTTCTTGGCCTTCATTGCTTGGCCTTAAGCTGCTGCACTCGCGTAACTTGTTACGGAGGCGCTCTCTGTAGCAGGCGAATGCCGAAAAGAGGCACAATTAAGGCCAGAGGTGGTGTGAGGATGATGAGTTCTTGCTCTGAAAGGGGCAGCCGTGGTAGGAAGACCATCGCCTAATTTTCAGCTCGTAGTCTTGGTTACGTTTTCAGTATGGCCGATCAGCTGCTCCTACAGCGTGATAGGATGGGGCTTAGCCCAAGCGGAGGCTGACAGAACATCTCTCAACTGAGCTCACTGTTGTTTCCCAAGGTGCCGCGGTGAGACACCTGCAGAAGGCGCTTCTTACACACCGGTGCCAGCTTCTCCCCGTTCGTTCCTTGCTCAGCCGGGGGCTGATAATAAGCAGGCTGGATTTACGGGACCCCATCCTCCTCCTCCTACGATGAAGGTAACTGGCAGGGAAGAGAGAGAGAGGGAAGGATGAAGGCACCAAAATGAGAGTGGGATTTTTCTCTTTCTTTTCCTCTTTTTTTTTTTTTTTGGTGGTGGGGATGGGGGTGGGGTGGGGGTGGGGGGTAGGTAGCGTCTGCATTGTGTTTTCCCCCCCCTCCTCGCACTGCAGCTTTCTTCACAGCTCTCCTGCTGCTGCAGCCAGAATCACTCAAACAGTGGCTAATGCTAAATTGTTTGCAGCCCTGCTGCTTCTTTGCCTCCAGCTCCGCTTCCTGAAGCGCCGAGAGACGCTGGAAGTAGAGGCAGGTCGTGCTCAAATCAAGACAAGAAGGCCGGATTGCTGGGCTTCTTTTTAGTGCTGTCCCTTTAGCTGAGACAGCAAAACCAAAAGGGCTTCTTCCTGAGCACTTGAACAGTTATGCTCGGGTTGTCAGGGGCAGCGTGAAGGGGAAAAATGGACGCGCATACATCCGTACACACGTCAAGCTTAGAGGAGGAGAGCGAGAGAGCGAGACTTAGGAACATCTTTAATCCGTGCTCAGCTGTTTGGATGGGCTTTCAAAAAGGATGCTCATTTGCTTCCAATATGCAGAAAACCAAAAGCAGGACTGAAAAGTAGCACCCGCCTTGGCCTCGCACTCCGAGCTAAAGCAGGGTTGTGGTTTTCCTTCCGCTCAGCTCCCGAGGCAATCTGTAGGAGTATCTGGCAGGAGGGGTTTGTGTTTAGGGCTTTTCAAAGCTGTGTGTTTGCACAGAGCCCTCTTACACTCTCTTCTTTTGAAATACAGAGCTCAGACGGTTCCAACAGAAACGGAGCCCTGAAAGAGGAGCCCAATGGTGTCACCCTCCAAAGGCCATCATCAGCTCTACCAGCAGCTGGCGTCCAAACCTGGGCAACTGCCAGGCCTTCCGTTCTCGATCCCTCCGAGAAACGGGAGATGGCTCTCAGCGTTCCAAACAAACGGCCTGCACCTCAGACTGCGTGGCAGCCTGACGGTCTCTGCAGCGCTCGGGAGGATGAGGACCTAAGCAAGCCTGTTCCTTCATCCGACGAAAGACGCGACTCGCCAAAACCTTCCCCGGAGCCCTGCCGGAGGAAGAGAGAGCGCTCTGGCACCGAAGAGCGGGAGAAGCTAAACGGAAGGGGACCAGGCGGTCATTCTCACAAGAGGAGGCGCTCTTGCAGGCTGGAAAGAAACAAGCACAGCTGCCAGAAGCAGCGGCACTGCAATGGAAGCAGGCGCACGTCTTCCCGTCGTGACAGAAACTGCCCAGGTAAGGGCAGAAGCTCAGGAAAACGGCCTCGATACAGATCCCGAAGCGGAGGACGAACACAACAAGACAGGCCAAGCCACGAGCCTTCTTGCCAAAGCAGGTGGCTCCACCTGCCGTCGCTCTCCGGAGGGGAAGACGTGCGTCGCTTCCGCAGCCACAGAGCAGACTCGCGCCCCTGTTCCGTTCCGGAGCAGCAGTCTGAAAAACACTCTCCTCAAAGACACGCGCTTCCGCCTGCGTCAGTTCCTTCTGCTTTGGAGGGCTCTCCCCGGAAGACTGGAAAGCAAAGAAGCAGAAAAAGAGGACATCGCCACGCCGAAGGGAGCGACAGCAAAACAGAAGCGAAACGGAGAAAGAGCGAGACAAGAGATTCCGGCAGTTTGTGCCTCGTTCTTTTCTGGCTCTTTCTCTTGTCCGCCCAGTTTGCTTTAAAAAGCGCTCAGTAGTGCGGAGTCTGTCCGGGGATCACGTTGGTAGGCTGATGAGGCGAAGACAGGGAAGATACGGCCGAGCTGGGGCGGCACTTTAGAACGGGCCCGCGTAGTTAGAATCACATCCGCACCCGCCTCTTGAGAAGAGACCACCCCCGTGCAGAAGGGAGCGGCAGCAAAACGGAAGAGAAACGGGGACGGATCGAGACAAGAGCTTTCAGGTGATCCAAAAAGGAAAAAAGTACGAGAAGGTCAAGAAGCGCAAGAAGGCCAAAGATAAACGTCGAGAGAAGGCTTACAAGTAAGCAAGGGCTACAGCAAAACGAGCAATTTGTTCCTCGTTCTCTTGGGGCTGTCTCTCTTGCCTGCCCTGTTATTCCTTCCAAGCTCTTTTGGGGCCGGGGGGGTGGGGGGGGGCACGCGGGGGGACTCTCTCTGGGGGTCGCGTTGACAGCTTGATCCAGAGAGGCTAGGGAAGATACTGCCGACTTGCGTTAAACCTTTAGATCAGGACCACATGGTCAGAATGCCATCTGCGCGCAGTTCTTGGGAAGGCTACGAGAGTGACTGTTTTCAGGTGCTCGTATTCCGGAACTAGCCTTGATTAACGATTTGTCTACAAGCCAGGACCTAATGCCCGCTCGACCTCTCAGGGTTTACGCTTCCTAGTAAGGCAGACGTACGGCAATTAACCGCAGGGCAGCTGATGCGCTGCACATCAGCCCCTGCAGTAGAAATGTATGATACAAGACAGTCCCGTAGAGGCATCAAGTGCCACCCCTGTTTTTTCTGTTCTTAACTTGCCTGTTTCCTTCAGACAGTAGGACTTGGATTTCTCTGAGCTCCCCGTGGACAATGGCAAGCGTCAGGAAAAGAGGAGACCCCCCTCAAGAAGCTGGAGAGCTTCTTGGAACGCTCAGATCCTCGTTTCCAGAAGCACACACGGGAGGAGAAGGAAGAATCCCTTCCTGCAGACGGCTTTGTACGTGAGCAAGCCAGAACCCGTGGCGGCAGCCAACGCCACGGGGACGGGCAGCCTTCCCGTGCAGGTGAAAGCAACCAACAGAGCTCCACCCCATCCCGCGGGGAGATGGAAGGGAAGGGGCCCCAGGAAGGTGGCGGGATTCCTTTTTATTCAAGCAGAGACTATGCTTTGCAATACTTTCGGAATGCTTGCCAGCGGAAAGCTGTCCAGTAGGCCCTAGCTGCCAAATATTCTGCCTTGATTAAAAACAACAACAAAAAGCGTCTGTGATTTGCTTGCTTGCTTGTTTCCGTTTTTGAAGGGCTGCTGGGAAAGAAGGCGGGACTGCCACCACATTGCACGTGCCTAAGGTCTAGCGGGTGCCAGGAAAGCAGGTAGCTGTGTCCTGCTCTTCTGCGCAGAACACCCGCCTTAGCCCGGACCTGAAAGGCAGTCGGTTTTCCTCGAAGGCTTTTGGCCGCCTTCCTCTCGAGCCCGTTCAGTGCCGGAGTCACGGCGCACGTCGAGCTGTGCGCAGGCTCGGGTCTTTGCTTTCTAGAAAAGCAAACCGCTGAGCAGATGGGCTTGGGCTGAATGTCATGACAGGGAGTGACCCTGCTGCCTCTTGCCTTTCCGATGCCGAGCTTGCTGGCGGGAGCCTTCAGGACTCTGACTAACCTTGCCGCCAGCACCGCAACTTACCACCAAAAGCAACAGATCGCCATGCTCAAAACAATAGCATTGCCAAGCCAAGCTTGAAAAGCTTGTTTTGATTCTCAAAACAATAAAATGACCATCAAACCAAAAGCCAGTCCTTAGCGGTGCTTCAGACTTCTGTACGGAATTTTACCACGCAAAGAAGCAACTTTTTTCCCCCGTTCGCTTCCATTAGGCGTGCTTTTTTCCAAAGGTGCCGGTAATGCCGATGGGTAGCAGAGCTCCCGTTGGCGCCCCAGGCCTGGCAGGAGCTAAGGCCCGAATGGGGCGCCGTGGGAGCGCGTGGCAGGAGTGCGAGCAGCAAGCCACTCTGCTGCTCGGGCAGGTCAAGTGTCAGCACGTCTGATCAGAAGCTGCTTGTGCTTCACTGGGGCTGGGTGGAGGAAGCGAGGCTAAAGGGAAAAGAAAAAGAAAAAAAAAAGATGTCGAGCAACTGCATAAGGCAAAGGGAAATCCAGTCAGGCCCAGCTGGCTAGCGAGGGGGCACTTTGGGGCGCAGGGCCACTGGCACGCAGGCAGTCCCGGCGACACAGCCACGCGTGGCCACGGCAGCCAAGGCAAAGGCACCAGACACACCGAACTGGGGAGGGATGGAGCAAAGCGGGGCCCACCGGGCACAGGTGGGCCATGCCGCGGCCTAGCGCGGGGGCACGGGGGCAGGCGGCCCGTGCCAGGGCCGGCACCGGGCCAGCGCAGCCCCGGAGCAGGCACCCCTGCCGCTGCCCGCAGGCCCCCGGGCCCCCAGGGGCCCGGCCGGCCCAGCAGCACCAGCACCAGCCCTTGGCCCGGGCGGCAGCGCCACTGGGTGGGCTGCATGTCGCTCCTGGGGCGCCCCGCCCCTCCCCTCCCACCCACCGCTTGCTGCTCGGCCCGCCCCACCCCGCCCCGCCCCTCCCGCCCACCGCTTGCTGCTCGGCCAGCCAGCGCGCAGATGGCCGGGGCCTGGCAGGCAGGCGGCGACCCGGGCAGCGTGGCGGGGAAGGCGCGGGGCTCGCTCGCTCGCTCGCTCCCCGCCCGCCCTCTCGGTGCCAGCCCCGAGCCCCGAGCCTGACGCCAGCCCCGGCCTCCGCACGCCGGCCCCAGACGCTGCCCACCAGCGCTAGAGGCAGGTGCGCCAGGGCACGCGGGGCGGCCTCCGGAGAGCTGCGCCCACGCAGACGGCAGAGCTGGGGGCGGTGAGGGGCCCTGCGGTGAGGGCGGCGCGCATGGCACAGGGCCTGTGAGAGCCCTTTGCTTAGGCCCCTGCCCTGCCCTGCCCTGCCCTGCCCTGCCTGCCGCTAACCCCGACCCTGAAGCCCTGCCCTGACCCCAGTCCCTTCCCCCCCACCCAGCCCTCCCCCGAGCCCCTGCTCTAATCCCTAGCCCCACACCCTCTCCGCCCAGCCCAAGCCCAACCTGGTAACCCCTTAGCCTCCCTCTCACCCCAGGCCCCCCCCCCGATCCCACCCCTGAAGTCCCTGCCACACCGGGCTCACCCTGAGCCCTAGCCCGAACCCAAAAGGCTAGCCCATGCCCTAACCACTTACCAGCAGCCGTAGGCAGAGCTCTGAACCCTCCCCCAAGCCTCCCCCGATCCCTACCCCGAAAAGGCGAGTGCCAACCCGTAGCCCCTAGCCAAAACGCGCTAGGCCCTAACGGGACACCGAAAGGGCAAACCCTGAACACTAACCCTCTCCCGGTAGAGTAACGCCTGCGCTGCCCCTCCGTGGCCCGAGTTAATGGCAACGTTAGAGGGAAGGTGATTGCTTGCGGGTTATGCCTGATAAAAGTCTGCTCTCCTGTACAGTCACAGGAACCAGGAGATTTCCCCTCCTCACAGCTCCTCCTGACAGAGTTCAGAGACCTGGTGACTCTTTTGCTCTGTTTCACAGGCAAACTATGACATGCAGCCGCCTTGGACGTCTGAGCAGGTAGGAGGGATTATTTATGGAGCCCAGGACTTCAGGCAGGGAGTTACCTTTCCTGCCTACCCAGTGCTACCTTGCCTACCCAGTGAGGCTCTCCATTATCAAGCGCCGAGGAAACGCCAAATGCACCCTCCAAGCGTGCCCCACGCAGGAGCAGCTCTGCCGTGCCAGGCCTGCGAGTGTTCGCCTGACCAGCTTCAGCCAAACAGAAGCTACCGCCACTGAGTGCTTTGAAGAAAGCAGCGGGGGAGCGGGGGCAGTCGGTCACAGAGAGCCGTTCCCTCTGCACAGAGCTCCCGCAAATGAAAGTAGTGTCACCGCGCCAGGAATCTGTTAGCATCTCTCTCCTGGAGACATCTCAGGCTATGCCTGCTTCTCTTTGGCATGAAATGCTGGCTGGCTTCAAAAGCATTGCTTTGCCCTTCCAGATCCGGAACCTTCCCTCAGAGCAGCTCCAAGAGCCAAGGTAGAACCTGTTAGAAACTGGTCCCTCAGTTAGCATAACTGTTATGTTAGAAACGGGAGCTAATTTAGCTCTAGCCCAGCTGAGCGCGAGGCCTAACGGAGATGAAGCCTGCAGGCCGCAGGACTGACCGGCAGTGAACGCGAAAGACATTGCTGCTGATGGGACTGCAAAACCAGCTAGAAGCGGCCCTCAAGGACCCAGAGCAGAACGAGCAGAAGCAACGGTTAACCTTCGGCAACGAGTGAAGGCACCGTGAAGCAGCAACGTAGCAACCGTCCCGGGCTGCAGACGTGAACCGATCCGAAGGAAAGAGACTTTACTAACTCAGTAAAGAAGACTGGAAGAGACTTTCACTGGCAGGCGGGGAACTAAGACTGTAAGGAGGACAGTTTCTTCAGACTTCTTTTGTTCTGGGTCCCTCGAAAGAGGCACCCGGCTTGAGCAGTTTGACTGATTACAGCATTGCAAAACGAATTGAATTTGCCTGGAGACCGATCTAGAGTCGAGCCGCTCTTTTCCATGGCAAACTGCAGTACCGCTTGGGGCAATGATGGAAAACACCCAATCCAGTATGAGAAGAACCCCCAAACCAAAGCTGCTGTGGACACACTGACGCGTTAATTCCATAGCACCGGAGCTGCCCGCGAAACGTAGGCGGCTTACCCCCGCTAAGTATTTGTCAAATAGCTGCTCTCGTTAGTTCTGTCAAGACTCTCTTATGCGGCAATTGTACAGGACTAAGTTCGTCCCAGAAGGCGCAAGGAGAGAGCAGCCCCGTTCCTGGGAAAGCCTTCCGGAGAGAGAAAGTCCAAGCGTGCTCGCACTAATGAGGAGGCGCACTAGTGCTAACGTGTAATGGCGCCAGGCTTTTCCGCTAATTCCTGGAGACAGGTGAAATTGTGCGGCTGCTCCAAGAACGCCTTAAAAGTTGTTTGGCGTTGCAGGGTCTTCCAACAGGCTTGCTCTTAAGGGCTGTTGAAGGTGTTTCTCTGTAGTGCAGAATGAGGGGCTTGCTTCCCCTCCTGACCTAGACCAAATGCATGGAAAAGGGAGCTGGAGGAGAGCGGGTGTTGTGCTCTACAAGTCTTAGGGACAGAGTTTGGGGCACCACAAGAGTGGGAAAGACAACCCGCACCAACAGGAACAGGGCAGCCCAAACGGCACAGCAGGTACGGTGACAGCAGCGTGCTTTTTTTTCTTAGTCCGGCTTCTTCGGCCCGGGAAAGAGGTGTCAGCTGTGCGGGCGGGAGCCCAGCCCCCGCCCCTGCCGCCAGCGGGGCAGCGCAGCGGCCGCAGGCCGCAGGCCACGGGGCGGGCGACGCCCGGGGGCCCTTGGGGCCCTTGGGGCCCTTGGGGCGGGGGCTGCCCTTGGGGCGCCGAGGTGAGCGCGCCTCCCCCGCGGCCTCCCCCTCATAAGGAGGGGTGGGGCCATGCTGCCCCCAGCACCCGCCTGCCACTGGCACGCTGCGATCCGATTGGGTGCGCCGGATCGGGCCCGGCCCGCTCAGCTGCTTGGCCGAGGTGCCCGCCGTCACAATGGCCCACAGAGCTGGGGTCGCTGTGCGGCAGAGAGGGCCGCGGCGCAGCAGCTCGTGGCGCGCTCTCTGCCAGGACGCTTGCAGTCGCGCTGGCGGAAGCGAGCGTGGGCTGAGCGCGCCTTCTGGCTAGCCGAGCGCGTTTGTTTTTGAGTCGGAGTCGTGTCCGACAGAAATGAAGTCAGGCTCTGCAAGCTGGGGTCAGGTACCAGCTGCAGGAGCTGGCCCCGAAAGGAGCTACTCCTGTGAGTACAGACTTCAAGAGTAAAGGTTAATGGTGTGACTGCCCTGGGACAGCGGGAGCGGTTAGCGTTGCAAAGCTGAACTGTGCGAGGTTGACAAGCTGCGGTGGCTGCTGGGGAGGGAGCTTTGTGGCAATACACAGGCTTCTCCAGGTGTGTGCGCCTCCGACAGTTGAAGGCAACACTGCCTGGAAAGAGCTCTGCTCCTCGGAGGGTTGCTGGCCTCTTTTTTGGCCTTAGCTCCTCCACGTATTGCCATGTAATTGCCAGCGTGAGCTTGCGGTTCAGGTCAGGCTAAGGAAGAAGGACAGAAGAATTAGACTAACAAGCAGAGCGGAGCCTCGAGATGGAAGGGACTTGGCCGAAGTTCCTGAAGCCCGAGTAGTAGTGGTTGCCCAGGAGGAAAAGGAAAACAGAGGAGTAAACGCTTTTCCCCAGCTGTGTGCTGAGCAGCAAACTTGAGGCATGGGCTGTCTCGACTACGTGCTCGTGTTCTCGATTACAGCTGGTTCTTCTGGGGGCTCCTGTCCAGAACACTACCTTTGCAGCCTCCGTTCGTAAAACAAAGGGGTGCAGTCTCTTTGACGCTAGCGTTCTCTTGCAGTCGTTACTGACGGACCTGCTCCGCCACAAAGGATGCTTTTCCCACCCGAGAAGATTTCTGTGGAGTGGCGGCAAAGGCAAAGTGTTGGAGCTGGACTGCACAACCTGGGCAATACGTGTTTCCTCAACTCGGTTCTACAGTGTTTGACCTACACTCCGCCTCTCGCCAATTACATGCTTTCCAGGGAACACAGCCAGTCGTGTGAGTACTTCCGAGCATGTTGCTTGCAACCTCTGGGACAGCTCTGCAGGTCAAAGAGCAGAACAGCGACTCTGTGAAGTGACTCTCTGAAATGTCCTATTTTCCCTGCGGGGGGGTGAGGGGGGGGCAGGGCAGGGGGGTGGGGTGGGGGGGTGGGGTGGGGGGCGCGCACCGGCTTTTCATCGTGCCTTTGCGACGCGCTCAGGCTAGCTGATGGAGGGCTTGCTTTCACTTAATGCACTGTGCTCAAACGTCAAGGAAGGATCCTTTCTTCCCTCCTGTGAAAGATCAAGGGCATTGGGAAGTGATGCGCTCCATGAATGTTTGGCCCGTGGGTTTCCGACTGGCAGAAAGATGATAACGTTCAGGAGGAGGGCAGCTCAGGTTCTCAGCGGTCCTTCCCAGCCGCGTTTCCATAACGCCCGAGTGCTGTGAGTGGTCAGTGCTGAACCGTTGGAAGACGGAAGCTAGGGCAGACCGCCGTGAAAGCAATGATGTGAGCTAGTCTGGTGTGAACTCGGATAGAGATTTCTGTGGGATGACTGTCTGGAAACCCAGAGTTTCATTGAGGCTCAAATCAGACCTTATTTTTCCAAGCCTTGGGCTTGTGTTCTTTGGAAGTTATTCTTCTGTGGAACCGATGGGAGCCTAGCGGCCTTTGGTCGTATGCACGTAGGTCTGTTCTGACACAGGCAGCTGTGTGCTTCCCGGTCTGGTGTCTTAGTCCATGCTCGGAGAAATTAGGCCCTGTTGGCGCCTTGTTTACAAGACGTCTTGCAATTAAGCATCCTTTGGCGAGCAAGGAGGGTGGAAGTACCTACACACGCGTTACTTGAACCTGCCCTTTCTCCCAAAGGATTCTTAGCGCCGTATCGCGTAGCTCACCCGAGAGCAGCGCGCCGAAGCTAACGCTCAGTCTCTCTTAAGGCTGCTTCGTCAGGGTCAAATAGGCTTGCCTCGCCTGTTGTGCTCTTCTGTGGCGTGCAAAGTCCTGGGACGCTACCGGCAAAAGAGGACTTGGCAGCAGTCCGTTAGCAGGTGCTTCCTCAGAAGATGTGGGCTACTACTACAGACTTCCTGGCTAGTGCTTATGCACACGGACTGGGCTCTTGGCAGCTGAGGAGAAGAGAGCGTAGAACGGAGAGCAGAGGCTGCACTTACAACTTCAAGGTTGCTGTTGCTTAGGGTTTTCCACAGGGGCGCGTCTTTCACCAGACTGAGGTGGGTTCTTCCTTGACTCTTGGCAGGTCGCGAGCGAGGCTTCTGCATGATGTGTACAATGGAAACGCACGTTAACCAGGTCCTGCTCTGCTCTGAGGATGCCATCAAGCCTACGGCTGTCTTCAAGGACCTTAGGCGTAAGTCATTGCAGAGGGCGTTCTCCCTCTGTAGAAACGTCTGCGTTTTCAGAGGGCTATGTCACGGGTGCAAAGGGTTTGGAGAGTTCAAGTTTTTAAGGGCGAGAGAGCGCTTGTAGAAAGGGAAGCGTTCTGTCCCTTTTGATGAGCTAGACCTTGTACCCTTGGTGTTCATTAGGAATCGGGGAGCATTTCCATTTTGGCCGACAGGAAGATGCTCACGAATTCTTACGCTGCACCGTGGCTGCTATGCAGACGGCTTGTTTGAATGGAAGCACCGAGTAAGCAGAAACACCTCGACCTTTCAGTGTTCTCGAGCGCTTTTGTCGCCTTCGTGTCCTACCCTACGCGAAAACCTTTGTCCCGGCTTTTCGTAGACAAGCAGGCTCTTCTGAGCTCTGATGATAATTTGTTTCCAGCTTGGACGCGTCGTCGCAAGCTGCCACGGTCATTCACCAAATCTTTGGAGGATTTCTGCGCTTCAGAGGTACTTTTTCAAACGAGGACTGTCCTTAGAACTGCTCGGTGCCTTTGTGCCCGTTTGTCGCAAAGAGCTTAACGGTGTGACGGGAGGAGTGGGTCTTAACGGTTTAAGCGGGCAAAGGGAGTCTCCTTCACATTTTGTGACGTGCTGCTGTTTGGCTTGCAGTAACGTGCTTGAGCTGCCAAGCAGTGTCGGAGTCCTACGAGGCGTTCCTCGACATCCCTTTGGAGATACAGGTAAGCCGTTTTGGATCGGTGGCTGAAGGGCCCGAGCTCTGAGGGTTTGTTCTTGCCACTTGTGGCGTTCTAAAGCCGACGGTCTCCCCCTGGGTGAAGGAGGGAGGCCCTGTGGCAAAATACTCGGGGCGGGTTGGGATTTGAGTTTCCAGGAGCTCAGTGCCCTGCTTTCTTCCGCATCCAGGCAGCCTCCTCTGTCCCCGCAGCTCTGGAGGAATTTGTGAGACCTGAACGGCTGGATGGTGAAAACTGCTACAAATGCAGCAAGTAAGATTCTTCCTAACGACATCTTAATAGGAGAGCCCGGCTGAAATGTAGGGCCTGTCTCAGAGCATGAGCTAGCCTTTGACTCAATTGAGACAGGCAAACGAGACAGCGAGGCGCACCTTTTGGTTGTAGAGCTAATACCCTGAAGTCACCCAGAGCTTGGCAAACAGTACATTTGCTTTTAAGAGAGGCATCTTTGTCATTCTGCTTGACTTAGAAGGAGCCACTTCTGCGTACCAGGGAACATCCCCCGGCATTGCATTACATTCTGGAACCGCGCTCTAGTGGGAAGAGTCGCCTTCCTGCTGCGTTAGGAGTTGTTGGCAAGCCTCGCTTTTGGGGGGGGCGCGCAGCCGGGCTACGCGCACTCAGGCTTTTGTGTGGCTGCCCAAAGAGAACCTTCCCAGCGCGTATCGCGGTGTCCTCAAGCATCCTGCTACGGTCTCTGCATGAGCAAGGCTGAAAGGCAGCGGGTGGCTTTCTGAAAAGAAGCACCCGCTTACGCGAGGACAGAGCATTGCACTGGGAGGAGCGTGCGAGAGACGCGGAAACGTGTTTGGCTTTTGGCGGGAGGCGGGGGAGGGAAAGATGCCTATAAACACTTGCCCGTGCTCGCTTTGCAGGTGTGAACAGATGGTTGCTGCGTCCAAGAGGTTTACGATCCATCGCTCTTCCAGCGTTCTCACCATAGCCCTGAAAAGATTTGCCGATTTCACCGGCGGAAAGATTAGCAAGGTAGCTCTACAATTGTGAAGCGAATCCGTCCTCTTGGGGAGGGAGATTTCCCAGAGCAGAGCACGCTTCTAGAAAAGCTGTTAATGTCTGCCGCCTGCAAGTACAGAGGCGGTAGATGTCTGGGAAGACTCAGTACAAGAAGTAGGTCTGGCTCTTGCTCTTGGGGGAACAGCACAGTTCCCGTGGGACGATAAGCATATGCTCTGCTCTTAAAGAGCTGATGTTGCCGAGAACGGTTCTCTGCACCTGAAATTGTTACCTGTTGTCCCTGGGAAGACCTCTTTCTGACGAGCCAAAGAAAGGTCTGCCTCAACTTCCGGTCCGTGTTCTTAGCAGGGTTTTTCTCCGGCTCTTTCGTGAAGTATTCCCAGATGAGTTTGGGGTCTTCTTGCTCTGTCCTCAGCACGTGAAATATCCGGAGTATTTGGACCTTCGAGCATACATGTCTCAGCCAGTCGGCGAACCAGTCCTCTACGCCTTATATGCGGTCCTGGTGCACAGAGGTGGCAGCGGCCACGCGGGACACTATTTCTGCTTCACCAAGGTAAGCATCAGCTTCGTTTCTTGCAGGGTAAAACCTGTGCTGGTGAAGAGAGGCTTGCCCCAGAAGGCTACCGGCAACCACTGTTTTTTAGGGGGAAAGGACTCGTCCCATGTCTCACTGCCTTTATTTGCAGGCCAGTAACGGACTGTGGTATGAGATGAACGATGCCTCGGTCGTCCTTCGCAACATCGGCACCGTTCTCAGCCAGCAGGCGTATTTACTTTTTTATGTCAGGTGGGTTCAGCATGCGTTTCCTTTTCACGCTACTGATGCTTCTCTTCTTCTCCTCTGACGCGTTTCTCTTTCTGTCCCGGGAGGAAAGGGCTATTTGTAGACTTCCGTTCTGTCTAATCTGGAAGTCCCCGTGCCCTTTCTTGGCCTTCATTGCTTGGCCTTAAGCTGCTGCACTCGCGTAACTTGTTACGGAGGCGCTCTCTGTAGCAGGCGAATGCCGAAAAGAGGCACAATTAAGGCCAGAGGTGGTGTGAGGATGATGAGTTCTTGCTCTGAAAGGGGCAGCCGTGGTAGGAAGACCATCGCCTAATTTTCAGCTCGTAGTCTTGGTTACGTTTTCAGTATGGCCGATCAGCTGCTCCTACAGCATGATAAGATGGGGCTTAGCCCAAGCGGAGGCTGACAGAACATCTCTCAACTGAGCTCACTGTTGTTTCCCAAGGTGCCGCGGTGAGACACCTGCAGAAGGCGCTTCTTACACACCGGTGCCAGCTTCTCCCCGTTCGTTCCTTGCTCAGCCGGGGGCTGATAATAAGCAGGCTGGATTTACGGGACCCCATCCTCCTCCTCCTACGATGAAGGTAACTGGCAGGGAAGAGAGAGAGAGGGAAGGATGAAGGCACCAAAATGAGAGTGGGATTTTTCTCTTTCTTTTCCTCTTTTTTTTTTTTTTTGGTGGTGGGGATGGGGGTGGGGTGGGGGTGGGGGGTAGGTAGCGTCTGCATTGTGTTTTCCCCCCCCTCCTCGCACTGCAGCTTTCTTCACAGCTCTCCTGCTGCTGCAGCCAGAATCACTCAAACAGTGGCTAATGCTAAATTGTTTGCAGCCCTGCTGCTTCTTTGCCTCCAGCTCCGCTTCCTGAAGCGCCGAGAGACGCTGGAAGTAGAGGCAGGTCGTGCTCAAATCAAGACAAGAAGGCCGGATTGCTGGGCTTCTTTTTAGTGCTGTCCCTTTAGCTGAGACAGCAAAACCAAAAGGGCTTCTTCCTGAGCACTTGAACAGTTATGCTCGGGTTGTCAGGGGCAGCGTGAAGGGGAAAAATGGACGCGCATACATCCGTACACACGTCAAGCTTAGAGGAGGAGAGCGAGAGAGCGAGACTTAGGAACATCTTTAATCCGTGCTCAGCTGTTTGGATGGGCTTTCAAAAAGGATGCTCATTTGCTTCCAATATGCAGAAAACCAAAAGCAGGACTGAAAAGTAGCACCCGCCTTGGCCTCGCACTCCGAGCTAAAGCAGGGTTGTGGTTTTCCTTCCGCTCAGCTCCCGAGGCAATCTGTAGGAGTATCTGGCAGGAGGGGTTTGTGTTTAGGGCTTTTCAAAGCTGTGTGTTTGCACAGAGCCCTCTTACACTCTCTTCTTTTGAAATACAGAGCTCAGACGGTTCCAACAGAAACGGAGCCCTGAAAGAGGAGCCCAATGGTGTCACCCTCCAAAGGCCATCATCAGCTCTACCAGCAGCTGGCGTCCAAACCTGGGCAACTGCCAGGCCTTCCGTTCTCGATCCCTCCGAGAAACGGGAGATGGCTCTCAGCGTTCCAAACAAACGGCCTGCACCTCAGACTGCGTGGCAGCCTGACGGTCTCTGCAGCGCTCGGGAGGATGAGGACCTAAGCAAGCCTGTTCCTTCATCCGACGAAAGACGCGACTCGCCAAAACCTTCCCCGGAGCCCTGCCGGAGGAAGAGAGAGCGCTCTGGCACCGAAGAGCGGGAGAAGCTAAACGGAAGGGGACCAGGCGGTCATTCTCACAAGAGGAGGCACTCTTGCAGGCTGGAAAGAAACAAGCACAGCTGCCAGAAGCAGCGGCACTGCAATGGAAGCAGGCGCACGTCTTCCCGTCGTGACAGAAACTGCCCAGGTAAGGGCAGAAGCTCAGGAAAACGGCCTCGATACAGATCCCGAAGCGGAGGACGAACACAACAAGACAGGCCAAGCCACGAGCCTTCTTGCCAAAGCAGGTGGCTCCACCTGCCGTCGCTCTCCGGAGGGGAAGACGTGCGTCGCTTCCGCAGCCACAGAGCAGACTCGCGCCCCTGTTCCGTTCCGGAGCAGCAGTCTGAAAAACACTCTCCTCAAAGACACGCGCTTCCGCCTGCGTCAGTTCCTTCTGCTTTGGAGGGCTCTCCCCGGAAGACTGGAAAGCAAAGAAGCAGAAAAAGAGGACATCGCCACGCCGAAGGGAGCGACAGCAAAACAGAAGCGAAACGGAGAAAGAGCGAGACAAGAGATTCCGGCAGTTTGTGCCTCGTTCTTTTCTGGCTCTTTCTCTTGTCCGCCCAGTTTGCTTTAAAAAGCGCTCAGTAGTGCGGAGTCTGTCCGGGGATCACGTTGGTAGGCTGATGAGGCGAAGACAGGGAAGATACGGCCGAGCTGGGGCGGCACTTTAGAACGGGCCCGCGTAGTTAGAATCACATCCGCACCCGCCTCTTGAGAAGAGACCACCCCCGTGCAGAAGGGAGCGGCAGCAAAACGGAAGAGAAACGGGGACGGATCGAGACAAGAGCTTTCAGGTGATCCAAAAAGGAAAAAAGTACGAGAAGGTCAAGAAGCGCAAGAAGGCCAAAGATAAACGTCGAGAGAAGGCTTACAAGTAAGCAAGGGCTACAGCAAAACGAGCAATTTGTTCCTCGTTCTCTTGGGGCTGTCTCTCTTGCCTGCCCTGTTATTCCTTCCAAGCTCTTTTGGGGCCGGGGGGGTGGGGGGGGGCACGCGGGGGGACTCTCTCTGGGGGTCGCGTTGACAGCTTGATCCAGAGAGGCTAGGGAAGATACTGCCGACTTGCGTTAAACCTTTAGATCAGGACCACATGGTCAGAATGCCATCTGCGCGCAGTTCTTGGGAAGGCTACGAGAGTGACTGTTTTCAGGTGCTCGTATTCCGGAACTAGCCTTGATTAACGATTTGTCTACAAGCCAGGACCTAATGCCCGCTCGACCTCTCAGGGTTTACGCTTCCTAGTAAGGCAGACGTACGGCAATTAACCGCAGGGCAGCTGATGCGCTGCACATCAGCCCCTGCAGTAGAAATGTATGATACAAGACAGTCCCGTAGAGGCATCAAGTGCCACCCCTGTTTTTTCTGTTCTTAACTTGCCTGTTTCCTTCAGACAGTAGGACTTGGATTTCTCTGAGCTCCCCGTGGACAATGGCAAGCGTCAGGAAAAGAGGAGACCCCCCTCAAGAAGCTGGAGAGCTTCTTGGAACGCTCAGATCCTCGTTTCCAGAAGCACACACGGGAGGAGAAGGAAGAATCCCTTCCTGCAGACGGCTTTGTACGTGAGCAAGCCAGAACCCGTGGCGGCAGACAACGCCACGGGGACGGGCAGCCTTCCCGTGCAGGTGAAAGCAACCAACAGAGCTCCACCCCATCCCGCGGGGAGATGGAAGGGAAGGGGCCCCAGGAAGGTGGCGGGATTCCTTTTTATTCAAGCAGAGACTATGCTTTGCAATACTTTCGGAATGCTTGCCAGCGGAAAGCTGTCCAGTAGGCCCTAGCTGCCAAATATTCTGCCTTGATTAAAAACAACAACAAAAAGCGTCTGTGATTTGCTTGCTTGCTTGTTTCCGTTTTTGAAGGGCTGCTGGGAAAGAAGGCGGGACTGCCACCACATTGCACGTGCCTAAGGTCTAGCGGGTGCCAGGAAAGCAGGTAGCTGTGTCCTGCTCTTCTGCGCAGAACACCCGCCTTAGCCCGGACCTGAAAGGCAGTCGGTTTTCCTCGAAGGCTTTTGGCCGCCTTCCTCTCGAGCCCGTTCAGTGCCGGAGTCACGGCGCACGTCGAGCTGTGCGCAGGCTCGGGTCTTTGCTTTCTAGAAAAGCAAACCGCTGAGCAGATGGGCTTGGGCTGAATGTCATGACAGGGAGTGACCCTGCTGCCTCTTGCCTTTCCGATGCCGAGCTTGCTGGCGGGAGCCTTCAGGACTCTGACTAACCTTGCCGCCAGCACCGCAACTTACCACCAAAAGCAACAGATCGCCATGCTCAAAACAATAGCATTGCCAAGCCAAGCTTGAAAAGCTTGTTTTGATTCTCAAAACAATAAAATGACCATCAAACCAAAAGCCAGTCCTTAGCGGTGCTTCAGACTTCTGTACGGAATTTTACCACGCAAAGAAGCAACTTTTTTCCCCCGTTCGCTTCCATTAGGCGTGCTTTTTTCCAAAGGTGCCGGTAATGCCGATGGGTAGCAGAGCTCCCGTTGGCGCCCCAGGCCTGGCAGGAGCTAAGGCCCGAATGGGGCGCCGTGGGAGCGCGTGGCAGGAGTGCGAGCAGCAAGCCACTCTGCTGCTCGGGCAGGTCAAGTGTCAGCACGTCTGATCAGAAGCTGCTTGTGCTTCACTGGGGCTGGGTGGAGGAAGCGAGGCTAAAGGGAAAAGAAAAAGAAAAAAAAAAGATGTCGAGCAACTGCATAAGGCAAAGGGAAATCCAGTCAGGCCCAGCTGGCTAGCGAGGGGGCACTTTGGGGCGCAGGGCCACTGGCACGCAGGCAGTCCCGGCGACACAGCCACGCGTGGCCACGGCAGCCAAGGCAAAGGCACCAGACACACCGAACTGGGGAGGGATGGAGCAAAGCGGGGCCCACCAGGCACAGGTGGGCCATGCCGCGGCCTAGCGCGGGGGCACGGGGGCAGGCGGCCCGTGCCAGGGCCGGCACCGGGCCAGCGCAGCCCCGGAGCAGGCACCCCTGCCGCTGCCCGCAGGCCCCCGGGCCCCCAGGGGCCCGGCCGGCCCAGCAGCACCAGCACCAGCCCTTGGCCCGGGCGGCAGCGCCACTGGGTGGGCTGCATGTCGCTCCTGGGGCGCCCCGCCCCTCCCCTCCCACCCACCGCTTGCTGCTCGGCCCGCCCCACCCCGCCCCGCCCCTCCCGCCCACCGCTTGCTGCTCGGCCAGCCAGCGCGCAGATGGCCGGGGCCTGGCAGGCAGGCGGCGACCCGGGCAGCGTGGCGGGGAAGGCGCGGGGCTCGCTCGCTCGCTCGCTCCCCGCCCGCCCTCTCGGTGCCAGCCCCGAGCCCCGAGCCTGACGCCAGCCCCGGCCTCCGCACGCCGGCCCCAGACGCTGCCCACCAGCGCTAGAGGCAGGTGCGCCAGGGCACGCGGGGCGGCCTCCGGAGAGCTGCGCCCACGCAGACGGCAGAGCTGGGGGCGGTGAGGGGCCCTGCGGTGAGGGCGGCGCGCATGGCACAGGGCCTGTGAGAGCCCTTTGCTTAGGCCCCTGCCCTGCCCTGCCCTGCCCTGCCCTGCCTGCCGCTAACCCCGACCCTGAAGCCCTGCCCTGACCCCAGTCCCTTCCCCCCCACCCAGCCCTCCCCCGAGCCCCTGCTCTAATCCCTAGCCCCACACCCTCTCCGCCCAGCCCAAGCCCAACCTGGTAACCCCTTAGCCTCCCTCTCACCCCAGGCCCCCCCCCCGATCCCACCCCTGAAGTCCCTGCCACACCGGGCTCACCCTGAGCCCTAGCCCGAACCCAAAAGGCTAGCCCATGCCCTAACCACTTACCAGCAGCCGTAGGCAGAGCTCTGAACCCTCCCCCAAGCCTCCCCCGATCCCTACCCCGAAAAGGCGAGTGCCAACCCGTAGCCCCTAGCCAAAACGCGCTAGGCCCTAACGGGACACCGAAAGGGCAAACCCTGAACACTAACCCTCTCCCGGTAGAGTAACGCCTGCGCTGCCCCTCCGTGGCCCGAGTTAATGGCAACGTTAGAGGGAAGGTGATTGCTTGCGGGTTATGCCTGATAAAAGTCTGCTCTCCTGTACAGTCACAGGAACCAGGAGATTTCCCCTCCTCACAGCTCCTCCTGACAGAGTTCAGAGACCTGGTGACTCTTTTGCTCTGTTTCACAGGCAAACTATGACATGCAGCCGCCTTGGACGTCTGAGCAGGTAGGAGGGATTATTTATGGAGCCCAGGACTTCAGGCAGGGAGTTACCTTTCCTGCCTACCCAGTGCTACCTTGCCTACCCAGTGAGGCTCTCCATTATCAAGCGCCGAGGAAACGCCAAATGCACCCTCCAAGCGTGCCCCACGCAGGAGCAGCTCTGCCGTGCCAGGCCTGCGAGTGTTCGCCTGACCAGCTTCAGCCAAACAGAAGCTACCGCCACTGAGTGCTTTGAAGAAAGCAGCGGGGGAGCGGGGGCAGTCGGTCACAGAGAGCCGTTCCCTCTGCACAGAGCTCCCGCAAATGAAAGTAGTGTCACCGCGCCAGGAATCTGTTAGCATCTCTCTCCTGGAGACATCTCAGGCTATGCCTGCTTCTCTTTGGCATGAAATGCTGGCTGGCTTCAAAAGCATTGCTTTGCCCTTCCAGATCCGGAACCTTCCCTCAGAGCAGCTCCAAGAGCCAAGGTAGAACCTGTTAGAAACTGGTCCCTCAGTTAGCATAACTGTTATGTTAGAAACGGGAGCTAATTTAGCTCTAGCCCAGCTGAGCGCGAGGCCTAACGGAGATGAAGCCTGCAGGCCGCAGGACTGACCGGCAGTGAACGCGAAAGACATTGCTGCTGATGGGACTGCAAAACCAGCTAGAAGCGGCCCTCAAGGACCCAGAGCAGAACGAGCAGAAGCAACGGTTAACCTTCGGCAACGAGTGAAGGCACCGTGAAGCAGCAACGTAGCAACCGTCCCGGGCTGCAGACGTGAACCGATCCGAAGGAAAGAGACTTTACTAACTCAGTAAAGAAGACTGGAAGAGACTTTCACTGGCAGGCGGGGAACTAAGACTGTAAGGAGGACAGTTTCTTCAGACTTCTTTTGTTCTGGGTCCCTCGAAAGAGGCACCCGGCTTGAGCAGTTTGACTGATTACAGCATTGCAAAACGAATTGAATTTGCCTGGAGAACGATCTAGAGTCGAGCCGCTCTTTTCCATGGCAAACTGCAGTACCGCTTGGGGCAATGATGGAAAACACCCAATCCAGTATGAGAAGAACCCCCAAACCAAAGCTGCTGTGGACACACTGACGCGTTAATTCCATAGCACCGGAGCTGCCCGCGAAACGTAGGCGGCTTACCCCCGCTAAGTATTTGTCAAATAGCTGCTCTTGTTAGTTCTGTCAAGACTCTCTTATGCGGCAATTGTACAGGACTAAGTTCGTCCCAGAAGGCGCAAGGAGAGAGCAGCCCCGTTCCTGGGAAAGCCTTCCGGAGAGAGAAAGTCCAAGCGTGCTCGCACTAATGAGGAGGCGCACTAGTGCTAACGTGTAATGGCGCCAGGCTTTTCCGCTAATTCCTGGAGACAGGTGAAATTGTGCGGCTGCTCCAAGAACGCCTTAAAAGTTGTTTGGCGTTGCAGGGTCTTCCAACAGGCTTGCTCTTAAGGGCTGTTGAAGGTGTTTCTCTGTAGTGCAGAATGAGGGGCTTGCTTCCCCTCCTGACCTAGACCAAATGCATGGAAAAGGGAGCTGGAGGAGAGCGGGTGTTGTGCTCTACAAGTCTTAGGGACAGAGTTTGGGGCACCACAAGAGTGGGAAAGACAACCCGCACCAACAGGAACAGGGCAGCCCAAACGGCACAGCAGGTACGGTGACAGCAGCGTGCTTTTTTTTCTTAGTCCGGCTTCTTCGGCCCGGGAAAGAGGTGTCAGCTGTGCGGGCGGGAGCCCAGCCCCCGCCCCTGCCGTCAGCGGGGCAGCGCAGCGGCCGCAGGCCGCAGGCCACGGGGCGGGCGACGCCCGGGGGCCCTTGGGGCCCTTGGGGCCCTTGGGGCGGGGGCTGCCCTTGGGGCGCCGAGGTGAGCGCGCCTCCCCCGCGGCCTCCCCCTCATAAGGAGGGGTGGGGCCATGCTGCCCCCAGCACCCGCCTGCCACTGGCACGCTGCGATCCGATTGGGTGCGCCGGATCGGGCCCGGCCCGCTCAGCTGCTTGGCCGAGGTGCCCGCCGTCACAATGGCCCACAGAGCTGGGGTCGCTGTGCGGCAGAGAGGGCCGCGGCGCAGCAGCTCGTGGCGCGCTCTCTGCCAGGACGCTTGCAGTCGCGCTGGCGGAAGCGAGCGTGGGCTGAGCGCGCCTTCTGGCTAGCCGAGCGCGTTTGTTTTTGAGTCGGAGTCGTGTCCGACAGAAATGAAGTCAGGCTCTGCAAGCTGGGGTCAGGTACCAGCTGCAGGAGCTGGCCCCGAAAGGAGCTACTCCTGTGAGTACAGACTTCAAGAGTAAAGGTTAATGGTGTGACTGCCCTGGGACAGCGGGAGCGGTTAGCGTTGCAAAGCTGAACTGTGCGAGGTTGACAAGCTGCGGTGGCTGCTGGGGAGGGAGCTTTGTGGCAATACACAGGCTTCTCCAGGTGTGTGCGCCTCCGACAGTTGAAGGCAACACTGCCTGGAAAGAGCTCTGCTCCTCGGAGGGTTGCTGGCCTCTTTTTTGGCCTTAGCTCCTCCACGTATTGCCATGTAATTGCCAGCGTGAGCTTGCGGTTCAGGTCAGGCTAAGGAAGAAGGACAGAAGAATTAGACTAACAAGCAGAGCGGAGCCTCGAGATGGAAGGGACTTGGCCGAAGTTCCTGAAGCCCGAGTAGTAGTGGTTGCCCAGGAGGAAAAGGAAAACAGAGGAGTAAACGCTTTTCCCCAGCTGTGTGCTGAGCAGCAAACTTGAGGCATGGGCTGTCTCGACTACGTGCTCGTGTTCTCGATTACAGCTGGTTCTTCTGGGGGCTCCTGTCCAGAACACTACCTTTGCAGCCTCCGTTCGTAAAACAAAGGGGTGCAGTCTCTTTGACGCTAGCGTTCTCTTGCAGTCGTTACTGACGGACCTGCTCCGCCACAAAGGATGCTTTTCCCACCCGAGAAGATTTCTGTGGAGTGGCGGCAAAGGCAAAGTGTTGGAGCTGGACTGCACAACCTGGGCAATACGTGTTTCCTCAACTCGGTTCTACAGTGTTTGACCTACACTCCGCCTCTCGCCAATTACATGCTTTCCAGGGAACACAGCCAGTCGTGTGAGTACTTCCGAGCATGTTGCTTGCAACCTCTGGGACAGCTCTGCAGGTCAAAGAGCAGAACAGCGACTCTGTGAAGTGACTCTCTGAAATGTCCTATTTTCCCTGCGGGGGGGTGAGGGGGGGGCAGGGCAGGGGGGTGGGGTGGGGGGGTGGGGTGGGGGGCGCGCACCGGCTTTTCATCGTGCCTTTGCGACGCGCTCAGGCTAGCTGATGGAGGGCTTGCTTTCACTTAATGCACTGTGCTCAAACGTCAAGGAAGGATCCTTTCTTCCCTCCTGTGAAAGATCAAGGGCATTGGGAAGTGATGCGCTCCATGAATGTTTGGCCCGTGGGTTTCCGACTGGCAGAAAGATGATAACGTTCAGGAGGAGGGCAGCTCAGGTTCTCAGCGGTCCTTCCCAGCCGCGTTTCCATAACGCCCGAGTGCTGTGAGTGGTCAGTGCTGAACCGTTGGAAGACGGAAGCTAGGGCAGACCGCCGTGAAAGCAATGATGTGAGCTAGTCTGGTGTGAACTCGGATAGAGATTTCTGTGGGATGACTGTCTGGAAACCCAGAGTTTCATTGAGGCTCAAATCAGACCTTATTTTTCCAAGCCTTGGGCTTGTGTTCTTTGGAAGTTATTCTTCTGTGGAACCGATGGGAGCCTAGCGGCCTTTGGTCGTATGCACGTAGGTCTGTTCTGACACAGGCAGCTGTGTGCTTCCCGGTCTGGTGTCTTAGTCCATGCTCGGAGAAATTAGGCCCTGTTGGCGCCTTGTTTACAAGACGTCTTGCAATTAAGCATCCTTTGGCGAGCAAGGAGGGTGGAAGTACCTACACACGCGTTACTTGAACCTGCCCTTTCTCCCAAAGGATTCTTAGCGCCGTATCGCGTAGCTCACCCGAGAGCAGCGCGCCGAAGCTAACGCTCAGTCTCTCTTAAGGCTGCTTCGTCAGGGTCAAATAGGCTTGCCTCGCCTGTTGTGCTCTTCTGTGGCGTGCAAAGTCCTGGGACGCTACCGGCAAAAGAGGACTTGGCAGCAGTCCGTTAGCAGGTGCTTCCTCAGAAGATGTGGGCTACTACTACAGACTTCCTGGCTAGTGCTTATGCACACGGACTGGGCTCTTGGCAGCTGAGGAGAAGAGAGCGTAGAACGGAGAGCAGAGGCTGCACTTACAACTTCAAGGTTGCTGTTGCTTAGGGTTTTCCACAGGGGCGCGTCTTTCACCAGACTGAGGTGGGTTCTTCCTTGACTCTTGGCAGGTCGCGAGCGAGGCTTCTGCATGATGTGTACAATGGAAACGCACGTTAACCAGGTCCTGCTCTGCTCTGAGGATGCCATCAAGCCTACGGCTGTCTTCAAGGACCTTAGGCGTAAGTCATTGCAGAGGGCGTTCTCCCTCTGTAGAAACGTCTGCGTTTTCAGAGGGCTATGTCACGGGTGCAAAGGGTTTGGAGAGTTCAAGTTTTTAAGGGCGAGAGAGCGCTTGTAGAAAGGGAAGCGTTCTGTCCCTTTTGATGAGCTAGACCTTGTACCCTTGGTGTTCATTAGGAATCGGGGAGCATTTCCATTTTGGCCGACAGGAAGATGCTCACGAATTCTTACGCTGCACCGTGGCTGCTATGCAGACGGCTTGTTTGAATGGAAGCACCGAGTAAGCAGAAACACCTCGACCTTTCAGTGTTCTCGAGCGCTTTTGTCGCCTTCGTGTCCTACCCTACGCGAAAACCTTTGTCCCGGCTTTTCGTAGACAAGCAGGCTCTTCTGAGCTCTGATGATAATTTGTTTCCAGCTTGGACGCGTCGTCGCAAGCTGCCACGGTCATTCACCAAATCTTTGGAGGATTTCTGCGCTTCAGAGGTACTTTTTCAAACGAGGACTGTCCTTAGAACTGCTCGGTGCCTTTGTGCCCGTTTGTCGCAAAGAGCTTAACGGTGTGACGGGAGGAGTGGGTCTTAACGGTTTAAGCGGGCAAAGGGAGTCTCCTTCACATTTTGTGACGTGCTGCTGTTTGGCTTGCAGTAACGTGCTTGAGCTGCCAAGCAGTGTCGGAGTCCTACGAGGCGTTCCTCGACATCCCTTTGGAGATACAGGTAAGCCGTTTTGGATCGGTGGCTGAAGGGCCCGAGCTCTGAGGGTTTGTTCTTGCCACTTGTGGCGTTCTAAAGCCGACGGTCTCCCCCTGGGTGAAGGAGGGAGGCCCTGTGGCAAAATACTCGGGGCGGGTTGGGATTTGAGTTTCCAGGAACTCAGTGCCCTGCTTTCTTCCGCATCCAGGCAGCCTCCTCTGTCCCCGCAGCTCTGGAGGAATTTGTGAGACCTGAACGGCTGGATGGTGAAAACTGCTACAAATGCAGCAAGTAAGATTCTTCCTAACGACATCTTAATAGGAGAGCCCGGCTGAAATGTAGGGCCTGTCTCAGAGCATGAGCTAGCCTTTGACTCAATTGAGACAGGCAAACGAGACAGCGAGGCGCACCTTTTGGTTGTAGAGCTGAAGTCACCCAGAGCTTGGCAAACAGTACATTTGCTTTTAAGAGAGGCATCTTTGTCATTCTACTTGACTAGAAGGAGCCACTTCTGCGTACCAGGGAACATCCCCCGGCATTGCATTACATTCTGGAACCGCGCTCTAGTGGGAAGAGTCGCCTTCCTGCTGCGTTAGGAGTTGTTGGCAAGCCTCGCTTTTGGGGGGGCGCGCAGCCGGGCTACGCGCACTCAGGCTTTTGTGTGGCTGCCCAAAGAGAACCTTCCCAGCGCGTATCGCGGTGTCCTCAAGCATCCTGCTACGGTCTCTGCATGAGCAAGGCTGAAAGGCAGCGGGTGGCTTTCTGAAAAGAAGCACCCGCTTACGCGAGGACAGAGCATTGCACTGGGAGGAGCGTGCGAGAGACGCGGAAACGTGTTTGGCTTTTGGCGGGAGGCGGGGGAGGGAAAGATGCCTATAAACACTTGCCCGTGCTCGCTTTGCAGGTGTGAACAGATGGTTGCTGCGTCCAAGAGGTTTACGATCCATCGCTCTTCCAGCGTTCTCACCATAGCCCTGAAAAGATTTGCTGATTTCACCGGCGGAAAGATTAGCAAGGTAGCTCTACAATTGTGAAGCGAATCCGTCCTCTTGGGGAGGGAGATTTCCCAGAGCAGAGCACGCTTCTAGAAAAGCTGTTAATGTCTGCCGCCTGCAAGTACAGAGGCGGTAGATGTCTGGGAAGACTCAGTACAAGAAGTAGGTCTGGCTCTTGCTCTTGGGGGAACAGCACAGTTCCCGTGGGACGATAAGCATATGCTCTGCTCTTAAAGAGCTGATGTTGCCGAGAACGGTTCTCTGCACCTGAAATTGTTACCTGTTGTCCCTGGGAAGACCTCTTTCTGACGAGCCAAAGAAAGGTCTGCCTCAACTTCCGGTCCGTGTTCTTAGCAGGGTTTTTCTCCGGCTCTTTCGTGAAGTATTCCCAGATGAGTTTGGGGTCTTCTTGCTCTGTCCTCAGCACGTGAAATATCCGGAGTATTTGGACCTTCGAGCATACATGTCTCAGCCAGTCGGCGAACCAGTCCTCTACGCCTTATATGCGGTCCTGGTGCACAGAGGTGGCAGCGGCCACGCGGGACACTATTTCTGCTTCACCAAGGTAAGCATCAGCTTCGTTTCTTGCAGGGTAAAACCTGTGCTGGTGAAGAGAGGCTTGCCCCAGAAGGCTACCGGCAACCACTGTTTTTTAGGGGGAAAGGACTCGTCCCATGTCTCACTGCCTTTATTTGCAGGCCAGTAACGGACTGTGGTATGAGATGAACGATGCCTCGGTCGTCCTTCGCAACATCGGCACCGTTCTCAGCCAGCAGGCGTATTTACTTTTTTATGTCAGGTGGGTTCAGCATGCGTTTCCTTTTCACGCTACTGATGCTTCTCTTCTTCTCCTCTGACGCGTTTCTCTTTCTGTCCCGGGAGGAAAGGGCTATTTGTAGACTTCCGTTCTGTCTAATCTGGAAGTCCCCGTGCCCTTTCTTGGCCTTCATTGCTTGGCCTTAAGCTGCTGCACTCGCGTAACTTGTTACGGAGGCGCTCTCTGTAGCAGGCGAATGCCGAAAAGAGGCACAATTAAGGCCAGAGGTGGTGTGAGGATGATGAGTTCTTGCTCTGAAAGGGGCAGCCGTGGTAGGAAGACCATCGCCTAATTTTCAGCTCGTAGTCTTGGTTACGTTTTCAGTATGGCCGATCAGCTGCTCCTACAGCGTGATAGGATGGGGCTTAGCCCAAGCGGAGGCTGACAGAACATCTCTCAACTGAGCTCACTGTTGTTTCCCAAGGTGCCGCGGTGAGACACCTGCAGAAGGCGCTTCTTACACACCGGTGCCAGCTTCTCCCCGTTCGTTCCTTGCTCAGCCGGGGGCTGATAATAAGCAGGCTGGATTTACGGGACCCCATCCTCCTCCTCCTACGATGAAGGTAACTGGCAGGGAAGAGAGAGAGAGGGAAGGATGAAGGCACCAAAATGAGAGTGGGATTTTTCTCTTTCTTTTCCTCTTTTTTTTTTTTTTTGGTGGTGGGGATGGGGGTGGGGTGGGGGTGGGGGGTAGGTAGCGTCTGCATTGTGTTTCCCCCCCCTCCCCGCACTGCAGCTTTCTTCACAGCTCTCCTGCTGCTGCAGCCAGAATCACTCAAACAGTGGCTAATGCTAAATTGTTTGCAGCCCTGCTGCTTCTTTGCCTCCAGCTCCGCTTCCTGAAGCGCCGAGAGACGCTGGAAGTAGAGGCAGGTCGTGCTCAAATCAAGACAAGAAGGCCGGATTGCTGGGCTTCTTTTTAGTGCTGTCCCTTTAGCTGAGACAGCAAAACCAAAAGGGCTTCTTCCTGAGCACTTGAACAGTTATGCTCGGGTTGTCAGGGGCAGCGTGAAGGGGAAAAATGGACGCGCATACATCCGTACACACGTCAAGCTTAGAGGAGGAGAGCGAGAGAGCGAGACTTAGGAACATCTTTAATCCGTGCTCAGCTGTTTGGATGGGCTTTCAAAAAGGATGCTCATTTGCTTCCAATATGCAGAAAACCAAAAGCAGGACTGAAAAGTAGCACCCGCCTTGGCCTCGCACTCCGAGCTAAAGCAGGGTTGTGGTTTTCCTTCCGCTCAGCTCCCGAGGCAATCTGTAGGAGTATCTGGCAGGAGGGGTTTGTGTTTAGGGCTTTTCAAAGCTGTGTGTTTGCACAGAGCCCTCTTACACTCTCTTCTTTTGAAATACAGAGCTCAGACGGTTCCAACAGAAACGGAGCCCTGAAAGAGGAGCCCAATGGTGTCACCCTCCAAAGGCCATCATCAGCTCTACCAGCAGCTGGCGTCCAAACCTGGGCAACTGCCAGGCCTTCCGTTCTCGATCCCTCCGAGAAACGGGAGATGGCTCTCAGCGTTCCAAACAAACGGCCTGCACCTCAGACTGCATGGCAGCTTGACGGTCTCTGCAGCGCTCGGGAGGATGAGGACCTAAGCAAGCCTGTTCCTTCATCCGACGAAAGACGCGACTCGCCAAAACCTTCCCCGGAGCCCTGCCGGAGGAAGAGAGAGCGCTCTGGCACCGAAGAGCGGGAGAAGCTAAACGGAAGGGGACCAGGCGGTCATTCTCACAAGAGGAGGCGCTCTTGCAGGCTGGAAAGAAACAAGCACAGCTGCCAGAAGCAGCGGCACTGCAATGGAAGCAGGCGCACGTCTTCCCGTCGTGACAGAAACTGCCCAGGTAAGGGCAGAAGCTCAGGAAAACGGCCTCGATACAGATCCCGAAGCGGAGGACGAACACAACAAGACAGGCCAAGCCACGAGCCTTCTTGCCAAAGCAGGTGGCTCCACCTGCCGTCGCTCTCCGGAGGGGAAGACGTGCGTCGCTTCCGCAGCCACAGAGCAGACTCGCGCCCCTGTTCCGTTCCGGAGCAGCAGTCTGAAAAACACTCTCCTCAAAGACACGCGCTTCCGCCTGCGTCAGTTCCTTCTGCTTTGGAGGGCTCTCCCCGGAAGACTGGAAAGCAAAGAAGCAGAAAAAGAGGACATCGCCACGCCGAAGGGAGCGACAGCAAAACAGAAGCGAAACGGAGAAAGATCGAGACAAGAGATTCCGGCAGTTTGTGCCTCGTTCTTTTCTGGCTCTTTCTCTTGTCCGCCCAGTTTGCTTTAAAAAGCGCTCAGTAGTGCGGAGTCTGTCCGGGGATCACGTTGGTAGGCTGATGAGGCGAAGACAGGGAAGATACGGCCGAGCTGGGGCGGCACTTTAGAACGGGCCCGCGTAGTTAGAATCACATCCGCACCCGCCTCTTGAGAAGAGACCACCCCCGTGCAGAAGGGAGCGGCAGCAAAACGGAAGAGAAACGGGGACGGATCGAGACAAGAGCTTTCAGGTGATCCAAAAAGGAAAAAAGTACGAGAAGGTCAAGAAGCGCAAGAAGGCCAAAGATAAACGTCGAGAGAAGGCTTACAAGTAAGCAAGGGCTACAGCAAAACGAGCAATTTGTTCCTCGTTCTCTTGGGGCTGTCTCTCTTGCCTGCCCTGTTATTCCTTCCAAGCTCTTTTGGGGCCGGGGGGGTGGGGGGGGGCACGCGGGGGGACTCTCTCTGGGGGTCGCGTTGACAGCTTGATCCAGAGAGGCTAGGGAAGATACTGCCGACTTGCGTTAAACCTTTAGATCAGGACCACATGGTCAGAATGCCATCTGCGCGCAGTTCTTGGGAAGGCTACGAGAGTGACTGTTTTCAGGTGCTCGTATTCCGGAACTAGCCTTGATTAACGATTTGTCTACAAGCCAGGACCTAATGCCCGCTCGACCTCTCAGGGTTTACGCTTCCTAGTAAGGCAGACGTACGGAAATTAACCGCAGGGCAGCTGATGCGCTGCACATCAGCCCCTGCAGTAGAAATGTATGATACAAGACAGTCCCGTAGAGGCATCAAGTGCCACCCCTGTTTTTTCTGTTCTTAACTTGCCTGTTTCCTTCAGACAGTAGGACTTGGGTTTCTCTGAGCTCCCCGTGGACAATGGCAAGCGTCAGGAAAAGAGGAGACCCCCCTCAAGAAGCTGGAGAGCTTCTTGGAACGCTCAGATCCTCGTTTCCAGAAGCACACACGGGAGGAGAAGGAAGAATCCCTTCCTGCAGACGGCTTTGTACGTGAGCAAGCCAGAACCCGTGGCGGCAGACAACGCCACGGGGACGGGCAGCCTTCCCGTGCAGGTGAAAGCAACCAACAGAGCTCCACCCCATCCCGCGGGGAGATGGAAGGGAAGGGGCCCCAGGAAGGTGGCGGGATTCCTTTTTATTCAAGCAGAGACTATGCTTTGCAATACTTTCGGAATGCTTGCCAGCGGAAAGCTGTCCAGTAGGCCCTAGCTGCCAAATATTCTGCCTTGATTAAAAACAACAACAAAAAGCGTCTGTGATTTGCTTGCTTGCTTGTTTCCGTTTTTGAAGGGCTGCTGGGAAAGAAGGCGGGACTGCCACCACATTGCACGTGCCTAAGGTCTAGCGGGTGCCAGGAAAGCAGGTAGCTGTGTCCTGCTCTTCTGCGCAGAACACCCGCCTTAGCCCGGACCTGAAAGGCAGTCGGTTTTCCTCGAAGGCTTTTGGCCGCCTTCCTCTCGAGCCCGTTCAGTGCCGGAGTCACGGCGCATGTCGAGCTGTGCGCAGGCTCGGGTCTTTGCTTTCTAGAAAAGCAAACCGCTGAGCAGATGGGCTTGGGCTGAATGTCATGACAGGGAGTGACCCTGCTGCCTCTTGCCTTTCCGATGCCGAGCTTGCTGGCGGGAGCCTTCAGGACTCTGACTAACCTTGCCGCCAGCACCGCAACTTACCACCAAAAGCAACAGATCGCCATGCTCAAAACAATAGCATTGCCAAGCCAAGCTTGAAAAGCTTGTTTTGATTCTCAAAACAATAAAATGACCATCAAACCAAAAGCCAGTCCTTAGCGGTGCTTCAGACTTCTGTACGGAATTTTACCACGCAAAGAAGCAACTTTTTTCCCCCGTTCGCTTCCATTAGGCGTGCTTTTTTCCAAAGGTGCCGGTAATGCCGATGGGTAGCAGAGCTCCCGCTGGCGCCCCAGGCCTGGCAGGAGCTAAGGCCCGAATGGGGCGCCGTGGGAGCGCGTGGCAGGAGTGCGAGCAGCAAGCCACTCTGCTGCTCGGGCAGGTCAAGTGTCAGCACGTCTGATCAGAAGCTGCTTGTGCTTCACTGGGGCTGGGTGGAGGAAGCGAGGCTAAAGGGAAAAGAAAAAGAAAAAAAAAAAGATGTCGAGCAACTGCATAAGGCAAAGGGAAATCCAGTCAGGCCCAGCTGGCTAGCGAGGGGGCACTTTGGGGCGCAGGGCCACTGGCACGCAGGCAGTCCCGGCGACACAGCCACGCGTGGCCACGGCAGCCAAGGCAAAGGCACCAGACACACCGAACTGGGGAGGGATGGAGCAAAGCGGGGCCCACCGGGCACAGGTGGGCCATGCCGCGGCCTAGCGCGGGGGCACGGGGGCAGGCGGCCCATGCCAGGGCCGGCACCGGGCCAGCGCAGCCCCGGAGCAGGCACCCCTGCCGCTGCCCGCAGGCCCCCGGGCCCCCAGGGGCCCGGCCGGCCCAGCAGCACCAGCACCAGCCCTTGGCCCGGGCGGCAGCGCCACTGGGTGGGCTGCATGTCGCTCCTGGGGCGCCCCGCCCCTCCCCTCCCACCCACCGCTTGCTGCTCGGCCCGCCCCACCCCGCCCCGCCCCTCCCGCCCACCGCTTGCTGCTCGGCCAGCCAGCGCGCAGATGGCCGGGGCCTGGCAGGCAGGCGGCGACCCGGGCAGCGTGGCGGGGAAGGCGCGGGGCTCGCTCGCTCGCTCGCTCCCCGCCCGCCCTCTCGGTGCCAGCCCCGAGCCCCGAGCCTGACGCCAGCCCCGGCCTCCGCACGCCGGCCCCAGACGCTGCCCACCAGCGCTAGAGGCAGGTGCGCCAGGGCACGCGGGGCGGCCTCCGGAGAGCTGCGCCCACGCAGACGGCAGAGCTGGGGGCGGTGAGGGGCCCTGCGGTGAGGGCGGCGCGCATGGCACAGGGCCTGTGAGAGCCCTTTGCTTAGGCCCCTGCCCTGCCCTGCCCTGCCTGCCGCTAACCCCGACCCTGAAGCCCTGCCCTGACCCCAGTCCCTTCCCCCCCACCCAGCCCTCCCCCGAGCCCCTGCTCTAATCCCTAGCCCCACACCCTCTCCGCCCAGCCCAAGCCCAACCTGGTAACCCCTTAGCCTCCCTCTCACCCCAGGCCCCCCCCCCGATCCCACCCCTGAAGTCCCTGCCACACCGGGCTCACCCTGAGCCCTAGCCCGAACCCAAAAGGCTAGCCCATGCCCTAACCACTTACCAGCAGCCGTAGGCAGAGCTCTGAACCCTCCCCCAAGCCTCCCCCGATCCCTACCCCGAAAAGGCGAGTGCCAACCCGTAGCCCCTAGCCAAAACGCGCTAGGCCCTAACGGGACACCGAAAGGGCAAACCCTGAACACTAACCCTCTCCCGGTAGAGTAACGCCTGCGCTGCCCCTCCGTGGCCCGAGTTAATGGCAACGTTAGAGGGAAGGTGATTGCTTGCGGGTTATGCCTGATAAAAGTCTGCTCTCCTGTACAGTCACAGGAACCAGGAGATTTCCCCTCCTCACAGCTCCTCCTGACAGAGTTCAGAGACCTGGTGACTCTTTTGCTCTGTTTCACAGGCAAACTATGACATGCAGCCGCCTTGGACGTCTGAGCAGGTAGGAGGGATTATTTATGGAGCCCAGGACTTCAGGCAGGGAGTTACCTTTCCTGCCTACCCAGTGCTACCTTGCCTACCCAGTGAGGCTCTCCATTATCAAGCGCCGAGGAAACGCCAAATGCACCCTCCAAGCGTGCCCCACGCAGGAGCAGCTCTGCCGTGCCAGGCCTGCGAGTGTTCGCCTGACCAGCTTCAGCCAAACAGAAGCTACCGCCACTGAGTGCTTTGAAGAAAGCAGCGGGGGAGCGGGGGCAGTCGGTCACAGAGAGCCGTTCCCTCTGCACAGAGCTCCCGCAAATGAAAGTAGTGTCACCGCGCCAGGAATCTGTTAGCATCTCTCTCCTGGAGACATCTCAGGCTATGCCTGCTTCTCTTTGGCATGAAATGCTGGCTGGCTTCAAAAGCATTGCTTTGCCCTTCCAGATCCGGAACCTTCCCTCAGAGCAGCTCCAAGAGCCAAGGTAGAACCTGTTAGAAACTGGTCCCTCAGTTAGCATAACTGTTATGTTAGAAACGGGAGCTAATTTAGCTCTAGCCCAGCTGAGCGCGAGGCCTAACGGAGATGAAGCCTGCAGGCCGCAGGACTGACCGGCAGTGAACGCGAAAGACATTGCTGCTGATGGGACTGCAAAACCAGCTAGAAGCGGCCCTCAAGGACCCAGAGCAGAACGAGCAGAAGCAACGGTTAACCTTCGGCAACGAGTGAAGGCACCGTGAAGCAGCAACGTAGCAACCGTCCCGGGCTGCAGACGTGAACCGATCCGAAGGAAAGAGACTTTACTGACTCAGTAAAGAAGACTGGAAGAGACTTTCACTGGCAGGCGGGGAACTAAGACTGTAAGGAGGACAGTTTCTTCAGACTTCTTTTGTTCTGGGTCCCTCGAAAGAGGCACCCGGCTCGAGCAGTTTGACTGATTACAGCATTGCAAAACGAATTGAATTTGCCTGGAGACCGATCTAGAGTCGAGCCGCTCTTTTCCATGGCAAACTGCAGTACCGCTTGGGGCAATGATGGAAAACACCCAATCCAGTATGAGAAGAACCCCCAAACCAAAGCTGCTGTGGACACACTGACGCGTTAATTCCATAGCACCGGAGCTGCCCGCGAAACGTAGGCGGCTTACCCCCGCTAAGTATTTGTCAAATAGCTGCTCTCGTTAGTTCTGTCAAGACTCTCTTATGCAGCAATTGTACAGGACTAAGTTCGTCCCAGAAGGCGCAAGGAGAGAGCAGCCCCGTTCCTGGGAAAGCCTTCCGGAGAGAGAAAGTCCAAGTCCAAGTCAGTGCTCGCACTGATGAGGAGGCGCACTAGTGCTAACGTGTAATGGCGCCAGGCTTTTCCGCTAATTCCTGGAGACAGGTGAAATTGTGCGGCTGCTCCAAGAACGCCTTAAAAGTTGTTTGGCGTTGCAGGGTCTTCCAACAGGCTTGCTCTTAAGGGCTGTTGAAGGTGTTTCTCTGTAGTGCAGAATGAGGGGCTTGCTTCCCCTCCTGACCTAGACCAAATGCATGGAAAAGGGAGCTGGAGGAGAGCGGGTGTTGTGCTCTACAAGTCTTAGGGACAGAGTTTGGGGCACCACAAGAGTGGGAAAGACAACCCGCACCAACAGGAACAGGGCAGCCCAAACGGCACAGCAGGTACGGTGACAGCAGCGTGCTTTTTTTTCTTAGTCCGGCTTCTTCGGCCCGGGAAAGAGGTGTCAGCTGTGCGGGCGGGAGCCCAGCCCCCGCCCCTGCCGCCAGCGGGGCAGCGCAGTGGCCGCAGGCCGCAGGCCACGGGGCGGGCGACGCCCGGGGGCCCTTGGGGCCCTTGGGGCCCTTGGGGCGGGGGCTGCCCTTGGGGCGCCGAGGTGAGCGCGCCTCCCCCGCGGCCTCCCCCTCATAAGGAGGGGTGGGGCCATGCTGCCCCCAGCACCCGCCTGCCACTGGCACGCTGCGATCCGATTGGGTGCGCCGGATCGGGCCCGGCCCGCTCAGCTGCTTGGCCGAGGTGCCCGCCGTCACAATGGCCCACAGAGCTGGGGTCGCTGTGCGGCAGAGAGGGCCGCGGCGCAGCAGCTCGTGGCGCGCTCTCTGCCAGGACGCTTGCAGTCGCGCTGGCGGAAGCGAGCGTGGGCTGAGCGCGCCTTCTGGCTAGCCGAGCGCGTTTGTTTTTGAGTCGGAGTCGTGTCCGACAGAAATGAAGTCAGGCTCTGCAAGCTGGGGTCAGGTACCAGCTGCAGGAGCTGGCCCCGAAAGGAGCTACTCCTGTGAGTACAGACTTCAAGAGTAAAGGTTAATGGTGTGACTGCCCTGGGACAGCGGGAGCGGTTAGCGTTGCAAAGCTGAACTGTGCGAGGTTGACAAGCTGCGGTGGCTGCTGGGGAGGGAGCTTTGTGGCAATACACAGGCTTCGCCAGGTGTGTGCGCCTCCGACAGTTGAAGGCAACACTGCCTGGAAAGAGCTCTGCTCCTCGGAGGGTTGCTGGCCTCTTTTTTGGCCTTAGCTCCTCCACGTATTGCCATGTAATTGCCAGCGTGAGCTTGCGGTTCAGGTCAGGCTAAGGAAGAAGGACAGAAGAATTAGACTAACAAGCAGAGCGGAGCCTCGAGATGGAAGGGACTTGGCCGAAGTTCCTGAAGCCCGAGTAGTAGTGGTTGCCCAGGAGGAAAAGGAAAACAGAGGAGTAAACGCTTTTCCCCAGCTGTGTGCTGAGCAGCAAACTTGAGGCATGGGCTGTCTCGACTACGTGCTCGTGTTCTCGATTACAGCTGGTTCTTCTGGGGGCTCCTGTCCAGAACACTACCTTTGCAGCCTCCGTTCGTAAAACAAAGGGGTGCAGTCTCTTTGACGCTAGCGTTCTCTTGCAGTCGTTACTGACGGACCTGCTCCGCCACAAAGGATGCTTTTCCCACCCGAGAAGATTTCTGTGGAGTGGCGGCAAAGGCAAAGTGTTGGAGCTGGACTGCACAACCTGGGCAATACGTGTTTCCTCAACTCGGTTCTACAGTGTTTGACCTACACTCCGCCTCTCGCCAATTACATGCTTTCCAGGGAACACAGCCAGTCGTGTGAGTACTTCCGAGCATGTTGCTTGCAACCTCTGGGACAGCTCTGCAGGTCAAAGAGCAGAACAGCGACTCTGTGAAGTGACTCTCTGAAATGTCCTATTTTCCCTGCGGGGGGGTGAGGGGGGGGCAGGGCAGGGGGGTGGGGTGGGGGGGTGGGGTGGGGGGCGCGCACCGGCTTTTCATCGTGCCTTTGCGACGCGCTCAGGCTAGCTGATGGAGGGCTTGCTTTCACTTAATGCACTGTGCTCAAACGTCAAGGAAGGATCCTTTCTTCCCTCCTGTGAAAGATCAAGGGCATTGGGAAGTGATGCGCTCCATGAATGTTTGGCCCGTGGGTTTCCGACTGGCAGAAAGATGATAACGTTCAGGAGGAGGGCAGCTCAGGTTCTCAGCGGTCCTTCCCAGCCGCGTTTCCATAACGCCCGAGTGCTGTGAGTGGTCAGTGCTGAACCGTTGGAAGACGGAAGCTAGGGCAGACCGCCGTGAAAGCAATGATGTGAGCTAGTCTGGTGTGAACTCGGATAGAGATTTCTGTGGGATGACTGTCTGGAAACCCAGAGTTTCATTGAGGCTCAAATCAGACCTTATTTTTCCAAGCCTTGGGCTTGTGTTCTTTGGAAGTTATTCTTCTGTGGAACCGATGGGAGCCTAGCGGCCTTTGGTCGTATGCACGTAGGTCTGTTCTGACACAGGCAGCTGTGTGCTTCCCGGTCTGGTGTCTTAGTCCATGCTCGGAGAAATTAGGCCCTGTTGGCGCCTTGTTTACAAGACGTCTTGCAATTAAGCATCCTTTGGCGAGCAAGGAGGGTGGAAGTACCTACACACGCGTTACTTGAACCTGCCCTTTCTCCCAAAGGATTCTTAGCGCCGTATCGCGTAGCTCACCCGAGAGCAGCGCGCCGAAGCTAACGCTCAGTCTCTCTTAAGGCTGCTTCGTCAGGGTCAAATAGGCTTGCCTCGCCTGTTGTGCTCTTCTGTGGCGTGCAAAGTCCTGGGACGCTACCGGCAAAAGAGGACTTGGCAGCAGTCCGTTAGCAGGTGCTTCCTCAGAAGATGTGGGCTACTACTACAGACTTCCTGGCTAGTGCTTATGCACACGGACTGGGCTCTTGGCAGCTGAGGAGAAGAGAGCGTAGAACGGAGAGCAGAGGCTGCACTTACAACTTCAAGGTTGCTGTTGCTTAGGGTTTTCCACAGGGGCGCGTCTTTCACCAGACTGAGGTGGGTTCTTCCTTGACTCTTGGCAGGTCGCGAGCGAGGCTTCTGCATGATGTGTACAATGGAAACGCACGTTAACCAGGTCCTGCTCTGCTCTGAGGATGCCATCAAGCCTACGGCTGTCTTCAAGGACCTTAGGCGTAAGTCATTGCAGAGGGCGTTCTCCCTCTGTAGAAACGTCTGCGTTTTCAGAGGGCTATGTCACGGGTGCAAAGGGTTTGGAGAGTTCAAGTTTTTAAGGGCGAGAGAGCGCTTGTAGAAAGGGAAGCGTTCTGTCCCTTTTGATGAGCTAGACCTTGTACCCTTGGTGTTCATTAGGAATCGGGGAGCATTTCCATTTTGGCCGACAGGAAGATGCTCACGAATTCTTACGCTGCACCGTGGCTGCTATGCAGACGGCTTGTTTGAATGGAAGCACCGAGTAAGCAGAAACACCTCGACCTTTCAGTGTTCTCGAGCGCTTTTGTCGCCTTCGTGTCCTACCCTACGCGAAAACCTTTGTCCCGGCTTTTCGTAGACAAGCAGGCTCTTCTGAGCTCTGATGATAATTTGTTTCCAGCTTGGACGCGTCGTCGCAAGCTGCCACGGTCATTCACCAAATCTTTGGAGGATTTCTGCGCTCCAGAGGTACTTTTTCAAACGAGGACTGTCCTTAGAACTGCTCGGTGCCTTTGTGCCCGTTTGTCGCAAAGAGCTTAACGGTGTGACGGGAGGAGTGGGTCTTAACGGTTTAAGCGGGCAAAGGGAGTCTCCTTCACATTTTGTGACGTGCTGCTGTTTGGCTTGCAGTAACGTGCTTGAGCTGCCAAGCAGTGTCGGAGTCCTACGAGGCGTTCCTCGACATCCCTTTGGAGATACAGGTAAGCCGTTTTGGATCGGTGGCTGAAGGGCCCGAGCTCTGAGGGTTTGTTCTTGCCACTTGTGGCGTTCTAAAGCCGACGGTCTCCCCCTGGGTGAAGGAGGGAGGCCCTGTGGCAAAATACTCGGGGCGGGTTGGGATTTGAGTTTCCAGGAACTCAGTGCCCTGCTTTCTTCCGCATCCAGGCAGCCTCCTCTGTCCCCGCAGCTCTGGAGGAATTTGTGAGACCTGAACGGCTGGATGGTGAAAACTGCTACAAATGCAGCAAGTAAGATTCTTCCTAACGACATCTTAATAGGAGAGCCCGGCTGAAATGTAGGGCCTGTCTCAGAGCATGAGCTAGCCTTTGACTCAATTGAGACAGGCAAACGAGACAGCGAGGCGCACCTTTTGGTTGTAGAGCTGAAGTCACCCAGAGCTTGGCAAACAGTACATTTGCTTTTAAGAGAGGCATCTTTGTCATTCTGCTTGACTAGAAGGAGCCACTTCTGCGTACCAGGGAACATCCCCCGGCATTGCATTACATTCTGGAACCGCGCTCTAGTGGGAAGAGTTGCCTTCCTGCTGCGTTAGGAGTTGTTGGCAAGCCTCGCTTTTGGGGGGGCGCGCAGCCGGGCTACGCGCACTCAGGCTTTTGTGTGGCTGCCCAAAGAGAACCTTCCCAGCGCGTATCGCGGTGTCCTCAAGCATCCTGCTACGGTCTCTGCATGAGCAAGGCTGAAAGGCAGCGGGTGGCTTTCTGAAAAGAAGCACCCGCTTACGCGAGGACAGAGCATTGCACTGGGAGGAGCGTGCGAGAGACGCGGAAACGTGTTTGGCTTTTGGCGGGAGGCGGGGGAGGGAAAGATGCCTATAAACACTTGCCCGTGCTCGCTTTGCAGGTGTGAACAGATGGTTGCTGCGTCCAAGAGGTTTACGATCCATCGCTCTTCCAGCGTTCTCACCATAGCCCTGAAAAGATTTGCTGATTTCACCGGCGGAAAGATTAGCAAGGTAGCTCTACAATTGTGAAGCGAATCCGTCCTCTTGGGGAGGGAGATTTCCCAGAGCAGAGCACGCTTCTAGAAAAGCTGTTAATGTCTGCCGCCTGCAAGTACAGAGGCGGTAGATGTCTGGGAAGACTCAGTACAAGAAGTAGGTCTGGCTCTTGCTCTTGGGGGAACAGCACAGTTCCCGTGGGACGATAAGCATATGCTCTGCTCTTAAAGAGCTGATGTTGCCGAGAACGGTTCTCTGCACCTGAAATTGTTACCTGTTGTCCCTGGGAAGACCTCTTTCTGACGAGCCAAAGAAAGGTCTGCCTCAACTTCCGGTCCGTGTTCTTAGCAGGGTTTTTCTCCGGCTCTTTCGTGAAGTATTCCCAGATGAGTTTGGGGTCTTCTTGCTCTGTCCTCAGCACGTGAAATATCCGGAGTATTTGGACCTTCGAGCATACATGTCTCAGCCAGTCGGCGAACCAGTCCTCTACGCCTTATATGCGGTCCTGGTGCACAGAGGTGGCAGCGGCCACGCGGGACACTATTTCTGCTTCACCAAGGTAAGCATCAGCTTCGTTTCTTGCAGGGTAAAACCTGTGCTGGTGAAGAGAGGCTTGCCCCAGAAGGCTACCGGCAACCACTGTTTTTTAGGGGGAAAGGACTCGTCCCATGTCTCACTGCCTTTATTTGCAGGCCAGTAACGGACTGTGGTATGAGATGAACGATGCCTCGGTCGTCCTTCGCAACATCGGCACCGTTCTCAGCCAGCAGGCGTATTTACTTTTTTATGTCAGGTGGGTTCAGCATGCGTTTCCTTTTCACGCTACTGATGCTTCTCTTCTTCTCCTCTGACGCGTTTCTCTTTCTGTCCCGGGAGGAAAGGGCTATTTGTAGACTTCCGTTCTGTCTAATCTGGAAGTCCCCGTGCCCTTTCTTGGCCTTCATTGCTTGGCCTTAAGCTGCTGCACTCGCGTAACTTGTTACGGAGGCGCTCTCTGTAGCAGGCGAATGCCGAAAAGAGGCACAATTAAGGCCAGAGGTGGTGTGAGGATGATGAGTTCTTGCTCTGAAAGGGGCAGCCGTGGTAGGAAGACCATCGCCTAATTTTCAGCTCGTAGTCTTGGTTACGTTTTCAGTATGGCCGATCAGCTGCTCCTACAGCGTGATAGGATGGGGCTTAGCCCAAGCGGAGGCTGACAGAACATCTCTCAACTGAGCTCACTGTTGTTTCCCAAGGTGCCGCGGTGAGACACCTGCAGAAGGCGCTTCTTACACACCGGTGCCAGCTTCTCCCCGTTCGTTCCTTGCTCAGCCGGGGGCTGATAATAAGCAGGCTGGATTTACGGGACCCCATCCTCCTCCTCCTACGATGAAGGTAACTGGCAGGGAAGAGAGAGAGAGGGAAGGATGAAGGCACCAAAATGAGAGTGGGATTTTTCTCTTTCTTTTCCTCTTTTTTTTTTTTTTTGGTGGTGGGGATGGGGGTGGGGTGGGGGTGGGGGGTAGGTAGCGTCTGCATTGTGTTTCCCCCCCCTCCCCGCACTGCAGCTTTCTTCACAGCTCTCCTGCTGCTGCAGCCAGAATCACTCAAACAGTGGCTAATGCTAAATTGTTTGCAGCCCTGCTGCTTCTTTGCCTCCAGCTCCGCTTCCTGAAGCGCCGAGAGACGCTGGAAGTAGAGGCAGGTCGTGCTCAAATCAAGACAAGAAGGCCGGATTGCTGGGCTTCTTTTTAGTGCTGTCCCTTTAGCTGAGACAGCAAAACCAAAAGGGCTTCTTCCTGAGCACTTGAACAGTTATGCTCGGGTTGTCAGGGGCAGCGTGAAGGGGAAAAATGGACGCGCATACATCCGTACACACGTCAAGCTTAGAGGAGGAGAGCGAGAGAGCGAGACTTAGGAACATCTTTAATCCGTGCTCAGCTGTTTGGATGGGCTTTCAAAAAGGATGCTCATTTGCTTCCAATATGCAGAAAACCAAAAGCAGGACTGAAAAGTAGCACCCGCCTTGGCCTCGCACTCCGAGCTAAAGCAGGGTTGTGGTTTTCCTTCCGCTCAGCTCCCGAGGCAATCTGTAGGAGTATCTGGCAGGAGGGGTTTGTGTTTAGGGCTTTTCAAAGCTGTGTGTTTGCACAGAGCCCTCTTACACTCTCTTCTTTTGAAATACAGAGCTCAGACGGTTCCAACAGAAACGGAGCCCTGAAAGAGGAGCCCAATGGTGTCACCCTCCAAAGGCCATCATCAGCTCTACCAGCAGCTGGCGTCCAAACCTGGGCAACTGCCAGGCCTTCCGTTCTCGATCCCTCCGAGAAACGGGAGATGGCTCTCAGCGTTCCAAACAAACGGCCTGCACCTCAGACTGCGTGGCAGCTTGACGGTCTCTGCAGCGCTCGGGAGGATGAGGACCTAAGCAAGCCTGTTCCTTCATCCGACGAAAGACGCGACTCGCCAAAACCTTCCCCGGAGCCCTGCCGGAGGAAGAGAGAGCGCTCTGGCACCGAAGAGCGGGAGAAGCTAAACGGAAGGGGACCAGGCGGTCATTCTCACAAGAGGAGGCGCTCTTGCAGGCTGGAAAGAAACAAGCACAGCTGCCAGAAGCAGCGGCACTGCAATGGAAGCAGGCGCACGTCTTCCCGTCGTGACAGAAACTGCCCAGGTAAGGGCAGAAGCTCAGGAAAACGGCCTCGATACAGATCCCGAAGCGGAGGACGAACACAACAAGACAGGCCAAGCCACGAGCCTTCTTGCCAAAGCAGGTGGCTCCACCTGCCGTCGCTCTCCGGAGGGGAAGACGTGCGTCGCTTCCGCAGCCACAGAGCAGACTCGCGCCCCTGTTCCGTTCCGGAGCAGCAGTCTGAAAAACACTCTCCTCAAAGACACGCGCTTCCGCCTGCGTCAGTTCCTTCTGCTTTGGAGGGCTCTCCCCGGAAGACTGGAAAGCAAAGAAGCAGAAAAAGAGGACATCGCCACGCCGAAGGGAGCGACAGCAAAACAGAAGCGAAACGGAGAAAGATCGAGACAAGAGATTCCGGCAGTTTGTGCCTCGTTCTTTTCTGGCTCTTTCTCTTGTCCGCCCAGTTTGCTTTAAAAAGCGCTCAGTAGTGCGGAGTCTGTCCGGGGATCACGTTGGTAGGCTGATGAGGCGAAGACAGGGAAGATACGGCCGAGCTGGGGCGGCACTTTAGAACGGGCCCGCGTAGTTAGAATCACATCCGCACCCGCCTCTTGAGAAGAGACCACCCCCGTGCAGAAGGGAGCGGCAGCAAAACGGAAGAGAAACGGGGACGGATCGAGACAAGAGCTTTCAGGTGATCCAAAAAGGAAAAAAGTACGAGAAGGTCAAGAAGCGCAAGAAGGCCAAAGATAAACGTCGAGAGAAGGCTTACAAGTAAGCAAGGGCTACAGCAAAACGAGCAATTTGTTCCTCGTTCTCTTGGGGCTGTCTCTCTTGCCTGCCCTGTTATTCCTTCCAAGCTCTTTTGGGGCCGGGGGGGTGGGGGGGGGCACGCGGGGGGACTCTCTCTGGGGGTCGCGTTGACAGCTTGATCCAGAGAGGCTAGGGAAGATACTGCCGACTTGCGTTAAACCTTTAGATCAGGACCACATGGTCAGAATGCCATCTGCGCGCAGTTCTTGGGAAGGCTACGAGAGTGACTGTTTTCAGGTGCTCGTATTCCGGAACTAGCCTTGATTAACGATTTGTCTACAAGCCAGGACCTAATGCCCGCTCGACCTCTCAGGGTTTACGCTTCCTAGTAAGGCAGACGTACGGAAATTAACCGCAGGGCAGCTGATGCGCTGCACATCAGCCCCTGCAGTAGAAATGTATGATACAAGACAGTCCCGTAGAGGCATCAAGTGCCACCCCTGTTTTTTCTGTTCTTAACTTGCCTGTTTCCTTCAGACAGTAGGACTTGGGTTTCTCTGAGCTCCCCGTGGACAATGGCAAGCGTCAGGAAAAGAGGAGACCCCCCTCAAGAAGCTGGAGAGCTTCTTGGAACGCTCAGATCCTCGTTTCCAGAAGCACACACGGGAGGAGAAGGAAGAATCCCTTCCTGCAGACGGCTTTGTACGTGAGCAAGCCAGAACCCGTGGCGGCAGACAACGCCACGGGGACGGGCAGCCTTCCCGTGCAGGTGAAAGCAACCAACAGAGCTCCACCCCATCCCGCGGGGAGATGGAAGGGAAGGGGCCCCAGGAAGGTGGCGGGATTCCTTTTTATTCAAGCAGAGACTATGCTTTGCAATACTTTCGGAATGCTTGCCAGCGGAAAGCTGTCCAGTAGGCCCTAGCTGCCAAATATTCTGCCTTGATTAAAAACAACAACAAAAAGCGTCTGTGATTTGCTTGCTTGCTTGTTTCCGTTTTTGAAGGGCTGCTGGGAAAGAAGGCGGGACTGCCACCACATTGCACGTGCCTAAGGTCTAGCGGGTGCCAGGAAAGCAGGTAGCTGTGTCCTGCTCTTCTGCGCAGAACACCCGCCTTAGCCCGGACCTGAAAGGCAGTCGGTTTTCCTCGAAGGCTTTTGGCCGCCTTCCTCTCGAGCCCGTTCAGTGCCGGAGTCACGGCGCATGTCGAGCTGTGCGCAGGCTCGGGTCTTTGCTTTCTAGAAAAGCAAACCGCTGAGCAGATGGGCTTGGGCTGAATGTCATGACAGGGAGTGACCCTGCTGCCTCTTGCCTTTCCGATGCCGAGCTTGCTGGCGGGAGCCTTCAGGACTCTGACTAACCTTGCCGCCAGCACCGCAACTTACCACCAAAAGCAACAGATCGCCATGCTCAAAACAATAGCATTGCCAAGCCAAGCTTGAAAAGCTTGTTTTGATTCTCAAAACAATAAAATGACCATCAAACCAAAAGCCAGTCCTTAGCGGTGCTTCAGACTTCTGTACGGAATTTTACCACGCAAAGAAGCAACTTTTTTCCCCCGTTCGCTTCCATTAGGCGTGCTTTTTTCCAAAGGTGCCGGTAATGCCGATGGGTAGCAGAGCTCCCGCTGGCGCCCCAGGCCTGGCAGGAGCTAAGGCCCGAATGGGGCGCCGTGGGAGCGCGTGGCAGGAGTGCGAGCAGCAAGCCACTCTGCTGCTCGGGCAGGTCAAGTGTCAGCACGTCTGATCAGAAGCTGCTTGTGCTTCACTGGGGCTGGGTGGAGGAAGCGAGGCTAAAGGGAAAAGAAAAAGAAAAAAAAAAAGATGTCGAGCAACTGCATAAGGCAAAGGGAAATCCAGTCAGGCCCAGCTGGCTAGCGAGGGGGCACTTTGGGGCGCAGGGCCACTGGCACGCAGGCAGTCCCGGCGACACAGCCACGCGTGGCCACGGCAGCCAAGGCAAAGGCACCAGACACACCGAACTGGGGAGGGATGGAGCAAAGCGGGGCCCACCGGGCACAGGTGGGCCATGCCGCGGCCTAGCGCGGGGGCACGGGGGCAGGCGGCCCATGCCAGGGCCGGCACCGGGCCAGCGCAGCCCCGGAGCAGGCACCCCTGCCGCTGCCCGCAGGCCCCCGGGCCCCCAGGGGCCCGGCCGGCCCAGCAGCACCAGCACCAGCCCTTGGCCCGGGCGGCAGCGCCACTGGGTGGGCTGCATGTCGCTCCTGGGGCGCCCCGCCCCTCCCCTCCCACCCACCGCTTGCTGCTCGGCCCGCCCCACCCCGCCCCGCCCCTCCCGCCCACCGCTTGCTGCTCGGCCAGCCAGCGCGCAGATGGCCGGGGCCTGGCAGGCAGGCGGCGACCCGGGCAGCGTGGCGGGGAAGGCGCGGGGCTCGCTCGCTCGCTCGCTCCCCGCCCGCCCTCTCGGTGCCAGCCCCGAGCCCCGAGCCTGACGCCAGCCCCGGCCTCCGCACGCCGGCCCCAGACGCTGCCCACCAGCGCTAGAGGCAGGTGCGCCAGGGCACGCGGGGCGGCCTCCGGAGAGCTGCGCCCACGCAGACGGCAGAGCTGGGGGCGGTGAGGGGCCCTGCGGTGAGGGCGGCGCGCATGGCACAGGGCCTGTGAGAGCCCTTTGCTTAGGCCCCTGCCCTGCCCTGCCCTGCCTGCCGCTAACCCCGACCCTGAAGCCCTGCCCTGACCCCAGTCCCTTCCCCCCCACCCAGCCCTCCCCCGAGCCCCTGCTCTAATCCCTAGCCCCACACCCTCTCCGCCCAGCCCAAGCCCAACCTGGTAACCCCTTAGCCTCCCTCTCACCCCAGGCCCCCCCCCCGATCCCACCCCTGAAGTCCCTGCCACACCGGGCTCACCCTGAGCCCTAGCCCGAACCCAAAAGGCTAGCCCATGCCCTAACCACTTACCAGCAGCCGTAGGCAGAGCTCTGAACCCTCCCCCAAGCCTCCCCCGATCCCTACCCCGAAAAGGCGAGTGCCAACCCGTA